>NC_141165.1:25077500-25657500 GCF_055505025.1 Bos grunniens | reverse complement strand
GAAGCTCTATATAGTCAACAAAAACAAGACCAGGAGCTGACTGTGGCTCAGATCATGAACTCCTTATTGTCAAATTCAGACTTACATTGAAGAAAGTAGGGAAAACCACTAGACTGTTCAGGTATGACCTAAATCAAATCCCTAATGATTATACAGTGGAAGTGAGAAACAGATTTAAGGGACTAGATCTGATAGACAGAGTGCCTGATGAACTATGGACAGAGGTTCATCACATTGTACAGGAGACAGGGAGCAAGACCATCCCCATGGAAAAGAAATGCAAAAAAGCAAAATGGCTGTCTGAGGAGGTCTTACAAATAGCTGTGAAAAGAAGAGAAGCCAAAACCAAAGGAGAAAAGGAAAGATATACCCATTTGAATGCAGAGCTCCAAAGAACAGCAAAGAGAGATAAGAAAGCCTTCCTCAGTAATCAGTGCAAAGAGATAAAGGAAAACAATAGAATGGGAAAGACTAGAGATCTCTTCAAGAAAATTAGAGATACCAAGGGAACATTTCATGCAAAGATGGGCTCAATAAAGGGAAGAAATGGTATGGACCTAACAGAAGCAGAAGATATTAAGAAGAGGTGGCAAGAATACACAGAACAACTATACAAAAAACATCTTCATGACCCAGATAATCATGATGGTGTGATCATTCGCCTACAGCCAGACATCCTGGAATGTGAAGTCAAGTGTGCCTTAGGAACCATCACTATGAACAAAGCTAGTACAGATGGTGGAATTCCAGTTGAGCTACTTCAAATCCTAAAAGATGATGCTGTGAAAGTGCTGCACTCAACATGCCAGCAAATTTGGAAAACTCAGCGGTGGCCACAGGACTGGAAAAGGTCAGTTTTCATTCCAATCCCAAAGAAAGGTAATGCCAAAGAATGATCAAACTACCGCACAAGTGCACTCTTCTCACACACTAGTAAAGTAATGCTCAAAATTCTCCAAGCCAGGCTTCAGCAATATGTGAACCATGAACTTCCAGATGTTCAAGCTGGTTTTAGAAAAGGCAAAGGAGCTAGAGATCAAATTGCCAACATCCACTGGATCATCTAAAAAGCAAGAGAGTTCCAGAAAACATCTATTTCTGCTTTATTGACTATGCCAAAGCCTTTGACTATGTGGATCACAACAAATTGTGGAAAATTATGAAAGAGATGGGTGTACCAGACCACCTGACCTGCCTCTTGAGAAACCTCTATGCAGGTCAGGAAGCAAGAATTAGAACTGGACATGGAACAATAGACTGGTTCCAAATAAGGAAAGGAGTACATCAAGTTTGTATATTGTCACCCTGCTTATTTAACTTCTAATGCAGAGTACATCATGAGAAATGCTGGGCTGGAAGAAGCACAAGCTGGAATCAAGATTGCTGGGAGAAATATCAATAACCTCAGATATACAGATGACACCACCTTTATGGCAGAAATTGAAGAGGAACTCAAAAGCCTCTTGATGAAAGTGAAAGAGGAGAGTGAAAAAGTTGGCTTAAAGCTCAACATTCAGAAAACAAAGATCATGGCATCCAGTCCCATCACTTCATGGCAAATAGATGGAGAAACAGTGGAAACAGTGGCAGACTTTATTTAGGGGGCTCCAAAATCACTGCAGATGGTGACTGCAGCCAAGAAATTAAAAGATGCTTACTCCTTGGAAGAAAAGTTACCACCAAGCTCCTGCTGCTGCTGCTAAGTTGCTTCAGTCGTGTTCGACTGTATGCAACTCCATAGACAGCAGCCCACCAGGCTCCTCTGTCCCTGGGATTCTCCAGGCAAGAATACTGGAGTGGGTTTCAATTTCCTTCTCCCTGATCAATCTAGACAGCATATTAAAAAGCAGAGACATTACTTTGTCAACAAAGGTCCGTCTAGTCAAGACTATGGTTTTTCCAGTAGTCACATATGGATGTGAGAGTTGGACTATAACGAAAGCTGAGCGCCGAAGAATTGATGCTTTTGAACTGTGGTGTTGGGAAGACTCTTGAGAGTCCCTTGACTGCAAGGAGATCCAACCAGTCTGAATGTTCATTGGAAGGACTGATGTTGAAGCTGAAACTCCAATACTTTGGCCACCTGATGCAAAGAGCTGACTCATTTGAAAATGATGCTGGGAAAGATTGAAGGTGGGAGGAGAAGGGGACAACAAAGGATAAGATGGTTGGATGGCATCACTGACTCAGTGGACATGTGTTTGAGTAAACTCCTTGAGTTGGTGATGGACAGGGAGGCCTGGTGTGCTGCAGTCCATAGGGTCGCAAAGAGTCAGACACGACTGAACTGAACTGAACTGATATTCAAAAGTAGCTAAGAGAGTAGATTAAAAATTCTCATCACAAGGAAAAAAGTTGCAACTATGTAGTTGTAAATATTAACTAGACTTATTGTGGTGACCATGCCATAAGAAATGCAAATCTGGAATCAAGTTGCATACCTAAAACTAATATAATGTTACATGCCAATTATAATCTCAATTAAAAAACAAAACTGAACCCACACCAGAAACAGAGATGAGACAGCCCCATGTTATATAAGCCTTATCTCTGCAGATTAAAGAAAAAAATGGTTTAATTTCATATGCAGTATCTGTTCATTGTAGAAAGTATTTAAAATATTGTAAAATATAAAGGTAAAAATTGAAATCACCCATAATTTCACCTTTCAGAGATAACTGCAGTTAACATTCTCATGTATTTCTTTCTAATCTTTTTTTCCACAGACTGAATACAAAATGTCATAGGAGTTTAGAATTGGCAATAGTAAAGTTTTATGCTATGTCTTAACAAATGTTTTCTAGTTTTGCATTTACCAAATAAATGAGACTGTGACATATTATAATTTGATAAGCTAATATCATGCAATTTTGACAGTTTTATCATATTTCTTTTTTTAATATTTATTTATTTGGCTGCCTTGGTTAGTTGTGGCATGTGAAATGTGGTGTTGGAGAAGACTCTTGAGAGTCCCTAGGACCTCAAGGAGATCCAACCAGTCCATTCTAAAGGAGATCAGCCCTGGGATTTCTTTGGAAGGAATGATGCTAAAGCTGAAACTCCAGTACTTTGGCCACCTCATGCGAAGAGTTGACTCATTGGAAAAGACTCTGATGCTGGGAAGGATTGAGGGCAGGAGGAGAAGGGGACAACAGACGATGAGATGGCTGGATGGCATCATTGACTCAATGGACGTGAGTCTCAGTGAACTCCGGGAGTTGGTGATGGACAGGGAGGCCTGGCATGCTGCAATTCATGGGGTTGCAGAGTCGGACACGACTGAGCGACTGATCTGAGCTGATCTGGTTAGTTGTGGCACGTGAACTCTTAGTTGCAGCACGTGGGATCTAGTTCCCAGACCAGGCATCAAACCTCAGCCTCCTGCATTGGGAGCATGGAATCTTAGCCACTGGACCACCAGGGAATATTTATCATATTTCTTGAAGATGAAAAAATTTTTCACTGAAAAGTTGAGAGGACATTACAGGTACCCACTCTCATCCATTATACTTACTATTAAATAATGTATCTTAATTCTTTAGTTCATTTTGTGTTGTTAAGCATTTCCCCACGTCATTAAATATGCTTAAAATATGATATGTGAAACATTTCAAAGCAAGGATAATCTATTCAATATTTCATTGAAAGAGTTTCCTACTCCTCAACATTTAATATATTTTCAGATTTTTAAAAGCAATATATAATACTATGATGATAAGAAACTAATATATATACATATAATATTCATATATAAATCTGTGACCACATTTGCAATTATTTCCTTAGAACAAACTCCTAGGAATGAGACTTGTAGATTTTTATACAATTTTCTCTTCGATTCCAAAGAGACTCAGTGTTGTTCTGAGAGGGTCTGGCCTCTAAAGTCTGTGGCCTTGGTCTGTCGAGTGTTGGCCTTAGGTTTAAACCTGAGATTCCATGAATCCCTGGAGCATCTGTTTCAACCTAGAAGGTTGAAAAAGGTTGTTGACAATTTCACATCCGTCCCTTTATAGACAACTGCCTTCTGAGTTTTCCTCTTTATTTGTTCCCTTCCTGTGCCCAGCTCAGACCATTCAGAAATGAAATGGGGTAATATGCACATATCTCCTATCTGTATCTCCCTTTGCCCTGTGTACTCTTCTCAGCTCCACTTTAATGCTTTTTCTGCAGAGACTCCAGTGCCCAAGGATAGGACACCCAGGATCTAGGCACTTAAAACTTCTTAAGTTCTGCCTCCCAGCGTCCTTCCAGTCAGGACTTCCATAACTACTTGCATTTTAAAAGAAGATCTCAAAAGAAGAACAATGTTCAACTTAAAATAAGTAATCACTAATGGTGGAAATCACAAAAACAAACAAACAATAAATCACACCAAAGAGAGAGAGAGAGATTTGCATTAGGTCAATAGGAAGGGAAAGCTATTGAAATCAAGGGCTTGGCTGAACTTGCCCACCAGGAGTGAGAGAAGGAAGAAGATGAGTGAGTCCAATATGGTGCCCTTGGAAGCCAGCGGCCTGAGCTCTCAGCTCTCTGAGCTGAGAGGGAGTGAACCAGAAGTCCGGATGGTGAGATGGGAAGACAGTGAGAGCTTCTGTCTGCCAGATGAGCAATCTGGCCTCACCTAAAGGCAATAAGACAGTAAAACTCTGTGGTCTCAGGCAAGAAGAAATTGCGCAGAAGCCAGCATCTGGAGATTCTTCCAGCAACTGTGGGCTTGAAAAATTGCAGAGAAGAAAAACCAAGAGCAGAAAAATCAGCCACTTAAACTGTGACAACAATAATAGCTGATATTTACTAGGTATTGATTGTATGTCAGGCACTGTGTTGTATCTCATGTATTGAAACGTTTAAAAATCAGCCAAGATTTATGTTGTAAGTATTATTATTACCCCATTTTATAGATAAGGAAACTGAGAAAGAGAGAGAGTAAATTGCCTGCCTAAAGCTACCAGCTAGTAAGTAGCAGTGCAAGGACCCAAACCCAGATGCTTAGCCCCTACACAATGAACTGCCATCAGGATGGCAGCCTTGACTGTGGAGGCAGTTATGGCCTTGGAAAGAAAGTACATGTCTGTATCACTGCGCGAACAGTTTATGTTCTGGGATATGGGGAGGCAGAGGGAAAAAATGAAGACTGCGTCTCAGAAATGTTTCAGAGGTGGTAAAGGCAGGAACAGGAGGTGAGAACTGTATGGTGTCACAGGACTACAGCCATCACACGTCTGGCGGCACAGCTGCCTTCTGCAACTCACCAGACTGCGGATTAGCCTGGGCGGGGCTCTGCAGGACCCAGTGCAGCTGACATAGGAAGGGGCGGAGCTCCCTCTTACTGAAGAGGTACCTATTTTATACCAGGCACTGGGCTAGCAGCTTGACATGTATCATCTCATTCACTTTTCATAACAAAACTACTTTTACTTCTGTTTTACAGACAACAAAACCAAGGCTGCAGAGAGTTACCTGATTTGCGCGAGGCCTACAACTCTGAGAGCACCAAGATTTGACCTCAGGAAAGTCTGTGAGCTCCAAAGCCATCAGTTAGATAGGCTTTAGCCACTTCTGGCTAAAGACGACATTTCAGGTTCTAAGTCTTTTGGGTCCTTCCTCCTCGTGCTCCCCAGAGGTGCCCCCTCTCCCATCAAGGATGAAAGGCTGAGCCTATCTTTGCTCAGTTCAATTCAGTTCAGTTGCTCAGTCATGTCTGACTCTTTGCAACCCCATGAATTGCAGCATGCCAGGCCTCCCTGTCCATCACCAACTCCCAGAGTTCACCCAGACTCACGTGCATTGAGTCAGTGATGCCATCCAGCCATCTCATCCTCTGTCGTCCCCTTCTCCTCCTGCCCCCAATCCCTCCCAGCATCAGTCTTTTCCTCCCCACACTCCTCCTTTCTCCTACCCTCACCTAAAAGAAAATAATCTACTGGTCTCTGGACTTGTAGGTTGATGGGTGTGTTTAGTCGCTCAGTCGTCTCCAACTCTTTGCGACCCCATAGACTATAGCCCGCCAGGCTCCCCTGTCCATGGAGATTCTCCAGGCGAGAATACTAGAGTGGGTTACCATGCACTCCTCCAGGAGATCTTCCCAACCCAGGGATAGAACCCAGGTCTCCCACACTCAGATGGTCTTTACCGTCTGAGCCACCAGGTAAGCCCAAGTTGATGGATAGTTTTCTTCAATTCATGACCTTATTTGGATATTTCTCCCCCTTTTATGAACTCCCAGCCAGCAAGGTCGTATGGGAGAAGCACAAGATGTGGAACCAGAAAGCCTGGGTTAAGAGTCATAGCACCTCAGTTCATGGATGGATGATTATGAGCCAACCTTAATTTCCACATTGAGTTGTTGGGAGAACCAAGTGAAATGATGCATGTGAAACACTTTGTGATCTAGAAAGCCCAATGTATCTATTCCACAGCACCAACCCACTCTCTCTGGTCGGTCAGGATTGAGTCCAGAATAATGGTCCCCTGAGTGGCCTCCTCCACTTTAGGGGAGATGAAACTGTGGACAGGGAGGTCTGGGCATCCATCAGATGTCTGCTGCAAGCCAAACCACCTGCCTGCCGAGTCAGGGCTGGAGTCGGGGCCAGGCAAGACAGCTCCCATTTGTATGAGGCTTCGCCACTTACAAAGTACATCCACATCTATTATGTATTGCTTCACAACCACCCTACAAGGCAGCAGTCCTATTCCTACTGTTCAAAATAGAAATCTGAGTCTTCAGAGAGGTGAGTGGTTGCCCAAAGTCACACAGTTACTGAGTAGAGAGCTGGGCTCACACCCTTGTCTTGGGCTTCCCAGTCCACTGCTGCTTCTGGTTTTTGAAGGGCAACCTGGGATCCACAGTGCTGCTTCATCACTAGGCTCATAGATATTCTGTATAAATAGATAGTTTTCTATAAACTGTGTATATATGTATGCTTGCATGAGTGCTCAATTGCTAAGGCATGTCCGACTCTGCGTCCCCATGGACTGTAGCCCACTAGCCTCTTCTGTCCATGGAATTTCCCAGGCAAGAATTTTGGATTGCATTGCCATTTCCTCTTCCAGGAGATCTTCCTGACCCAGAGACTGAACCTGTGTCTCCTGTGCCTCCTGCATTGGCAGGCAGGTTCTTTACTACTGATCCACCTGGGAAACCCTGTGTAAATGTATATATGCTATGCTTAGTTGCTCAGTGGTGTCCGACTCTTTGTGACCCCATGGACTGTAGCCTGCCAGGCTCCTCTGTCCACAGGGATTCTCCAGGCAAAAATACTGGAGTGGGTTGCCATGCCCTTCTCTAGGGGATCTTCCCAACCCAGGGATCGAACTCAGGTCTCCCACATTGCAGGTGGATTCTTTATCATCTGAGTCACCAGGGAAGCCCTATAAATGTATAATTATGTATGACTCAGATAGTGAAGAATCTGCCTGCAGTGCAGAAGACCTGGGTTCGATTCCTGGGTTGGGAAGATCCCCTGGAGGAGGGCATGACAACCCACTCCAGTATTCTTGCCTGGAGAATCCCCGTGGACAGAGGAGCCTGGCAGGCTACAGTCCACGGGGTCACAAAGAGTCAGACACCACGAGCACCTAAGTGCAGTGCAGCATGTATTAATTAAGGATACATTACTTTTGATTGTATTGTCTTTTCATCTCCGGTTGGGAACACCTCAAACATTCTGGAAGACCCTTGTGAATGCCATCAGCCCTAAATAGTGTCAGTATAGCCTAATGGTTAAAGTCACCTGCTCTCCAACAAGCCCCCTCTCCCCATTCCAGCTGGGGGTATTCTGCTATGTTTAATTCACCTCACTTAAACCCAAGAACCAAGAGGTCCCCTGCAGGCGGAGATGCAGCCAGGGAACTCTCGCAGGGAATGCTCACAACCTCTGCTTGTTCAGGTCTTGGTCTAACCACCCATCTCCAGAAGCCATCCCTGACTCTGCTAAGCTTGCCAAAGTATCTCTTTTCTATTTACCCATAGTGTCCAGTGGTAGGCTTAGTCACTCTGGGGTGAGTGTCAGTTGCTTGGATGATCCCAGCTCCAGACAGCTGAGGCCGGGAACGATATCTACACATCTCCTTCTTCCCCAGCACAGGACCCATTGATAAATGCTTCCGAGTGAGTCAGTGAGTGAAGGACACAACATGTGGATAGATGGAAGGGTATTTACCTCCCCTCCAGCTCTTAAATTCTCCTGTACTCCTTCTCTTACATCAGAAAGCACAGTGAGTGGGGAGCAATTAAGACCAGAAAAAATAATACTTTTAAAAAATAGCATTGATGAAAAGTTTTCTTTTTCTTTAAGAGCCCAGCTCTTACAAGCCCACAGAGGGATGGCCCACGGCACAGAGCCTGGCCAGAGAAGCAAGCATGCTAAAATCCTCTCTTACATTCCTGATCCTCTGAACTTGTTTAAGGACAATAAATTACCTTTTCCCCGTTCCTTCCCAGGTCACTATCATTCAAGTTGCAGTGACCAGTGTTTTCTACGCAGCAGTTTTCATTTATTCATTTCCTTTGGTAACTGGATTTTTAAAAAATATACCTTAGGGCTTTCTCCTTGACCTACAAAACAGCACAGCGCACTCTGCATTCCCTGGGGAGAGGTCCTCCCGAACCTTTATTCAGAGAACAGTGTGTGCCAGAGCTTGCCGTCCTCGGTGGATAGTTTGATTCATCTCACCAGGGGACGGTTGGGGGCAATGCTAGCCTAGGCTTCCACTTTTTCCTTTAATGAAGTGGCACCTATTTGGACGATAAGGAGCCACTGAAAATTGGGAACATCTTACAAATGCAAAATGCTCTTTATATAGAAATGTATATCTCACTTTAGAATGTGTCCTGTAATAGTATTCTAATATAATAAGGATTCCTACAAGAAGTTTATAATAACTTGGGGAAATGTTTATGAAGTAACGTTAACTTTAAAAGCAAAATGTGAAATTATATATACAGTATGTCCTCAATTCTGTTGCTGAAAAGTGCACAAAGAAAAAAAAAAGACAGCTTTCTCATTTCATCCTCATAACAACCCTGCAGTGTTATGAGGAATTATTAAGTAATTTGCCCAAAGCCATACAGCTATATGTGCAACCCAAGGTCACAATGCATGAATAGAAGTTCAACTGTGCATGTATATTTCATCCAGAAGGCAATTTGGGAAAGGGGAGGGATCCTTGGAGTTCTGCTTGGAGGTATGTGGCAGAATTGCCCTTCCCTAGCTCCGTGGAGCCTCATGTGGCCAAATGAGTTATTCTGGCCAGTGACAAGTAACTGAGGTGATGTAGCCCTTTCAGGTAGAAACTAGAAGAGCCAAGAAGCATTCCCCATGCATTGCTGTGCTTTCCACCTAAAGATTAGCAGTCCTTCAGAGAAAGGCTGTCCTGGTAGCTGGATCCTAGAAGAAGGACAACATGAAGCAGAATTCATATGTTGCACGAGTGAGAAGTGGTCCTGAGTTGTTTTAATCCAAGAGGTTTGGAGGCTGATTGACACCACAACATACAATAAAACCTGGCTTATTCTGCCAGATTCAAGGGCACTGACCACTGAGGCCAGGTGACATGAACATTCTCACATAACATCTGTTCAAACAGGATGTGGTGTGATGCTACAGAGGAGTTTGGGTCTCAGAACCAGACCTGAGTTTCAACACAAGCCATTAACCTGGTTAAACTTAACTTTCCTATTTTAAAACAAGGATTATGCTACATTCTACAAAGAATAAGATAGTGCATATAAAAGTGCCTGCTACTTAGAAAAACACAATTGTATTTTGCAAAGATGCTCCAATCCCAATATATTTGGTAAGCAAGGTATAATTGTACCTTTCTGATTCTTAATTTGTTCTTTCTACCAATGAACAAAAAATTGTGATAATTTTAGTTTTCCTCTGCTGCTGCTGCTGCTAAGTCACTTCAGTCATGTCCGACTCTGTGCGACCCCATAGACGGCAGCCCACCTGGCTCCCCTGTCCCTGGGGACTCTCCAGGCAATAACACTTGGGTGGGTTGCCATTATCTTCTCCGAGTTTTCCTCTACGAAACAGTAATAAATACACAATGTACAACATTAATAGGTTCATTATTTCTAAGAGGAAAGACCAGTGGTTATCATGATTTAAAAGCTCACCATTAATACAAATTACTATTAAGGTAAAATTAAGAGAAGGAAGATAACATTATTAAAAATATATTCAACAAAGATAAAAATTGAGGTTCAATCATGTATAACATCAATCTAAAGAAATAATGGAGCAACATAAGGAAATAATGGAATCTAACTTCCTTCAAATGCCTCCTCCACCAAATACACAGTTCCTGTCCTCAACATACTTCCAATCTGAGAAATTGAAATACATAGAAAATATTTAGCTCTAATGTGGTATGAAATTTTAGAATATTATGTTAGTCTCCTACTACTCAGGCTTCTAAGTTGCTCAGTGGGTAAAGAATCTGCCAGCAATGCAGGAGACACAGGCAGATGCCTATTCAATCCCTGGGTTGGAAAGATCCCTAGAGGAGATCATGGCAACCCACTCCAGTATTCTTGCCTGGAGAATTCCATGGACAGAGGAGCCTGGCAGACTACAGTCCATGGGGTCGCAAAGAGTCAGACACAACTAAAGCAGCTGAGCATACACCTTCCTACCACTTCCTGGATTATACAACGAGTCCACTCTTTTTTTCTCACTCCATGCTCCACCCAAACACACACACACATACACAAAACATATGTGGCTATGTAAGGTGTGACTAATATAATGCATCTGAAAGTAAATCAGATCATTAAGTTGCACTGCTGCTGCTAAATCACTTCAGTCGTGTCTGACTCTGTGCAACCCCATGGAGAGCAGCCCACCAGGCTCCTCTGTCCACAGGATTCTCCAGGCAAAAATACTGGAGTGGGTTGCCATTTCCTTCTCCATAAGTTGCATTAAGTTGCATATTTTTGTGAGTAGTGGGAAGCTTTCCTCTCCTTTTCCAATGCCAGATCAGGTCTTAGCATCTCCTTCTTAGGGCTCTCCCAAGAGCGTGGAGTCAGAAATCTATTAGTCAGAGCCCAGGATTTTCTTTGTATGTTTTTGTAATTCTACAGGTTGCCATATCTTAAAATACAGGCACATTGCTATAATGTCTCCTCTGTACACACCCTCAGTCCCAGGGTTAGCTTCACTAAAAAGTGAAAGTCATGTCTGACTCTTTGTGACCCCATGGACTGTAGAGTCCATGGAATTCTCGAGGCCAGAATACTGGAGTGGGTAGCTATTCCCTTCTCCAGGGATTCTTCCTGACCCAGGAATTGAACTTGAGTCTCCTGCATTGCAGGCAGATTCTTTACAAGCTGAGCTAGCAGGGAAACCCTAGCCTCTCTGATGCAGACAAATCAAAGCTGCTCTGAGAGCTCCTGCTGGCTCCCTTAATAAGCCCACCCTTCGGTTGTCCAAGGCTGATAATGAGAAGGACCTCACAGGGCTATGGCTGTGTCTGCCAGCCCTGATATGTCTGCTGAGACTGACCACCTCTGCAGCTGCTGTAGAACTAGAAGTGCTAGTGCTAGAAGTGCTGCATCAACTGGAAGTGATGCTCTGCCAATGCCGTGATTCAGAGTTCCTCCCGTGGGCCCCTCAGCCCCCTCCAAGGATGACTTCCTCCCATTCCCATTCAGTGCAGGCAGCGTGGCCCAGTCACAGGGAAGCCTGTGATGATGATGCCTCACTTTTGTTACTACCGCTGCTCCCCAGGTCCCCCCAAAGTGACCGCCTCCTCAAAGAAACCACTTATCTTGCTCCACTCTAGTAGACACACCAACAGGAAGTGACCAGACAGCCTCCCCTCCCCAACCCCCAGCCTCTAGATCTAGTCTAGTCTTGCTTGTGACCAAACGGACAAGCTTAGACTCCTCCAGGGCAAGCCCATGGGACTATTTGTGGAAAATGGGATTGTAGGTACCGAGGAAAGGGATGGGCTAAAGGCATGTCCTGCCAGCCTTGTCTACTTAGACACTCAAGACACCAGTCATGTGTTTCAGCAGCAAGCAGCATCTCTCACTTCAGAAATTACTTCATCACAGGCTCCACCAAAACCCAAACCCTTTCTCCAGCTGGGGAGTTCTCTCCAGAAAGACATTCCTTGACATTGTCAGCCCATTGTTGCTTCATGCTGCTGTCTCTTTTTATTATTATTATTATTGGAGAACAATTGCTTTACAGTGTTGTGTTAGTTTCTGCTGTACAGCAAAGTAAATCAGCTATATGAATACATATATACATTTGTATATATCCTTTCCCTCTTGGATCTCCCTCCCACCCGTCCAGGTCATCACAGAGAGCTGAGCTCTCTGCACTATACATCAGGTTCCTACTATCTATTTTAAACATAGTCTTGTATATATGTCAATCCCAACTTCCCAATTGTTCCAACTCCCTCCTCCCCACACCGTGTCCACACATCCATTCTCTATGTCTGCATCTCTATTCCTGCCCTGCAAATAAACTCATCTGTACCATTTTTCTAGATTCCACATATAAGTGTTATATGATTAACACTTTCTGACTTATTTCAGTCTCTGTTACAGACTCTAGGTCTATCCAGTTCTCTACAGATGACCCAAATTTGTTCCTTTTTAAGGCCGAGTAATATCCCACTGTATGTATGTATCCCATCTTCTTTATCCATTCACCTGTCAATGGACATTTAGGTTGCTTCCATGAGAAAATCGTAATACAAAACGACACACGCACCCCTAATGCTCACTCCAGCACTGTTTACAGTAGCCAAGACATGGAAACAACCTAAATGTCCACGCTACTGCCTCTGCAAAGTGCACCAACTTCCTGCCCTAACCTGAGCTAAGTCCGGTAAAAACATGGCTGTCACACTGTTCCTTCAGTTCTCTTCTTCCACTGTCGTGAGCTACCAAGTCCTTCCACTTACCACTCCTTCCTTCCATTCCTCTGCACCTGTCAGAACCTATTTCTATATAAAGTTTGGTTCCCCTTCCTAAACAGCTAATATTTGTAATGCTCACTGATATTGAAAATTATAAACCTGGTGATTTTTTTTTCTTTTTTTTTCCTTTATCTGCCAGAAATCTCAGATACAAACTTATAGTTCAATTATGAGAACTGAGTTGGGTCTTTGACCCCACATATCTACATCACTTTTCTAATTTATAATCCCTCGTCTAAATTTTTATGTATAGTTCACGATTTTATCATGTGTGTTTCTATATATACCCTCAACTCTTGCAAAATCTAGAAAGGAATAGAGATGATACATGGCTAACCAGGTAGGTAAAACTATAAATAAATAGATATTAATAGATAAAAAAAAATTTCTTACTCACTGGTCACCTATTTAGTCAAATCTCCTCATTGAGTATCCACAGTGGGTAGTAAATTTTTCTCTTCTTCAGTTTTTTTCCTCCCTTTGGACTATGTCTTCCCCTTCAGGAACTCACAGTCCCAGAGAAGGAATATTGTCCTTCAAGGCAAAGAGGTGAGCATCGTGTTCAGGGCATACTGTGGCGGGGGTCCAGGCAGTGTGGACAGGGCTTTCCTGGTTTCCAGCCCAGTGGTCTTTTCACAACATTGCCTACTTTTCGTGCAGTTTACAGTGTGGAACACCCACAGTTAAAGGCAGAGTCCAAACTAACCACATGCTGCTTGCATCCTGCTCTAACACCACCTCCATCCTAGGTAGGGGATTTTACTTTTCTTTATCTTTTCCCTGAACATTTTTACCCTCTGCAGCATATTCTTTCTCTTCCACTGACAACCCATCATTACTTTTAGTATTTTCTCCTTTAAAAAGCAGAAAAGAAAAAAAAAAGAATACTCATAACTATCCAGCTGACCTGCTGCCATGCTGCTGCTGCTGCTAAGTCACTTCAGTCGTGTCCCACTCTGCACGACCCCGTAGACAGCAGCCCACCAGGCTCTGCCGTCCCTGGGATTCTCCAGGCAAGAACACTGGAGTGGGTTGCCGTTTCCTTCTCCATTGTGTGAAAGTGAAAAGTGAAAGTGAAGTTGTTCAGTCATGTCCGACTCGTAGCGACCCCATGGACTGTAGCTCACCAGGCTCCTCCATCCATGGGATTTTCTAGGCAAGAGTACTGGAGTGGCTTGCCATTGCCTTCTCTGACCTGCTGCCATACGCACTCACTAAGTATTTGTTCTCTTCCCCTACACACGTTGACACATATTAAATGCTCCTCTCCTTCCTTCTATGCCTCCCCCCACCATTTCCTGTACGTAATGCCATTCTGGATACGTTGACCTGTGTGCGTGTGTGCATGCTCAGTTGCTCAGTCACGTGCAACTCTTTGCAACGCTGTGGACTGCAGCCCACCAGGCTCCTCTGGCCATGGGATTCTCCAGACAAGAATACTGGAGTGGGTGCCATTTCCTTCTCCAGGGAACCGTCCCAACCTAGGGATCGAGCCACGTCTCCTGAGTTGCCTGCATTGGCGCTCCAATTCTTTAATCACTGAACCACCTGAGAAGCCCAACATTGACCTGTGAACTCTGCCAAATGAACCAGGAGAGATAGAATACATAGATGTCAATGTCATTCTGGTAAGAAAAGTAGAAATAAAAAAGGTGCCAGTCTGTTGGACTGGGATATGAAATAGCACTCCCTGTTTCCAGTAAGTCTTTTTCCATCTTCAGCGTATTTGACATTTGTCTTTGCATAGCTGGGGAAGTGAAGTCTGTCTGCTCTTCATCACTTGATTCACACTGTATTGATTGAAACTTGACTTCAATGAGGTGATAGGGAGGAAGTTGATGATTTGTAATGGAGATTATGGTAACTTCCATATCCGTTCCTTTCTTATGCTTTTTTTTTTTTTTTTTTTTTTTGTGGGTGGGTGGGGGAGTCCATATGGAGATCCATGTGGTTGGGAGGAATCTAACTCTACTGTCTGGCTCCAGGGGTGGAGCACAGAACTTAGCTTAAGCAAATCAGCATACTTCATCCACTGGGTCATGGTGATTCATTATGGGATGAGTTTATGACCTTGGGGAGCCCAACCAAAATAAATTTTAGGACTTGTGTTAGAATTCCTGAGTTAAGGGCTTTCTTTCCTCCTCTGGAAATGGGAAATCTAAAACTCCTCCAGCCACTCCTGAGTCCCGGCATCTGAGCTGTGTCAATGATGGGTAACTATAGACCTGAGCTGTTCAGTTCAGGAGCCACTAGCCCACTATGGCTATTGAGCACTTGAAATGTGGCTAATGCAACTGAAAAACTTCATTTTAAAATTTAACTTTAATTAATTTAAGCTTAAACACAAATGTTTGATCCAATTATTGAACAGCTTTGAAATATGTTTGGAACAACAGTGGTGTATGAATCTACTTTCTCAATTGTAAATTTTGTGAAATCTTATTACAGTTCAAGTATTTCCAAGGAAAATTTAGTGTTTGAATTGAGATATGCCATGTCAAATACAAACCAGATTTTGAAGATTTAATATATAAAAAAGAAATTGCAATATAACATTGATAATTTCTATATTGATTACATGTTGGAATAATTTTTTAACATATGCAGTTAAATAAAATATTATTGAAATGAAATAAATAAATGAACAGTAAAACTCCTCCAGCCATTTTACTACCACAAAGTAAATCAATGGTAGGATTCTCTGCAACAGAGAATTGCAAAGAAATAAAGCCAGGGCCCTCATGACATCATGAAACCTTAGTTTAGACCTTACCTAAGCATAAACTTTTAGTTAGGTGAATTAGTAAATTTTCTCTTTATTATTTACACTTATGTTTCTCAAATTAAAGCTTTCTAACTCATACTACCTTAAAATTCATGTAAATCGCATTTGTTTTTGATAGATAGCAATGGTTGTGATTCATCTTCACTACTAAAGGCACCAAGCAGGTAGAGGCTATGATGGTATGTGTCTATAATGCGTGTTTTTCCAGATGATCAATACCAACAATTGTCATTATCTCCATCATCACTGTGGATGGGGCCATCATATGTAAATCAAATTCAGATGACCAAAGTTTACTGCAACACTTGAAATTTAGTGTCTCAGAAGCATTTCATTTCAGTCCCATAAAAGTTATGGTATGCTGATTAAATACTGACTGGAGCGTGAAAGTGCTTACTTGAGGCTCATAGGGCTGGAAAGGATGCATTCTGTTGCCACCTAATTTTTTTCAAAATATTGCTGCCCAGAGACAGCCAAATTTGTGTATTTCAGGTGTTCTAAGGGAAAGAGGTGTCATACTTTTTATTTTTTTATAATGGTATTTTCTGCCAATAATAAAACAGGAGCAAGAAAAAATATTGATTAAAGAAGCCATAGTCCTTTTCCAAAGAAGACATTTGTTATCTTCAGTTTCCTCACTTCAATTTTTGAGGAGAGAGAGGTAATTTATTCCCTCTAGTAAACATTGTTCACGTGGGAATCTCCCAACTTTCCTTTTGTAACTCCTGTTCAGAGCTTTAAATGTTAATTTCTTTGCCTTCCTTGATTCTCAAAGACAAAGGACAGGGGTATCTTGAACAAGTTTTTAAGAAAAAAAACAAAGAAGAACCTGTTCAGGCCTTCCCAGGTAGCACTGTTGGTAAACAACACCCCAGCCAGTGCAGGAGACCTAAGAGACTCAGGTTAAATCTCTGGGTTGGGAAGCTCCCCTAGAGAAGGGCATGGCAACCTACTCCAGTATTCTTGCCTGGAGAATCCCACGGACAGAGGAGCCTGGCGGGCTACAGTCCATACGGTCACAAAGAGTCAGACACAAATGAAGCAACTTAGCATGCACGCACACAAGAAGCCTTTCAGTAGAAAAGGTTATGTCCATAAGCACCCCATATGGGGCTGCTCCTTACACAGAAGGCAATAGGGAGGGGCCAAGATATCATGACTTATAGAAAACAAGTTTTGGCGGTTTCTGGGTTTCTCCCAGGAGTCTGCTGGGAGTTTCTGGTCCTGTGGAATAGGCACACACAGGGGATTTTAAAAGAACTGCTGTGGCCAAGAAGCTGCAAAGGTTTGAGTTGTCTTTAGGTATAATATTGCTCCAGAATAAAACCTGGGTTTCCTGGCTCTATAAGCAATAAGTACAACCTTTGAAGATTTCTTTATTTCCAATGTTTTATCATGAGCATTTTTAAACATATAGAAAAGTTGAAATAATTGTGAAGGGTCCACTTCATATACCCACCATCTAGACTCTACAATGAATAGCTTCCCTGGTGGCTCAGATGGTAAAGAATTTGCCTACCTGCAGATTCTTTCTGCAGATGCAAGAGACCTGGATTCCATCCCTGGGTCAGGAAGATCCCCTGGAGAAGGGAATGGCTATCTACTTCAGTATTCTTGCCTGGAGAATCCCATGGCCAGAGGAGCCTGGTGAGCTACAGTACACAGGATCACAAAGAGTTGGACACAACCGAGTGACTAACACACACACACACACACACACACACACACACACATTTACTATCCATTTGTCTACCTATCAGTCCGTCTTATTTTTCAGTCATTTCAAAGTAAGTTGCAGACATCAGTATCCTACACTCCTAAATACCTCCTCACACTTATCATTAACTAGAGGTCAGGGTTTATTTACAATACTTTCTCCCTAAGTGAAATTTATGTAGAGTGAATTGCATGAATTTTAAGTGTACTATTCCATGAGTTTTGACAAATGTACGTGCCTGGTAAAGGAAAAGCCCCATCAAGACACAGAACATTGTCATGATGATTTTTTTCTAACGTGAACTATCAGTAGTGCTATTTCTCCACTGCATTCAATTATCCAACGTATATTTTCTGAGCTCATATATTATATGATTCAGGATAGGTGATAGAGAGGTAAATGAGACATAGCCCTCCACAAGAGTCAACAGTTTAAAGAGGTGCCTACAATATTTGAATTCATTAGTTAATTAATTAAACAGTTGCTGTGAAAATCTGTTCACACACAGGAGGGGTCAGACAATGCACTAGTTGTGGGGTCAAGAAGGACTTCATGCTGGGCATTTTGAAAGATGAAAGGAAACATGAGGGACTGACCTGGTGGTACAGTGATTAAAACTCCAAGCTTCCACTGCAGTGGGTGTAGGTTCAATCCCTGGTTGGGGAATTAAGATCCCGCATACAGCATGCCCAAGAAAAAGAAAAGAAAATTTCTTGAGTTAAATAAAAATGAAAATAGAACATATCAACTTAAAAAATTATATGGGAACATTAACAAATTTTTAAAAAATGAAAAGAAACATCACATATCTGGGGACAAGAACACAAAGCAGCTCAAGTTCATGACCCTCCATGGCATCTGGCATGGCTGAGAAACAGAACTAGGGGAATGGAGTGAGGCTGGAGACTTTGCAAGGGCAGGTCTAGGAGGGCCCTGAATGCCCTACTAAGGGATTGAGCTGTTACCTAGAAAGAGGTGGAAAGTTGATGAGGAACCTGCCAGACACTGGAGCCAAGGTGACCCAACCTTGAGAATGCTGAAGAAAGGCACTAACTTGAAAGTTCTGGTTATAGAGAAACAAACATTTTAGATGAGGTGTTAAATTATGGAAAATTCTAGTCCATAATCCAGGATGCTGGACCCCAAGGGCCATAGAGGCTCCAGCTGGCTGCCAGATGGAACATGGCATCTACGCACTCCTGCCCTGCCGAGGAGCCCTGGAGGCAGCCCAGCCTCCAGTTCCTCCTCCACTCACAGCACCAGAGCCTCACAGACTAAGAAGAACTGGAGAAATCAAGCTGGAAAAACCTGGGTTCTAACATATTATTTTTTAATATAACCAGTTGCATTATAATCACCTACCAATGATCATTGAGCAATTTGTTTAAAGTGTTGCAAAGTGTCCTGCCAGACTCTAATCAAGAGACAAATCTTGTGTCTAGAACAGTTCAATCACTTTTACTTACACTGAGAGAAAATTGAGTCATCACGTATACACAAACATGCTGCAATCAGGCTGAGTCTTCTTATATGCTAATGTACTGCTAAGAAGTGTGAAGTAATCCAGGGTAAAGTGTCAAATTCTCTTTCAGTGGAATGGGGAATCACTGTGCTTTTGTACGGTAAATCCACCCTGGACTACTGAATCAATAGCTGTAAAATGTAGAACAGTGCTGGTTTAAAACAAAAAAAAAAGTAGTCAACATCTCTCCATTGAAAGGGAAGACTGTTAAACTCTTAATGGATTCTATTCGTGATCAAAGTTGAAGGTGCAAATCACATAGTAAATAACATCAACAAAAGTATGAGCAGAGGAGTGGATGAGGCAGGGAAGAGAGAGGCTTAAGGAAGAAATAATTTCAGAAGAAGGTATGTCTTAATTTTTTCCTGACCTTTTTTTTTTTAATTTTTATTTTATTTTTAAACTTTACAATATTGTATTAGTTTTGCCAAATATCGAAATGAATCCGCCACAGGTATACCTGTGTTCCCCATCCTGAACCCTCCTCCCTCCTCCCTCCCCATACCATCCCTCTGGGTCGTCCCAGTGCACCAGCCCCAAGCATCCAGTATCATGCATCGAACCTGGACTGGCGACTCGTTTCATACATGATATTATACATGTTTCAATGCTTCCTGACCTTTTAATAGAGCTAGAGCTTTACAAATAGATCAGAACTGTCTTGCTTAAACTGTCAAGAAGAGTTACTCTCATGGGCTGAATGCTTGTGTTCCCCTCAAAACCGAGATATTGATGTCTAATTCCCAATGTGATGGTATTAGAAAGTGGGTCTTTCTAATCATTAGGTGATGAGGGTGGGGCCCTGGCGAATGGGATTAGTGCTTTTATAAGAAAAGGACAAACAGCTAGCTTGCTCTTTCCATCAATGTGAAGCTGACAGTCTGAAATCCAGAAGAGCACCTGAACCAGAACCTGATCATGCTGGCACTCTCATCTTAGACTTGTAGCCTTCAGAACTGTAAAAAAATAAGTTCTGGGTTTTGTAAGCCAACCAGTCCATAGTACTTAGCTAGAGCAGCCCACACTGACTGGGACAGTACCAAAAAGAGGACAAATGCTGAGCTTTAGGGCCCAATACCCTGCACGGTGGAAAGCATGGGAAATTTCCCACGGGAAATTCTCTTTTCTCTTGTTCTTTCTCTCTTAACTCTGAGACTCTCATTGGGCCTTACCCAGAGGAACAACAAATCTGTAGGTACTGGAAGAAAGTTGAGAAGCTGTCTTATGTTTGGACTCCATTAAGCCAGAGGCCAATCTTCATCAAAAGCAAAAATCTTAATACTCCTTCTATTTCCTTTTTTTTTCAATCCTTAAGTTTTTAGTTTTAGATATCACCAAATGGTCAATACCAAAATCAGACTGATTATATTCTTTGCAGCTGACGATGGAGAAATTCTAAACAGTAAGCCAAAACAAGACTGGGAGCTGACTGTGGCTCAGATCATGAACTCCATATTGCAAAATACAGGCTTAAATTGAAGAAAGTAGGGAAAAACACTAGACCATTCAGTTATGAAATAAATCAAATACCTTACAATTATACAGTGGAAGTGACAAATAGATTCAAGGGATTAGATCTGATAGACAGAGTGCCTGAAGAACTATGGATGGAGGTTCATGACATTGTACAGGAGGCAGTGATCAAAACCATTTCTAAGAAAAAGAAATGCAAAAAGGCAAAATGATTGTCTGAGGAGGCTTTACAAATAGCTGAGAAAAGAACAGAAGTGAAAGGCAAAGAAGAAAAGGAAAGATATTCCCATCTGAATGCAGAGTGCCAAAGAATAGCAAGGAGAGATAAGAAAACCTTCCTCAGTGATCAATGCAAAGAAATAGAGGAAAATAATAGAATGGGAAAGACTAGCAATCTCTTCAAGAAAATTAGAGATACCAAAGGATATCATGCAGATAGACAGGCACTATAAAGGACAGAAAAAGTATGGACCTAACAGAAGCAAAAGATATTAAGAGGTGACAAGAATACATAGATGAACTATACAAAAAAGTATCTTAATGACCCAGATAACAACGACGGTGTGATCACTCACCTAGAGCCAGACATCCTGGAATGCAAAGTCAAGTGGACCTTAGGGAACATCATTACAAACAAAGCTACGGGAGATGATGGAATTCCAGTTGAGCTATTTCAAATTCTAAAAGATGATGCTGTGAAAGTGCTGCACTCAATATGCCAGCAAATTTGGAAAACTCAGCAGTGGCCACAGGACTGGAAAATGTCAGTTTTCATTCCAATCCCCAAGAAAGGCAATGCCAAAGAATGTTCAAAATACTGCAAATTGCCATCATCTCACATGCTAGCAAAGTAGTGCTCAAAGTTCTCCAAGCTAGGCTTCAACAGAACATGAACCAAGAACTTCCAGATGTTCAAGCTGGATTTAGAAAAGACAGAGAAACCAGAGGTCAAATTGCCAACATCTGTTGGATCATAGAGAAAGCAAGAGAAATCCAGAAAAACATTTTCTTCTGCTTTATTGATTAGGCCAAAGCCCTTGACTGTGTGGATCAAAACAAACTGTGGAAAATTCTGAAAGAGATGGCAATACCAGACCACCTGACCTGCCTCCTGAGAAATCTGTATGCAAGTCAAGAAGCAACAGTTAGAACCAGACATGGAATAATGGACTGGTTCAAAATTGGGAAAGGAATACATCAAGGCTATATGGTGTCACCCTGCTTATTTAACTTATATGCAGAGTACATCATGTGAAATTCTGGGCTGGATGAAGCACAAGCTGGAATCAAGATTTGTAGGAGAAATATCAATAACCACAGACATGCAGATGACACCACCCTTACGGTAGAAAGTGAAGAGGAACTAAAAAGCCTCTTGATGAAGTTCAAGGAGGAGAGTGAAAAAGCTGGCTTAAAACTCAACATTCAAAAAACAAAGATCATGCCCTCTGGTCCCATCACTTCATAGCAAATGGATGGGGAAACAATGGAAACAATGAGAGACTTTATAATTTCTTGGGCTCCTAAATCACTGCAGATGGTGACTGTAGCCATGAAATAAAAAGACACTTGCTCCTTGGAAGAAAAGCTATGACAAACCTCTACAGCATATTAAAAGTCAGAGACATTACTCTGCCAACAAAGGTCCATCTATGTAAAGCTATGTTTTTTCCAGTAGTCACATATGGATGTGAGAGTTGGACCATAAAGAAAGATGAGCACCAAAGAATTGATACTTTTGAACTGTGGTGTTGGAGAAGACCCTTGGAGTCTTGGACACTTGGACTGCAAGGAGATCCAACCAGTCAGTCCTACAGGAAATCTGTATTCAGTCATTGGAAGGACTGATATTGAAACTGAAGCTCCAATACTTTGGCCACCTGATGCGAAGAGGTAATTCATTACAAAAGACTCTGATGCTGGGAAAGATTGAAGACAGGAGAAGGGGATGACAGAGGATTAGATGGTTGGATGGCATCACCAACTTGATGGACATAAGTTTGAGCAAGCTCTGGGAGTTGGTGATGGACAAGGAAGCCTGGCATGCTGTAGTACATGGGATCGCAAAGAGTTTGACACGACTGAGTGACTGAAGTCAAGTTTTTAGTTAAAAGTAATTTTTCACTGGCTTAAGCACATTTGCTAGCCCTTGTTCAAGACTTAGCCCCTCACTCTACTCCTCTTGCCACTGTGTTGAGTCATACCTTTGGCTGGTTTCTCTAGACTGAGTCTACAGCATCTCCAGCCTCACATTCTAGGGACTGACAAACAGCTTTTTTATCTCCGATTTTTTTTTTAATTCCCTATAACTGAGTTCCTTTAGACTAGATTGGCTCACATGGTGATCCTCAAATGAAATATGCTGATTGGCCAGGACTAGGTCATATGATGGCCCTAAATTGGGAAGTGAGACTGAATCCATGGGTTCAGAATGGGGGAAAGTTTTCCCCAAGCCCCAAGGTGGAGGTGGGGGTGGATGAGGAAATGCATTGGAGGCCAGCAAAGACAAGAGATGTCCACTAAGCTTCTGAAAGCTTAAAATGCTAGTGACAGGAGAGCCCAGGAAGCACAGAGATGGCACACCTTCATCTCTGCTGGTCTAAGTGGGGAAGGAGAGTGTGAATTCCAAGCCTCTGCACTGAGGACTACTGCTCTGCAACTGCTTCTCCTTACCATCTACTTTCCTGCCCCAACATTCACACAAAGTGACCAAAAGCCTCCCTGCTGGTCTCAAGAGAAGGATGGAGCTGGGACAGTCGGAAGGACAAAGTGCACCTATGGAGTCTGACACTGAAGTTTGTTTTCAGTCTCTTTCAGTAACTGCCCTTCCACAAATTCTCACTCGGCTCACTCTATCATACCTCTGTTCAAGTATGTGTCACTCAAACACCAGCCCCGGAAAGTCCTCTCACAATTAGTCCAGGAACCCACATTCTTTCTAACACTAATTCTATGCAATATTAATAGGTGCTATGCCTCAAAGGAATTCTAGAGTCAAAAAATGTGTGAGAAACACTGGGCTAAACAGCATTAAAAGATTTATTTAGTGCACAACTTCTCCTATTCCTTAAAGTATATACATGTACCATGAATCTGCAAGAGGAGACTTTAGTAAGAAGCATTTCCCACCTTTATTTAAACAAGGGATTTTATTTCAGAAAATATCTACAGAAGCCATTGTTTCTACAGAACACATTTTGAGAAAAGCTGAACTTGCCTTGCCCCTTCACTTTTTATTTTATTTTTTAATATAAATTTACTTATTTTAATTGTAGATTAATCACTTTACAATATTGAATTGGTTTTGCTATACATCAACATGAATCCACCACGGGCGTACACGTGTTCCTAATCCTGAACCCCCCCTCCCACCTCCCTTCCGTACCATCCTTCTGGGTCATCCCAGTGCACCAGCCTCAAGCATCCTGTATCATGCTTCAAACCTGGACTGGCGATTCGTTTCTTATATGATATTATACATGTTTCAATGCCATTCTCCCAAATCATCCCACCCTCTCCCTCTCCCACAGAGTCCAAAAGACTGTTCTATACATCTGTGTCTCTTTTGCTTTCTCGCATACAGGGTTATCATTACCATATTTCTAAATTCCATATATATGCATTAGTATACTGTATTGGTGTTTTTCTTTCTGGCTTACTTCACTCTGTATAATAGACTCCAGTTTCATCCACCTCATTAGAACTGATTCAAGTGTATTTTTTTAATGGCTGAATAATACTCCATTGTGTATATGTACCACAGCTTTCTTATCCATTCATCTGCTGATGGACATCTAGGTTGCTTCCATGTCCTGGCTATTATAAACAGTGCTGCAATGAACATTGGGGTACATGTGTCTCTTTCAGTTCTGGTTTCCTCGGTGTGTATGCTCAGCAGTGGGATTGCTGGATCATAAGGCAGTTCTATTTCCAGTTTTCTAAGGAATCTCCACACTGTTCTCCATAGTGGCTGTACTAGTTTGCATTTCTACCAACAGTGTAAGAGGGTGCCCTTTTCTCCACACCCTCTCCAGCATTTATTGCTTACAGGCTTTTGGATAGCAGCCATTCTGACTGGTGTGAAATGGTACCTCATTGTGGTTTTGATTTGCATTTCTCTGATAATGAGTGATGTTGAGCATCTTTTCATGTGTTTGTTAGCCATCTGTATGTCTTCTTTGGAGAAATGTCTGTTTAGTTCTTTAGCCCATTTTTTGATTGGGTCATTTATTTTTCTAGAATTGAGCTGCAGGAGTTGCTTGTATATTTTTGAGATTAGTTCTTTGTCAGTTGCTTCATTTGCTATTATTTTCTCCCATTCTGAAGGCTGTCTTTTCACCTTGCTTATAGTTTCCTTTGTTGTGCAGAAGCTTTTAATTTTAATTAGGTCCCATTTGTTTATTTTTGCTTTTATTTCCAATATTCTGGGAGGTGGGTCATAGAGGATCCTGCTGTGATTTATGTCAGAGAGTGTTTTGCCTATAAGCTCCTTCACTTTTTAGATAAAGAAACCACTTCTCACAGAGTTTTAATGACCTGCCCAACCTAAAACTGGTCAATGTCAGGATCAGTAAATCATATTTCAAAGGCCAGGAGAGGAATGCAGGAGTTCAGCTGAGAATCTCTCTTATTGCAGAAAAATTTTACTATTGCTTTTCTTTCACCCAAGTCTAGAATTCCCTGTTATCTTATTGACAACTTCCTCCTAGCTCTCCCAAACACCCCCATACACACACACTCTCTCCAAAATCACAGTAAAAAACATCAGCTGGGCCACCAACCAGAGGATGTGAAATGTTTGGAAATAACTTTTGATATCAGCTTTGACAAAGAGAAATAATAATTTGGAAGCAATGCTTGTTGCAAAATTTAATTCTGTATGGTGAAACTTTGATACATTGATTAATTAGTCATACATCCAGGCAGACTTTGCAACAAGCCTGGGTTCTAGAACATGGTTAAAGAAGTTTAATTGCAGTGCTTTCTGAATGGCAGTACCCATTTAAAATTTAACTCTAAGGGGATACCAGTTACTAGTAATGCCCTACCTCAGCCACTTAGTACTGTTAAAGCTACTTTGAAAGAAAATTCAATTTTTTGAGTCCTCTATTTGAAATAGTTGATAATTATAGAAAGGTTCCCTTAGCTTATGAATAAAAGCTTGCAATTTTCAGGGGAGGAATAAATAGGTTCATTGACTCATCCAAACCACACTCCACAGAGATCTCGTGCAGGCAGCCAGCTCCCAAACACAGGGCCCGGGCTTGAATTCTCTATAATTCAGCACTAACCAAAACACTGATGGCATACAAAGATGCAATGAGCATTAGGTGGAGGTGAGTCCCATCTCCTATTGTGAGCGCTACCACCTCAGTCCTCAGATAATAACAGTCATTTACTGAGAGCTGTGCAATGTGCCAAATGCTTTCAAGACCAGTTTCATTCTCAGTTCTCCATTCATCCTCCATTAAATGGAAGTGGACATAGGTGGCAGCAAACAGCCTCCTGGAAGATGAAGGCCGTGCACATGTCCTACACCATGCTGCCCCAAGCACACTTGAAAATGCAAGATGGAAGCTTCTTTCTTCTGCCTCCCTCAGCGTCCAGGGAGTTGGAGAGGGACATCCCCTTTTGATGTCCCCATAGATGCTCAATACAGGGGTGCCACCTCCCTTGCAGAAGTTTTTGGACATCTTGCAGAAGTTTCTGGAAAACCCACGCCAGGCCCCAGGCCCACCTCCACCTTGTAGCAGATGCAGGAAACAGTTCACAGGGGCTGATGAGAGCCAAGTGTCTGCATCTCTTCCAGATTCCTCATTAGTAGTTGGATATTAGCCAATATGGACTATTTACACCCTGGAAACTAGTGAAAACATACACCAGGGCTTTTACCTAATTCCAGGAGAACCAGTTCTTATACATTGACCAGCACACCAGTGTTATAATGTGATGAGATACAGAGTCTTACCATCCTGAGACAATGTTCTCATCGGTACACAAACATAACATGCTGCTATGAAAACTAGGAACATGTCAGATGGAGTCACATGCTGCCTCTGGGAGCCCCAACCTTCCTGCCGCCTTGCTTTAAGTACTACAGCTGTCATCTTGGAATTTTTCATTTACCCATAGAACCCTTAATTCATTTCTAAAATACGATTCACATAATGAAACCAGGTATTTCACCCAGTGCTAAAATCCAAAAGCAATTAGCCTTTTTGTTTATTTCATATGGGAGTTAGACTAAAAGCTAAATGAACACACAAAAAAAGAGCCAGGCATTGGTCCAAATGTCTGAATGATGTACTAATTAAATTGTATAACAACACTGCTATCTTTATACATACACTTTATTACAGGTTGGGGAATCAGCCCAGGGCCTTCCAAGTCAGCCTCTGGGAGAGCACTTTTAAAACTAGAGGAACAGTCGGGTAAGGCTTTGTAAGGAAGGTTTAGCTACACATTCAGGAAGAACAGATAAGACTTTGGATGAGATATGAGAAAGCTTGCTTAATTTTTCTCTTCTCTCTGCTATAATATGATCCTAATCAGGATAAGAGTTAAAAAGTCTGCTTATTTAGGTATTCACTAAGTAAATATGATAAAACTCGGGGTAGATGCTGAGGATAATACAAAATTAATCAGACCCATTCCAGGCCCTCTAAAAGTCCTCAGATAGCCTCAGTCTGGCAGAGAAGTCAATGTTTATGAGAGCATGTCCCTAAATGTTACATAAGACTCACAGTTTCCTCATGGGTCTGGAGAGAGATTGTTAGAGTGTCTGAGATGAGAGGGGATAGGGTGGGTATTGAAGGTTCCCCAGGGGAAAGTGGATTTGAGCCGGTTTCTCTCATTTCTTTCATCTTAATTCATAAGCTTCCATGAGGAGTTAACGAAATACGTATTGTAGAAGTGGCTTGTTTGCAGATCCATGGTGGCTGTCATAAGAACACCAGAAAGACTAGTAATAGGAATGATGGCTAACATGCACTGAGCCTTTTCCAGGAGCCAGGCCCTGTTCTCGGAGATTCACATGGCCTGATTCATTTTCCCTTCATAGCAACTCTAGGAAGAGTAAAGACCAGCAAAGTGAAGTTTTCTGAGTAACAGAGTTGACACTTGAATCTGGGGTCTGGTGTTCCCCACCATACACTGTCTGTCCTTGATTCCATAATCAAGTGCAAGTACACCATCAGAGATCACCTTCCTTCTCATAGTATCATCTATGTATGTTTATTTAAAGAGACTTTGTGGTACAGCAATAGATATGTCATGACCTGAGCTTTGGAGTCCAGCTGAGTCCTCCTCCTCCCCACATCACTAACTAGGCTGTGACAGGGAGATAAGAGCTCATCTCAGGCTACTAAACCCAAGTCCTCTAAACCGCTCACCATCTCCCTGATCATCAGGTCCTGCTGGGTCTCCAAACCTCTGCACGCTGTTTCTAATGCCCAGGATGAACTGATGACTCCAGAACAAAGCTGTAAGCAAGTTCTAATGGTGTTTCTCTTGCTGGGGAACAACAAAAAAAAAGGTAAATTGCTCCATAACTACCAACTGCACCTGTAAAACAGCAGTAAACATTCCACATCACTGTGGGAAATAAAATGGCTGCAAAACTAATTCAATATTGTAAAGTAAAAAATAATAAGAATAATAATAAAATTTTAAAAAATAAAAGTAATATGCAGACGGGTAAAAATAAATAAATAAATAAAATGACTGCTGTGGTTCTGAAGGGAGGGTCAGGAAGAGTGGGAGTCCCTTAGTGTAGACTCCAAAGAACAAGTCGGTTAACGTGGGCAGAGAGGAGAGAGAGGTGGACTACAGACTATGCTTCTTTATTCAGGACCCAGCATACAGTTGTTGCTCAATATAATTTTGTCAGTTAAACAATGACAACATCCTGTCTTGGGTCACACAGGTGCCAGGGGATATTTGCTAGTGATAACAGGTGCTCCGCACATCCACGGGGGTGGATCTGGTCAACCAAAGGCACAGACAGAACACACCCAGCTGTGGTGGAAGAAGACATGTTGAATGGTGGGGAACAATATTTGGGCAAGTGAGCCTGATTCTACTAACTAGAAACCAGAGATGGGACAAGAAAGAAAGAGGAGAATTTCTTCATCGGGAGCTGCATGTGGACCCTCAGGGCAGGGTGTATCAGATGCACACAGATCACAGAGGAATCTCATCAAAATTCAGATCCTGACGCAGTAAAGCTAGGTTGGGACCTGAAAGTTTGCATTTCTATAAAGCTCCTGGTGAACTTCTCTTGGCAGTCCAGTGGTTAAGACTGCCTCCCAACGCAGGGGGTGTGGGTTCGGTTCTTGGCGAGTGACCTAAGATCCCAGGTGCCTCACGGCCAAAGAACCAAAGCATAAAACAGAAACAATACTGTAACAAATTCAATAAAGAGTTTTTTTAAATGGTCCACATCCAAAATAAAAATCTTAAAAAAAAAAAGAAGCTGAGTGCTGATGCTGCTGGATCACACCTTGAGTAGCAAGTCCTAAAGAGTCGAAAACAGGCTTCAGAGGTCTGTGAATTCTTTACAATCATTTGCAAAATGTTATATTCTGTACACATGTGCATTTTTCAGTAGAAAGACCATAGTTTTCATTAGATTCTCAAAGGGTCTGTTTTGGATTGAATGTGTCCCCCAAAAGATAGGTTATGTTTCTAACCCCAGTACCTGTGATTGTGACCTTCTTTGCAAATCAGGACTTTTCTGATGCCATCAAGTTAAGATGAGGTCATTAGAGTGGGCTCCCATCCAATGTGAGCTCCCATCCAGGTCCTTATAAGACAGAAACATGGACACAAACACAGAGGGTAGAGACTGATCCAGTGGTAAGTCAACAAATGCCAGAACTGCTAACAAACACTAGAGGCTAGGGAGAGACAAGGAAGAATTCTCCCTGACAAGTTTTCAGAGCCAGCCTGGCCCTGCCAACACCTTGATCTTGGACTTTAAGCCTCCAGAAGTGTAAGACAGTAAATTGTAAATTTCAGTGTTTTAAGCCACCCAATTATTTGTGATACTTTGTTATGGCAGCCCTGAGAAACTAACACAGGGTCTGAGATACACACACACACACACACACACACACACACAGAGTGATTAATTATCATAAAGATACAAGAAGTTGCTGACAATTTGGGAACTAATATTTGCAGCCATAACTAGCAGCTTACAGCTGCTGCACTTCCCACTTGCGTTTTCTTCATTTCTTAAACCTTAAAGATGGCTTCTTTCCTAATCAGATCTTTCTTTGGGATTCCCAGCTTTTCCTCCTTCAGTTTGTAGGAAGACGCACATTCTTTCTGGACTTCCAGACCTAAAGAACCTGCTATTTCCTTCTTGGCATAGAACACAGAGAAGTCGAAGGTCCAGTGTTTCTTCCTCTGCCAGGTCCCTGCTTTGCAAAAGTTTGTCTTTCTCTTGGTCCACACAGCCTTGCGCTCCTTCTTTGTTCTCCTCCTTCCTTGGCTGTGAGGAGAGAGACAGCCTTCCCTCTTTGAGGAGTAGATTTAAACCCTGAGGTATTCTGCCCCATGCCTTAGCTGGACATCTAGGCCCTCTGGATCAGGGGCCAAGATTCCAATAACTTGTTGTGTTTCCACAGAAATTGCCTGTTTCCAGGATGCTTCCTGTCCTTCACCATGTCTGGGCTCTTAGGAACTCTGCTCCCCACATCTTTAATTAGAGTAGCCGCTGCTACCGTTAACACTTCTGCTATGGGAGAAGAGAAAGCAGATAGAGAACTAGCACTTACTATTCTGCACGTGGTTTTATATATATTTTCCCTCTTAACTCTCACATTCACACTTACACATTCAAAGTGAGAATGGGTATCAGCACACCATTGATCTCATCTTCCAAATTAAGACACCAAGTCACAGGGCTCGAAAGAAACAGAAGCAAGATTCCAATGCAGCTCTAACTCCTCGAAAGCACGCACTCTCCTCACCACTCTAAACTGCCTGTCTGAGGCTGAGTTAAACAGCTAAATCAGGGAAATATATAAAACCAGTCAGGCTCAATTCTGTTGTTCGGGCATATTGTCTTTAAGACAAATATTTTGGTGTCATGTAAACACAAGCACATCTGTCTGCATGCTTGCTATCTGTCTGATCCACTTACTCTCTATGATGCAGAAATAACCACCATCAGCTATTCAACAGACAAGACATCTGAAGCAGCACTTCACTGGCTGTTAGGGACAACAGTCAGAGATTTAGCTTTTCAACAATAATTCCCAACTCTGAATTTGCAACATCCCAGGGCATTTCCCACCACTCTATGGGATTTTGAAAGATTCTTAAAAAATTCTCAGAACCAAATTAGTGTCAGCATACTCTAAGAAATAAACAGGTTCTTAAGAGCAGACTTTTCAGAAGGCAGGGGTAAGGCTGTGTGGTGGAGCCCAGCCGTGGTAAGAGCTGCTATGAAGAGCACAAGGTGTGTGACTCAGTTTCCCCTTTCTTATTCAGGTAGTCTTTTCCTCCCAAAAAAGATGAACATGTCATTTTTGTTTATAAATAGGCGTGAAGACCTATTTTAAAATAGGCATAAAAATAAACCATAAAAACAGGCATTTTTATGAAATGAGAATGTATGAGAAAAAAAAATCCCAAAAGCTACAAAGATTTCTGGGTTAAAGGTAAAAGGACATGGAGCTAATTTTTTTTTCAGTTTTAATATTTTTGTATATTTTAAAATATTTATATATTTTGCAGTATATCTGATTTACAAAGCTGTGTTAATTTCTGCTGTATAGCAAAGTGATTCAATTCTACATATATAGACATTCTTTCTTCATATTCTTTTCCATCATGGTTTATTGTTAGTCACTCAGTCATGTCTGACTCTGTTGCGATCCCACAGACTATAGCCCACCAGCCTCCTCTGTCTATGGAATTATCCAGGCAAGAATACTGGAGGGGGCAGCCATTCCCTTCTCCAGTGGATCTTCCCCACTCAGGGATTGAACCTGGGTCTCCTGCTTTGCAGGCAGATTCTTTACTGTCTGAGTTACCAGGGAAGCCTTTATGGTTTATTACAGGATATTGACTATCATTCCCAGTGCTATACAGTAGGACCTTGTTGTTTATCCATTCTATATATAAAAGCTTACTTCTGCTAACCTCAACCTTCCATTCATGGACCTAACTTTGTTTGGAGAAAGGGAAGCTGAAAAGAAAGGTTGCTGCTTATGTTTGAGAGGGACATATAAACAGCACATCTGCCTCCCCTCTCCTGTGGCAGCCACAACTCACTAATGACAGAACCTTAGCATGGAGCCAGAATTGAACCTCAGAGTCCTTCTCAACACAACTCTGTAGGGAAGCACATGAAATCCATTATTCGTTGATGTGTATCAGCCTGCTGATACACACTATCACATTATGAAGCACAAACAGGATGGTAGAGCAAGTACCCAGAACCTCTCTCTTCTCCTCTTTTTACTTTGCCTGAAATCCTCTAATTTCTTTCTTCATGACTTCTAGATAAATCTATCCTTCTCAAATTGTTCTGAATTTGTGTTCATTTTTACCACTGGGTATCCACCAGCCCACCCACCCTCCCTCTCATAGGTGTGCAATAGTTAAAGTGGCATTTAAGAGAAATGGTCTCAGGCTGAGAGTCTGAAGACCTCAGTTTGAACCCAGTTCTCTACCTCTGAGTCCATTTCCTCATCTATAAAATAAGAAAATACTTGGAGCAACCTCCTCATATGGATTTTATGAATATCAAATGAAATAATGGAAGACTTCACACAATGCCCAGATAAAGAAACATTTAATAAATGTTAACTAATCTGAGGAAACAGGAGACATAGCTGTTTCAAGGTAAATTCCCCATCATAGTTGAAAAAGCACCCTGATTCACCATGTTACTTATGTTGAACACTCTTGAAATCTAGAATCAGCTGGGATCTCCCTGTCCCTTGAGATTTAGCTAAAATTAACCTGAGTGCCACCTGCAAAGCATAGCCATTAGAATTCCAAAGCTCTTCCTGTGAATTCCAGGGGTTCGCATTCTCAGGACCACCTTTCCATCCTGGGCTTCTATGACCTCATATGTAGATTCTGCTCAGAACCTTCTCAGCCCAGACACAGAACTTATCTCCTTCCTCATCTACAGAAAAAAAAAAAAAAAAAGGGTGTATGTGTGTGTTTTCCACAGAAAGCTTTTGGGAACAGAGGAGCCCTCTTCTCCTCCAGTTTGTCACTGACATCAGCTGCAGCCCCAGGAATGTGACTATTCATCCTCTGTCTGCAGAAGACACATCCATCCTACAGCAGCAGTTCCCCATCTTTTTGGCACCAGGGACTGGTTTCATGGAAGACAAAAATTTTCCATGAACCAGGGCAGGGTTGAGGAGGGGATAGTTTCAGGATGATTCTCATAAGGAGCACACAGCCTAGATCCCTCATATACACAGTTCACAGGCGAGTTCATGTTCCCATGAGAAACTATTGCTGCCTCTGATCTGACAGGCAGTCTGATCCGACCACTCAGGCAATAATGTGAGTGATAGGGAGTGTCTGTAAACACAGATGAAGCTTTGTTTGCTCACCTGCTACTCACCTATTGCTATAGTCCTAACAGGCCACAGACCAGCACCAGACCTAGTATGCCTACCAATTATTGAAGATTATGTAGATACTGACACTCTATACTTTCATAAAGTGAAGTGAAGTCACTCAGTCTTGTCCAACTCTTGCGACCCCATGGATTGTACTGCCAGGCTCCTCAGTCCATGGGATTTTCCAGGCAAGAGTACTGGAGTAGGCTGCCATTTTCTTCTCCAGGGATCTTCCCGACCCAGGGATCGAACCTGGGTCTCTCGAATTGTAGGCAGATGCTTTACCATCTGAGCTACTAGGGAAGCCCCTATACTTTCATACACATTGGTTAGTCCCTGAGCAGTTCTGAGAGTTAGGAGTCAGCATTTGGGCACCAGAACACATCCCAACCCCCAAAATAAAAAGACCAGAACCTCACTTCATTAGCTCATTCTCTGACCCATGCAAGCTGAGATCAACACAACCCTTAAAGGGCCAGATAAGAGTAACTCTCATGTCCTCCTTAAGATTTCCATGAAACTCTGTACAACCTATCTTCTCAGGGTGCTTCCTGGCTCTATGGTTCTGTTTTTGCTGAATTAGTTGTATCAGTGGGTCATTTCTCTGACTAAGGTGTGTTGGTGGAGAATAGAAGTCAACATCTTTCTCTGGTGTTTACAAAAAACCATTCACTTAAGTCTTGGTCTGTGAATCAGACATCACTAAGCGTTTGAACAAACTAAGATGATATACTGCAGGACGAGAAATGAAATTTCAGACATCTCTATTTCTTTCAGGCTCCAATCCTGGCCACCTCACCCCATCCAGAGACCTGAATGCTGTCAGATTCAGAGTTCTGTTTCTCCACTCTCACCCTCAACATTTTCCACTCATCGCTGCCTCCCTCTCCAATTGTGCCCATGAATTTCATGTCCAAACAAGGTACTTTTCTTTCTATTGTATAGGTCAGTAGCTCTCAAACCTGATTGTGTATCAGAATCAACCAAAGAGCTTATAAAACAGATTTGTTGGCCTCATCCCAGAATTCCTGGTTTAGCAGGTCTGGGAAAGGGCCTGAGAAGTTGTATTTCTAAACAAGTACACACTGGTATACATTACACTTCCCTCCAGCCCATATATAGGGCTTTACAGGTGGCTCAGTGGTAAAGAACCCACCTGCCACCCAGGTTCCAACCCTGGGTCAGGAAGCTCCCCTGGAGAAGGAAATGGAAGCCTACTCCAGTATTCTTGACCAGGGAATCCCATGAATAGCCCTTAAACTTGTCTCTGGGTTTACTTTTGCTCATCAGCTGTTAAGAAAAAGTCACCATGCAGTAAGCTACCCAAAGAATACTCAACAGCATCCAGAAATCACTTACTATATAAGTTAGTTATGGATTTAACTATAATCCCTTCTCCCTCCAATGCATTTGGGAGGCAGTGTAAGTTAGTGTGACTGATTCAGAGCTGGCTCTGCCTACCATTACTTGTGTGACCTTGGGCCATATTACTTAAGCACTCTGAGCCTACTTTCCTCACCTGTAAAACTGTGGATGATAATGCTTACTTATTAGGATTGTTTGAGCATTAACAGAGATAGCACATGTATACTGTTAACCAGTTTCTGAGCATGTGTAAAATATTCTATACATGTTAGTTATTTCTCATGTATTCCACAGACCTTGACCAAGTCCCTGCTGTACTTCAGGCACACTGCTAGTCACTGGGATGAAAGATGAAACCACCTAATAAGAGAAAGGAAGAACAGTAAACCAACACAAGCTCTCAGATTTATGCAGGAGATGAGCTGTTGAAGGCCTCTGATAATTCAAGACTAATTCCTCTTAGAAATAAATGTAAAATGGGAGACATATTCTAGGGGCACATAAATCCACAAACATTGTAGAATAATGTACTCTAATGCTGTTTTTTATTTTCTTAGCATTAGCTCTAATATCTCACAGAGGGCTTTTTCTAATATTAATAGCATATCATTGCAGTTGTTGGGGCCTGCTGGCCATATTTCATCACCTCTAACTTCTATTCCGAAGTTATTGATCTTTCTGGTACCTTTTTCATCACTTGTACAAACATCACCTAATGAATCCTTAGATGACTTCGCTAAATTATAATAACTGAATGTTAAAATAACAGGACAATAGTCACCAAAAACCACTCAGGGAAGTTTAGGTGCCTGGAAACAACTGAAGGGTCTCAAAAGGTTGACGCCATAGACCAGCCAAGATGGTGGCACCCTGTGGCCACGGCAAAAACGCAGCATTGCTGCTCATTTCCCAATTCACAGGGTCCTCCACTCCCTGATGGGTAGTTTTGGCTTGGATCTTCGCTGCTTTTCATTTGAGGGGAGTTGCATTACTTTGCATTTTGTGCATAAAGTGAAATTGGAGCCTCTATGTTGCACTGTTTCGAATCTATCGTTCAGACGCCCATGAAATGTGTGTGCCCAGAATCGCAAAGGTCTGATGCAGGTGGTGGGAGGTTCTCAGGTTGCACTGCTGATCTGTTCCCCTCATGGGCAACTCCATCTTCCATTCCCACAGCTGTGTTTTCTCTTCCAGATGTGTGCTCATCAGACAAGCACCCTTCCTGCCAAAATAAAAGCAATGATCCCAGGGGGTACATTTTGTCACCAGCTATAGTCTGGGGCCAACATCTAGCTTCTGTGGTTGAGAAAGTCCATCCCACAGGAATTCATGGACATTAAAGAGAAATGTATCTTTCCAAACACCTAACCGTAATGAAAGTATTGAAATCAGTTAACACTTTCCTGGTTTAAACATAGCCAGCTTGACACTTTTAAAAGAAATAGAATATCTGTGTATTTTTGAATATAAATTTAGGGATATGATCCAGAAAATTGTCCATTATTTAGTAACTAAAATTAAAATAAATCAAGTAGGACTCAAAAGTTACATTTTAGGAAAGTTAGCATCTGCCTTCTCCTGATATTTTATATTTTTCTTTAGTAGTGATATTTCTAAAAAGGGAAATGCTTTCTAACATTATTTACTCCCAGCATATTTAAGATATGGTAAAAAAGAAAATTACTTACTAAAGGCCCTGACTGTGAAGATGTATGGTATGGAGCTAACACTGAGTGATTCCTGATGCTCTAGACTTTTGGGGGAATATATAATGTCCAATTAAGGATATTCAACAATAGTATGTGTTGAAAAATTATTGAGCTATCTATGGCTTGTTTGCATTGTGTATTTCCTCTTCATTCCACAAAAAAAAAAAAAAAAGAGGCTGATTTGTTGTTGTTGTTGTTGTTGTTCTCTTGTCTCAGGGCAGAAAACTGAAGTCAACTGAAAAGTTTCTGCTTCAGGCTTCTGTTCTGAAAGCTGAAACTCTTTTGGGCTTCCCTTATAGCTCAGCTGGTAAAGAATCCACTTGCAATGCTGAAGACCCCAGTTCAATTCCAGGGTAGGGAAGATCTGCTGGAGAAGGTACCCACTCCAGTATTCTTGGGCTTCCCTTGTGGCTCAGCTAGTAAAGAATCCACCTGCAAGTCAGACATGACTAAGCAACTTCCACTTTTCTTTCACTCATCTCCCCAGAAGCTAGAAGCTGCTACCCCTGGGAGTGGCAAGAAGAAATAGCAAGAGTGCTCCAAAAGTCACAACTTTCTGAGGTTTTCCTTTCTGTAATATATTAACATGACTGTTTTAAGAAAATTACGAAAAAGTGCTTCACTGTGCAGGTGAAATATGCCATGAAAGTGACATTGGTCAGATATCAAAGCCAGGGAGAAAACAGTCTCGGAGAAGAGCCTCTCAGGTTTGTCATATCACCCTCCCCTGCCCACCAGGCTGCAGAGGCTCCACTGGGTGCTCAGTGCTGCTGAGAGCCTCAGCCCAGTGCCTGCCCCGGTGTTAGAGGTTGGCCAGGCCACTAAGCAGAGTTGAAAGAAATCAGATGGGACCCAGGCATTTCTATGGAGAGCACTCGCCTGGTAAGCAGCTGAGGCACTGCCTGTGAGCAGCCACAGGGCCTAGGTACTGAGCATCTCAGTAGCAGTTAGAACACTGATGATAAAATCCCTGCTCATATGTTCTATTTTTTTTTTTTATTTTAGTTAGAGGCTAATTACTTTACAATATTGTAGCAGTTTTTGCCATACATTGACATGAACCAGCCATGGGTGTACATGTGTTCCCTATCCTGAACCCCCCTCCCACATTCCTCCCCATCCCATCCCTCCGAGTCATCCCAGTGCACCAGCCCTGAGCACCCTGTCTCATGCATCGAACCTGGACTGGCGATCTGTTTCATATATGATAATAAAAATCCCTGCTCGTATGTTCTAAACCAGGCAAGAACCCTCCCACTTTGAACCCTGGCAGTCTGGGAGGAATGCCTACACATTTAACTACCACCTCCTTATGAGGCATCACATATGACTAACCCTGGTTATCTTCCTTAGGAGGGACTGGGGTTCGTTTTACTGGGGAGTCATGTTAATATATTACAGAAAGGAAAACCTCAGAAAGTTGTGACTTTTGGAGCACTCTTGCTATTTCTTCTTGCCACTCCCAGGGGTAGCAGCTTCTAGCCTCTGGGGAGATGAGTGAAAGAAAAGTGGAAGTTGCTCAGTCATGTCTGACTTGCAGGTGGATTCTTTACTAGCTGAGCCACAAGGGAAGCCCAAGAATACTGGAGTGGGTACCTTCTCCAGCAGATCTTCCCTACCCAGGAATTGAACCGGGGTCTTCTGCATTGCAGGTGGATTTATTACGGACTCTTAATGTAACTAGACATTATCATACTAAGTGAAGTCAAAAAGAGAAAGACAAATACCATATGATATCATTTATATGTGGAATCTAAAACAGGACACAAATAAATCTACCTATGAAACAGAATCACAGAAATAGAGAACAGGCTGGTGGTTGCCAAGGGGGGAGTGGGCTGAGGGAGGAATAGAGGGAGAGGTTGGGGTTAGCAGAGGTAACCTTTTATATATAGAATGGATAGACAGCAAGATCCTATTGCATAGCACAGAGAACTATATTCAATATCCTATGATAATCCATAATGGAAAAGAATTTTTTAATAAGAGTGTATGTATATGTATAACTGAATCACTTTGCTGTATAGCAGTGATTAACACAACATTGTAAATCCATTATACTTCAATTAAAAAATATTTTGGTGGAAAAAACTAAGGTTGAATAAAGACATTCTCAGAAAAAAAAAAAAAAAGATTCTCTATATATCCAAAATAGTGAGACTGATTAACCCTAGACCAGAGGCCAAAGGCAAGTACAGTTTAAAACTGTCAGATGTTTGAGATACTGGTAATAAACTGTGTGCTTAGAGAATCTAAATTATATTGTTAAATGATTAATTTGAGAACATTTGATGGTTACTCATTCCTCAAGCATTTACATGAACTCATCATGTGCTAAGTACTATGCAAAATGTTACTCCTAACAAATTTGGAAAACTCAGCAGTGGCCACAGGACTGGAAAAGGTCAATTTTCATTCCAATCCCAAAGATAGGCAATGCCAAAGAATGCTCAAACTACCGCACAATTGCACTCATCTCACATGCTAGTAAAGTAATGCTCAAAATTCTCCAAGCCAGGCTTCAGCAATATGTGAACTGTGAACTTCCTGATGTTCAAGCTGGTTTTAGAAAAGGCAGAGAAACCAGAGATCAAATTGCCAACATCCACTGGATCATGGAAAAAGCAAGAGAGTTCCAGAAAAACATCTATTTCTGCTTTATTGACTATGCCAAAGCCTTTGACCGTGTGGATCACAATAAACTGTGGAAAATTCTGAAAGAGATGGGAATACCAGACCACCTGATCTGCCTCTTGAGAAATTTGTAGGCAGGTCAGGAAGCAACAGTTAGAACTCGACAGGGAACAACAGACTGGTTCCAAATAGGAAAAGGAGTACGTCAAGGCTGTATATTGTCACCCTGCTTATTTAACTTATATGCAGTGTACATCATGAGAAATGCTGGACTGGAAGAAACACAAGCTGGAATCAAGATTGCCGGGAGAAATATCAATAACCTCAGATATGCAGATGACACCACCCTTATGGCAGAAAGTGAAGAGGAACTCAAAAGCCTCTTGATGAAAGTGAAAGTGGAGAGTGAAAAAGTTGGCTTAAAGCTCAACATTCAGAAAACAAAGATCATGGCATCCGGTCCCATCACTTTATGGGAAATAGATGGGGAAACAGTGGAAACAGTGTCAGGCTTTATTTTGGGGGGCAGATGGTGATTGCAGCCATGAAATTAAAAGACGCTTACTCCTTGGAAGGAAAGTTATGACCAACCTAGATAGCATATTCAAAAGCAGAGACATTACTTTGCCAACAAAGGTCTGTCTAGTCAAGGCTATGGTTTTCCCTGTGGTCATGTATGGATGTGAGAGTTGGACTGTGAAGAAGGCTGAGCACCGAAGAATTGATGCTTTTGAACTGTGGTGTTGGAGAAGACTCTTGAGAGTCCCTTGGACTGTAAGGAGATCCAACCAGTCCATTCTGAAGGAGATCAGCCCTGGGATGTCTTTGGAAGGAATGATGCTAAAGCTGAAACTCCAGTACTTTGGCCACCTCATTCGAAGAATTGACTCATTGGAAAAGACTCTGATGCTGGGAGGGATTGGGGGCAGGAGGAGAAGGGGACGACAGAGGATGAGATGACTGGATGGCATCACTGACTCGATGGACGTGAGTCTGGGTGAACTCTGGGAGTTGGACAGGGAGGCCTGGCGTGCTGCGATTCATGGGGTCGCAAAAAGTCGGACACGACTGAGCGACTGAACTGAATTGAACAGTATGGGGAAAAAAATTTCTGTTCCTGCCCTCAAAATATTCCCCATCTAATTCAAGAATCATGAAAATTCAAAAGAACCTAGAAAATGCTTTAGAGTGGTATGCATATATTTCCATGGGGACCGTATTAGGAGCAAGAGGGCCAAAGATGGTCTAATTCACTGAGTTTGGGAGCCTAAAAGTGAGATCCTGGGTTTTATTTCAGCCAAACTGGAAGCAATATACCTTACCTTCTTGTTTTAGTTTCAGTCTTTTTTGGAATTTTCTCAGCAAAACTGGTCTTTCTCTAGATTAAGAGTTCATGAGGCTTTTAATGGGTTTTAAAGAATTAGTGAGGAGAAGGCAATGGCAACCCACTCCCGTACTCTTGCCTGGAAAATCCTATGGACGGAGGGGCCTGGTAGGCTGCAGTCCATGGGATCGCTAGGAGTCGGACACGACTGAGCGACTTCACTTTGACTTTTCACTTTCATGCATTGGAGAAGGAAATGGCAACCCACTCCAGTGTTCTTGCCTGGAGAATCCCAGGGACGGGGGAGCCTGGTGGGCTGCCATCTATGGGGTCGCACAGAGTCAGACACGATTGAAGCGACTTAGCAGCAGCAGCAGCAGCAGCAAAGAATTAGTGAAACAGAAAGGAGATTTGTCACTTTGCGCTCCTTCTAAATAGCTTGAAAATTGTCTCTGGAAAAAAATTGTCATATTTTGTTTTGTAGAAATTGTTTCATACCACACAAGTGTAGAGTGACACAGATACTACTCTACTTCATCAGTTAACAAATTAGTCATCATCACTGTAGTTCTTTCCTGTTGATATATATTTTAGATGTAAACTTCTATTATGATTTTGAGCATCAGTCCTTAGTATATAGCCTGGTTTAGGTTGGAAAGCATCAAAAAATAAATAAAATAGAAGAAAATGTTTCCTTGGGTTTCATCCCAAATATAATGGACACCAAAACATAGTCCTTCTTGTACAGTGAGTTTCTTGCTTAGTAGAAGCATAAAACTAGCAAAATCAAAGGAATAATTGGCATCAGTCTACCTTGGGAATGTCTGATCCAGAATGGATTGTTTTCATGAGAATATAAGTCAACTCAAAGGAAAAAAAAAAAAAATAAGAAGAACCAAAGAAATTTATTCTAACTCAATAACACAGACTTAGAGCATCCTGAAATAATGCTTTTCTTATGACCACGCAAAAGAAGCCTTGAAACTGGGCAGATCTTGGAGTGATTTGCCCTAAAGCATCAAGTGGATATGTAGTCTGAGAAGAAAAAAACACTGAAGCCTTTGATGAGAAGTACTGTCCTAACAAGAATCACCAGATTTTCTTGTTCAAAAAGGTCTCAGGGGACTCTGAGGTCCTTCAGCATGCAAATGTATATGTGGACGGTTCCTAGAGAGCCAACTCCTCATTTTCCTATTACATCCAGATGTCCATTTGGAAAGCCCTCTCAGAAGCATCAGATGCTTAGGACAACTTTGAAATAATATAAATTTTCTTTGCCAAGCCAAACTTTGGAAGAAAAATGTTGGTGCCATAGATAGAGATGGACACACTGCTGTTTCACAAAGCCTCAGCTTTCCTATGTTGCTGAAAAACACTCTACACATCAGATTGACCTCTTGTTTTCTCCATCCATGTGATGCAAACAATAATTCTGAAATAAGTTATGTCTGCTTCAACTTTGAGTCAGGACCCTGAACCATGCCCTCACAATAGGATTTGTCAAGAAATTAAAGGCTGAACAACTTAATGCTCAAATACAGTGTCTTTCACCTAACATGTTTCAGTGCACACTCCTTGTACTCAGCTGTTAGAAAATAAAATAAGACTCCTGTTCTCCAGAAACTACCATCTAATTTAACAGGATATAAATATGTATGTCAAATTTAGCACAACATTAAATAATAAAGAGAAAAATCTCTAAAAAAAAAAAAGAAAGAAATTAAAGGCTGAAGTTCACTGGCTTTCTAAAGTACAAGTTTTGAAGCAATTGATTAACTTCAGGCAGAAGTCTTTACCTTTCTTAAATGACTAGCAAAGTACAGTCTCAGACTGATTTGACACAGAAGAGCTCATTCATTATTTGAGTGACTTGATTAACATCTGTGGTCATCTGAATGAGTCTTAACTCTTGACTCAGTGTCTAGCAGACACCATTATAAATGCTGCTGAAAAAATTCAAGTCTCCTGAACAGGCTACCATTGTGGAAGAGCTGTGTGGAGAAAGACATGTGCGTTCCTTGTATGTTGGAGAAAGGGCAATGGGGAGCCAGAGCTAAGAGTGAAAAGGCTTTGCTGTCTCTTGCACAGGTACAAATGGGTAAAGAAACCCTTGAAGAATATTTATGTTGGACGGCCTTAAAATCAAAATGTATGGTCCTGATTATTTCCTTAATGACCAAGACAACATTTATGATTCAGACATTGACAAAGTTGACTTCATTGAATTGAAGACAAAATAACCTTGCATGAATTCAACACAAAGTTTTAGAGAATTTGGTGTTCCTTGACACAAGCCTAACCTGTGAAAACTCTAACTCTTTTGCCCAACAAGTATCATTGCAAGTTAGAATTTATTACTTTTATCACCACAAAATGAAAGTCTAAACTGATGGTATGTGATAGATATTTGCATTATCACATTTAAAAAGCCATGCTCTATATTCAACTTGTTCTAACAAAACTTAGGCAATCTTCTTATGAAAGTCATTTCTGATTTAAATTATGTTTTACTTATATTTGCACATTTTGACTTACTAAGAAATTTTAAGAAGTGGCTATTAATTTTTGCATGCAAAATGAGATTAAGAGATCATAAGTCTTTTATTGTTTTAACATTTTAACTATGTGAAAGATGTTTGCAATGCAGCAAACTAGATTGTAGACAGAAAACAGATGTAATGTGTTTACATACATTTCTCTGAAGAAGGCTTTCATCAGATTCTTAAAGACTACCCACTTATTCACACATACCCCTTAAAAGGATTAAGAATCACTGACCTAATTAAATATGTATTTTCTGATGGGTTCTGAATTGGTAGAAGGAACAGACCCAAATTCATATTTGGTAGCTTGCTGCAATAAATTTTACATTTTTTAAATCAATAGTCCATACCTGGGTTAAAATGAAGTTCTTTTTTTAAGTTTAAATAGACTGAATTTTTTAAGTAATTGTTTCTTTTCCCTCATGGTCCTCAAAGACCATGTTTGTGTCTTTGAGGTACAAGGCAATACTAGCAGTCCTAATCCTAAAATACTTGAGATATTTATTAGGGATCTTATCACAACAAAACATACTTAAAATAATTAGCTCTGAAAACAAACATTAGAGCATCATAATATATTGCCCTTCAGTTTTTCAGAAGGCTTATAGCTGAATAAGGAAAAAGGAAGACTTGAAGGAAATAGAGACAATAAAGTCAAACACAGAAAAGACATCACTCAGGACAACTTTCCCAAGGGACTGAGTTTGTGGACACATAGACGGGGGCATGCCATGTAGCTCTGTGTGTGTGTGTGTGTGTGTGTGTGTGTATGTGTGTAGAAGCATGTGAAATGAGCAAACAGCAGTGATTTCTTCCAGCCAAATGCATATCTTTGAAAGTGGAGAGTCAGCCCTGGTGATGTTAATGGAGTGGAACATAAATATTGGCAAGCTGGTTGTCAAATAGAGGCTTTTAAATGTTGGAATTTTTCAAGGAAAATGTTAACTGCAGTTAAAAGGCCAAAGTAGTCTTAACCCAATCTCGGAATCTAGAATTTCACTTGAAGTTCTAAATACTCAGGACTCTTATGCTAAATTTAGCCTTCCCAGCTCTGCAATTGGCATTTTGGGATGTTTGGTCCACGACGATAAAGCATCACACTTGCTGAATACAGGGTTAGAAGGGGCCTAGCAGACGCAACCAATTAATATATCAGCCTCCCAAGCAACCCGGGAACAGAGGCAAGGGTGTGAGCCAATACTGAACTTTTCTGCCACATTTCAAACGACGAATGAACTCACCCCTGGCCAGATCTCCCAACCCCGCACACCCAGCAAGTCTTTACTTCTTACTACTTTTCCGGATTAAACCCGTCCCAAGAACCAGCCTAATTTCTACCTTTTTATTAAGGCTTTCTTTCCCAACTCCCCATAACCACATCAAACTCTATCTTCTCTAAATTCTTTTATATCCTTCACTCTCAATTTCACTCACTTACTAACCCAGGTTGCTATCTTTTCTATAATAACAGCTAACATGTGCCTAAATTTTCACTATGTACCAAGTACTGTGCTAAACGCTTTACAAGAATGACTTCATTTAATCTGCACAGCAGACCTGTGATGTTGTTATTATCATTTACAAAAGTGAAATGTCTGCATGAGGACAGTAAGGCTTAGAGAGGTAAAGCAACTTTTCCAGGGTCCATGACTAATAAATAGGGCACGAGGCAATCAACCAGGTTGTCCTGCTCAAACAACACCCCCTTAGTGGCAAAATGTACAGTGCTGAGGTCTAATATGCGTATACCATCTATCCAGCTAGATTCTAAGCTCTTCAGAGCACCTGTACAGCCCTTCCTTCTTGTCACCCTCAGACACCCATAGTCAGTCAATATTTATTGAGGGAGTTAATGAATTAATAAGTGAATAAAAATCAATGCTGCAAAACCCAAGAAATATTAATTGATTTGGACTTCCAAACAGCATGCAGAATCAGGAAAAAATGTTCTTGTCACTGCACACTGCATTGGCTATAGGAAGCAAATAAACTGCTGACTTGCTGCCCTTGGGCTTAGCATGGAGTTACAGCCAGGAATAGTTCTCTGTGAACAACCTTGATGGCCCTCAGCTTTGTCCCGGGAAACCCTCCAGCCTCCCAGGTCTATCCTGATCATTAAGATCCACAAAGTTCGTTGGGAGAGCAGGAATCAGTACAGGGCCCAAGGCCACTTCCTTAGACCTAGCACTGCCCACATGCACAGCACATACACACACACACACATACACACCGAATGATGACCCCACTAGTTCATTGCAATAAATGTTTTTTGAGAATGTAGCCCAGAGATTCACAAACTTGGCTGCACATCACAATCATCTGTGAGATTTTAAAAATTTCCAGCATCTGGGCCCTACCCAAAACCCATTGACTCAGAGCCTAGGCACTGGGGTGCATTAACACCTGGGAATTGGGATGCATTAACCCATGGGAATTGAATGTGCACTGTGATAAAGAGCCACTAACACCCATTCCAGGCACTATGTGCCAGCAGCTGAGTCACAGAAATGTGGGTGTGAAAAGGGAAGTTTGCAGAATAGCAAGAGAGTCACAAAAGTAATTGTAATAAAAATACATGAAAAAGTAACTGAAGTTACAGTGCTCAGAGAGCAATATGGGAGCTCAGAGGAGAAGTACCTATTCTCACTGGGAAATGTTGGGAGGCAGGAGTAGAGGCTACAGATGAATGCAAAAAGTTTTATGTAATGAGGTGCTAGATCAGACAGAGGGGATCAGGCATCATGCTTTCCTGGAAGAGAAGGTTAGACCTTCATCACTTCTGATAACTTCCCTCTGCACATTCCCAAATGCCTCCAATCCCTGGTGGCAGCTAAGACTGCCTCTCAGAGGCCCCCGAGTCCCTCCAAGCCCCTTTGAATCTCATAAACACAATGGAAATGGCAATTATTAAACATTGGTCCTTGGGACTGAACATCAGATGTAAAACTTCTTAGAACTTTTCACCAGTGGTTAATGGGGATTGAGAGATTTTACCCTAAACTTGTTCATCTCTAAAATATGTATAATTGTCTATAATTTGCCAGTGATTGTGAAGATTCATGTATTCATTCAAGAAACATTTATTAAAATATTAATTCATAATTAATTTCCCTGCCCTCTTCCCTATTGGCCTATTCCCGGTAGACTCCATTACCTGAAGAGAGTAGGTTTCAGCACTATGTATTCCTCGGTAAGCTTGAGTCCCAGTTCTGCTGCTGCTAAAACCATCTGGCCTTGTACAAATAGCACTCTCTAATGAGTCTCAGTTTCCCATTTGTGAAATAAGGCATACTAGTAATTATTATGATTACTATCTTTAGTCATGATATAACATAGCTGACTTTATGTCAAAGTGTTGCTATTATGACAAAGTAAGGTATGTAAAAATAAGTAAAGTATCCAAAGACTTTAACATGTCAAACACATAATAAACATACAAAAAAATGCAAGTAGAAAAAAAAAGTAACATTTATTTAGCTCCTACTGAATTTCAGTCATGGTGCTAAGTGCAGAGATACAATGATGAACAATTGCATACCCAGACCTTGTTCTTACAGACTTCGTAGTCTAGTATGGAAGATGGACATAGAGGAAGTAATCACACAATTCATGTGATTGCTTTCAGAGACCAGTCCTATGAGGGATACCTGTTAACCTAAATGCCATGAGAACATCTAACAGGGAAACTGAACCTAGTCTAGGGAGTCAGGAAGCATTGCTGGTAAGTAACTCTTAGGCAGAGATCTGAAAGATGTCTAAGAGTAAACTAGATAAAGAAGCAAGAGGAGAGGATGTGGAGAGAAGGGAACCATTCTACACTGTTGCTGGGAATATAAGTTGGTGCGGCCACTGTGGAGAACAGGATGGAGGTTCCTTAAAAAACTAAAAATAGAGCTACCATATGACCCTGAAGTCCCATTCCTGGGCTTCTATTTAGAGAAAATCAGGTCTGAAAGGATACATGCACCCCAGTGTTCATTGAAAATATCTGGAGTAACAAGCAAATTTGGCCTTGGAGTAAAAAATGAAGCAGGGCAAAGGCTAATAGAGTTTTGCCAAGAGAACACACTTGTCATAGCAAACACCCTCTTCCAATGACACAAGAGACAACTCTATACATGGACATCACCAGATGGTCAATATCAAAATCAGATTAATTATATTCTTTGCAGCCAAAGATGGAGAAGCTCTACACAGTCAGCAAAAACAATACCAGGAGCTGACTGTGGCTCAGATCGTGAATTCCTTATTGCCAAATTCAGACTTAAATTGAAGAAAGTAATGAAAACCACTAGACCATTCAGGTATGACATAAATCAAATCCCTTAGGATTATACAGTGGAAGTGACAAATAGATTCAAGGGATCAGATCTGATAGACAGAGTGCCTGAAGGACTATGGATGGGGGTTCATGACATTGTACAGGAGGCAGTGATCAAGACCATCCCCAAGAAAAAGAAATGCAAAAAGGCAAAATGATTGTCTGCAGAGGCCTTACAAATAGTTGAGAAAAGAAAAGAAGTGAAAGGCAAAGGAGAATAGGAAACATATACCCATTCGACTGCAGAGTTCCAAAGAATAGCAAGGAGAGATAAGAAAACTTTTCTCCGTGAACAATGCAAAGAAATAGAAGAAAACAATAGACTGGAATTCATAAGCAGAATACATCATGCAAAATGCCAGGCTGGATGAAGCACAAGCTGGAATCAAGATTGCCAGAAGAAATATCAATAACCTCAGATATGCAGATGATACCACCCTTATGGCAGAAATGAAGAGGAACTAAAGAGCCTCTTGATGAAAGTGAAAGAGGAGAGTGAAAAAGCTGGCTTAAAGCTCAACATTCAGAAAACGAAGATCATGGCATCTGGTCCCATCACTTTATGGCAAATAGATGGGGAAACAATGGAAACAGTGAGAGAGTTTATTTTGAGGGCCTCCAAAATCACTATGGTGATTGCAGATGGTGATTGCAGCCATGAAATTAAAAGATACTTGCTCCTTGGAAGAAAAGTTATGGCCAACCTAGACAGCATATTAAAAAGTAGAGACATTACTTTGCCAACAAAGGTCCATCTTGTCAAAGCTATGGGTTTTCAGTAGTCATGTATGCATGTGGAGATGGACTGTAAAGAAAGCTGAGTGCTGAAGAATTGATGCTTTTAAACTGTGGTGTTGGAGAAGACTCCTGAGAGTCCCTTGGACTGCAAGGAGATCCAACCAGTTTATCCCAAAGGAAATCAGTCCTGAATATTCATTGAAAACACTGATGCTGTAGCTGAAACTCCAATGCTTTGGCCACCTGATGTGAAGAACTGACTCATTGGAATAGACCCTGATGCTGGGGAAGATTAAAGGTAGGAGGAGAAGGGGACGACAGAGGATAAGATGGTTGGATGGCATCACCAACTCAATGGACATGAGTTTGAGTGAGCTTCAGGAATTGGTGATGAACCTGTTCTAAACTGAGCGATGCCTGGTGTGCTGCAGTCCATGGGGTCACAAAGAGTCGCACACAACTGAGTGACCGAACTGAACTGATGATGCTGCAATTCCATTCCTGGGCTTATATCTAGAGAGAAACTTTGTCTGAAAGGATACATGCAGCCCAATATTCACTGAAGCACTGTTTACAATAGCCAAGGCGTGGAAGCCATCTAAATGTCTATCAATAGAGGAATGGATATTGAAGATGTGGTACATTTATACCATGGATTACTCAGCCATTTAAAAGAATGAAATAATGCATTTGCAGCAACATTGATGGACCTAGAGATTGGTCACACTGAGTAAATTCGGTTGGAGAAGTAGAAATATCAAATGACATCCCTTACATGCAGAATCTATAAAGAAATGATGCAAATGAACTTAGATACAAAAGAGAAACGGACTCACAGACTTTGAGAGTGAACTTGTCACCAGAGGGGAAGGGGGTGGGGGGAAAGAGATAGTTAGGGAGTTTGAGATTGACATGTACACACTGCTAGATTTAAAACAGATGACCAACAAGGTCCTACTGTATCGGCTCAATATTCTGTGGCAACCTGGATGGGAGGGGAGCGTGTGGGAGAAAGAATACATATACATATATGACTGTGTCACTCTGTGCACCCGAAACTATCACAACATTGTTAATCGGCTATATACCAATATAAAATAAAAAGTTAAAAAAGCAAGAAAGAGAATCCAGCAGAGGGAATCCTGGGCAAAAGCCCTGTGGCACAAGGGAACCCCCTGCAGAGATTAATCAAAAGCAGGTCATTGTGGGCAGAGCACAAAGAACAAGGACAGGAGTATGGCAAAACCAATGCAATATTGTAAAGTAAAAATAAATAAATAAGACTGAGATTAAAAAAAAAAGTGTACTGTAGGTCAACTGAAAAACTGGAACACATACAGTAGATTTAAGGATTATATGACTGTAATTTTATGAAGTTGACAACTGCACCACAATTATATAAGAGAATATCCTATTTTTAGGAAATATACATCAAAATGTTTGGGGGTAAAGGGCCATGATGCATTCAACTCAAGTGGTTCAGGAAAAAGTGTGTGTACGCATGGGGAGGGAAAGAAAGAGAGCACAGTGATAAAGAAAAGGTATGTGGATGTATTTGTATTTGTATCTGTATATTTTGGGGTAAATTGAAAATTCTTTCTAAATAAAATTTAGAAAACTAAAAAAAAAAAAAAAATAGTGGGCAACACAAACTGGAAAGAGAGTCGGAGCCCTGCCAGCAAAATCCTCATCCCAGCAGCAGCAGGAGGCTCTCAGCCTGTGACAAGATCAGATATAAAACTTGAGAAGCCCCTTGGCTGCTGTGTGGGGAATGTACTGGAGGGATAAAAGCAGATATAGATGGACCGGCTAGTTTGTTATTATAGTCCAGACCAGAGGTGACCAAGTTTGGTTTTAAACATACAGATTCAAGAAACCAAGTGTAAAATAGAAGTGAATATGAGACAGTCTATTGCACATAACTGGCTGCTATTTAATGAATGTTATATAGACATTCAGCTATATAGAAACATGGCTACTATTTGGAAAGGGAAGACTAAGTAGATCTCTTCTACACATAACCTAGATCACTGAGCCAGTTCCACCTTCCTCTGACCATCATTTTGAGCGAGGCCATCCACCAGCTTAAGAAAGTTGAGCCAGGAACCCCATAAACCCTTAAAAGAGTCCTTGGTAAACAGCAAGTTGACTCTTAAGAAGACAAGGAAACAAGCCACATTTCCAACCCCAGGACAGGTGCAGAGATGCTGCCCTCACGCCCAAAAGGAAGAAATCTTCTACACCTGTGTCTCTATTTCTGCTTTGCAAGTTCGTCTGTCCTGTTTTTCTAGATTCCACATATTCAAACAATATTATACAATATTTGTTTTCCTCATTCTGACTTCACTCTGTATGACAGTATATAGGTCTATCCATTTCTCTGCAAATTACACTGTTTCATTCCTGTTTATGAAATTCACAGATACCAAAGGGGGAAAGGAGGTGGGATGAATTGGAAGACTGGGATTGACATATATACACTATGTATAAAATAGATAACTAACGAGAATTTATTGCACAGGGAACTCAGTGCTCTGTGGTGACCTAAGTGGGAAGGAAATCTTAAAAGAGGAGATATATGTATGTATTATGCATGTGTGTATATATGTATGTATGTATGTACATATGTATACTTTGCCATAGAGCAGAAACTAACAGAATGTTGTAAAGCAACCATACTCTTTTAAATTTTTTAAATAAATAAAAAAAGTTTGAGTTTATCTACTGACCTGAATCTGTCATAAATAAGGGCACAGCTTTTTGATTTGAAATCAAAATGGGAGTTCTACTTGTAAAATTCAGGGATTTACCAAATTTCAGTTACCTGAAGCCTCCCATAATTACCCATCATAATCACTTCACATTCTTCAATATTTGGGAAAATCATGTTGCTGTATATCTTTTTTTCTCCCTGAGCTTTAATTATAGTAAAACACTATCAATTAATCAAAAAAAAAAAGAGGAAGGGGAACTTCCCTGGTGGTCCAGTGGTTGAGAATCTGCATGCCAAGGTAGGGGACAAGGGTTCGATCCCTGGTCTGGGAAGAGCCCACATGCTGTAGGACAACTAAGGCATGCTCAACAAGAGAAGCCACTGCGATGAAAAACCTCTGTGTAGCAACAAAGACCCAGCACATTCAAAAAGTAATGAATTTTTAAAATTTTTTTAAAAGAGGAAGAACTTTTCCTCCATGTAACTGGACTTACAGTTCCAAATCTACTAAGGGATAACAAATTCCAAGTTAAAGTGCATTGATTGTTGTGGTACATATACACAATGGAATATCACTCAGCTATAAAAAAAAGAACACATTTGAGTCAGTTCTAATGAGGTGCATGAAACTGGAGCCTATTATACAGAGCGAAGTAAGTCAGAAAGAAAAACACCAATATAGTATATTAAGGCATATATATCGAATTTAGAAAGATGGTAATGATGACACCATATGCAAGACAGCAAAAGAGACACAGATGTGAAGAGCAGACTTTTGGACTCTGGAAGAAGGTGAGGGTGGAATGATTTGAGAGAATAGCATTGAAACATGTATATTACCATATATGAAATAGATGACCAGTCCAAGTTTGATGCATGAAACAGGGCACTCAAAGCCAGTGCACTGGGACAACCCAGAGGGATGGGATGGGGAGGGAGGTGGGGGTGGGGGTTGGGGATGGGGGGGACACACGTACACCCATGACTAATTCATGTCAATGTATTGCACATTGACCACCACAAAAACCACCACAATATTGTAAAGTAATTAGCCTCCAATTAAAATAATTAATTAAAAAAATAAAATAAAATGCATTGATTGGTCTTGGCTGAAGTAGATGAGGAAGTTAGAGGCCACCATTTCTGGTCCAGGCGGAATTTGGTCAGGAAGCTAATTAATCAAGGTTCCTAAAATCATAATCTAGACAAACTGCAATCAGAGAGCCATGTCCCAGAAGGGGCAACCAGGAATGCAGTTCCCTTACAAACTGGCCATCTTTTCATAACAAACTTTACCTTCTGGGGAAGGTGATTCCGTAAGTTTGTGGATGGAGGCACCCACATACCACAGGGGGTTCACTGCACAGGAGATGTCAGCAGAGGAAGATAGAGAGCCCAGAGGCTCCTGATACAGTCACCATGGCAACCAACCCAAATCTGGTCTATTTTATTCACTGACAAAAAACCCAGGTTCAGTGAACACTGTAGGGAGGTAAGAGCAGCTTAGATTAACCAGGCTATCTTCTGGCCCCAAGCAATCTGCAGGATAAGACCTTGCATTAGGCAAAGGTCTTCACTGTGACAAAGCGGAGGATTTGTTAAGCTCTTTGGATCTCATTGGGCCCATTTAACTTCTAGTGTGGGATTAAAAAATTACTCTTCCCCAGGCAGGATGCCTGAAGTTTCACATGAACTCGGTTTAAAGTAGTAATGGTCACATCACAATAAACAGTCTTCCAGAGCCATTCTCTTCCTCATCATCTGGAAGGTCAAGTGACGGTACAATCGGCACTTTCTCATCTCTGGATTACCAGGCAAGCAAATGGGCCATGTTTCGTAACTGGAAAATATGTCCTGAAACTGCTTTGAGTGTTAACATGTAATTTACATGTATGGTTTTCCATTTTTTTCCCTGGAAATGAGAACAAACAAGGTCTCTGAGAACTGAACTAGAAGAAGCAACAAAAGTCTTTTTCAAGGAAATACCATTCATTCATTCATTTAATTTGTATTTATTGAAATCCTACTCTGTGCCATAGGGCAACAGAGATGACTAAGCAAGGACTCTGCTTACAGTTTAATGAGTGAAAACAACTTGAGTGTAAATAAAGATTTAAATGTGTTAGAAAAAATTAAAAAATTTTTAAAAAATAAAAAATAAAATAAATGTGTTAGAACTGTGTAAAGTAAACTGCAATGGCTCAAACAAAACAGAAGGTAAATCTTGCTCATGAAATAGTCCAGGGCAGATGACCCTCCACTATACTGACGTGAGAGTCCACCATCTCCGACTCATGGCAGCCATGACACTCTGTTTTCTCTCATGATGGGGTTCATGGGTCAGAACCAGATGTGGCACACATCCACTCACATCCATTGGAGAGAATTAAACCATATGTCAACACCTACCCGTAAAGAATTCAGGAAATACAGTGCACCTGGGCACCCATGTGCTGTGCTACAGTCCTGTTGCCAAGGAAGAATGAGAGAGCAGAATCTGGGAAAAAAAAACTAGTCCCCTCTGACAATGACAAAGAGGTACCATGTTTTCCAGAAACATAAAAGAGAAATACTAATTATAAAACCATGAAGTACATTTTCCCCTATTAAATTGCCAAAAATAAAGAAAAAATAATAATAGTGATTATTGTTGGCAAGCGTCCAAAAGAAAAAGACACAACTCCAGAAAGCAGCAATTAGTACAATCTTTCTGGAAGTCAGTTTGGAAGTGTTCATGTAGCAGGTATTTTTAAAGTCACAACAATAAGGGAAGTCAGGTGAATAGCACTATAATACTCTTCATTTATCCTTATTTTAACCTAGCTTTGGAGCCCCCACTTTCCCTCAGCAGGGGAAAATTACACCCGTCAATTCAAGATACCAGTGACCTCCAATTTAAAACTCAACACTTTGGTGGTAAAATTCATCAAATTCAGGATTCCCTCCACAGGTGACCTCCATAAACTGGAAACAAATTCCTCTCTAAAGGCTTCAGAAGAAGCACAGCCCTACCAATACCTTGATTTTAGACTTCTGCCCTCCAGCTCAGTTCAGTCGCTCAGTCGTGTCCAACTCTTTGCGACCCCATGAATCGCAGCACGCCAGGCCTCCCTGTCCATCACCAACTCCCGGAGTTCACCCAGACTCACGTCCATCGAGTTGGTGATGCCATCCAGCCACCTCATCCTGTGTTGTCCCCTTCTCCTCCTGCCCCCAATCCTTCCCAGCATCAGAGTCTTTTCCAATGAGTCAACTCTTCGCATGAGGTGGCCAAAGTACTGGAGTTTCAGCTTTAGCATCATTGCTTCCAAAGAACACCCAGGACTGATCTCCCTTAGAATGGACTGGTTGGATCTCCTTGCAGTCCAAGGGACTCTGAAGAGTCTTCTCCAACACCACAGTTCAAAAGCATCAATTCTTCGGCACTCAGCTTTCTTCACAGTCCAACTCTCACATCCATACATGACTACTGGAAAAACAATAGCTTAGAGTAGACGGACCTTTGTTGGCAAAGTAATGTCTCTGCTTTTGAACATGCTATCTAGGTTGGTCATAACTTTCCTTCCAAGGAGTAAGCGTCTTTTAATGTCATGGCTGCAATCACTATCTGCACTGATTTTGGAGCCCAAAAAAATAAAGTCTGACACTGTTTCCACTGTTTCCCCATCTATTTGCCATGAAGTGATGGGACCGGATGCCATGATCTTAGTTTTCTGAATGTTGAGCTTTAAGCCATCCAGAACTCAGTAAATTTGTAGGGTTGGGTTTTTTTTGTTTGTTTGGTTGGTTGGTTGGGCTTTTTGGCTGTACTGGGTCTTCATTGCAACACCAGGCTCGTCATTGTGGGCAGATGGGCTTTCTCTAGTTGTAGTATGCAGACTTCTTTTGTTACAGAGCATGGGCTCTAGAGCTCACAGGCTGAGTTGTTGTGGCATGCCAACTTAGTTGCCCTGTGGCAAGTGGGATATTAGTTCCCCAACCAGAGATCAAACCCAGGTCCCCTGCATTGGAAGGCAGATTCTCAACCACTAGATCACCAGGGAAGTCCCAATTTGTGTTGTTTTAAGCCACCAAGTTTTTTATTGCAGAATCATTAGGAATTTATGGCCCTTTCCTTTGCTTCACAATGCCCTCTCACTCAGCACAATGGTTGTATTGGACAGACTGACCTGATGTAGAAATGTGGAGCCAGGAATAGGCAATGTGGCCCAAGCTAGTCTGGGAGATATTCCCAGGCAGAGCCTGAACCAGGCCTGTCAGATTTGAATTATCTGAGTTAGGGAGCAGACATGCAGACCACAAAAGGAGATTGAATAACCAAGACAGGAAGGCAGGAGTTATGGGATTTATGGGTTATGGTAGATAAAGATAACTGGCCCAACCAAAGCAGTGGCCACCTGATGTGAAAGCCAACTCACTGGAAAAGACTGATGCTGTGAAAGATTGAAGGCAGGAGAAGGAGGGGACAGAGATCGTTGGATGGCATCATCGACTCTATGGACATGAGTTTGAGCAAACTCCGGGAGATAGTGAAGGACAGGGAATCCCGACATGCTGCAGTCCATGGGGTCCCAAAGAGTTCGACACAACTTAGCTACTGAACAACAACAAGGTAAAAACAACTGGCCCAACCAGAGCGGTGACTCAAGAGGGTTCCATTCTAATGAAAAAACTCTGAAAGCTGGCACCTTCAGGGTATTCCCAATGCTTTGTGATTAATGCCTAGAAAAACAGGGTCCCTGCTGCCTGCTGATGGCCAGTGTCAGCAGCAGAATCCTGAGTGGGAAATCAACAGTCTCTTCACTGTGATGTGTGAGTACCTCTTCCTTTGGAGAGAACCTCTGGTCTTCCCATGCTTTGCTCTCTCAACCATGAAAGTCGATCAACCTCTTGGGCTGCATTTAACTCTGTTTTTTAAAAAAGACTTGGAGCCCACAGATGCCTAATGACAAACAGCAGGCCCTGGGGAAATCCTGAGGGTTTCTTGAAGCTCTTGGGGGCTATTCTAGAAATAGATGTGACTGGTTTGGACACTTACAAGACCTGACCACACCCTGGAAAGCCTGGCTCCATCTCTTAGGCTGCAATTCTACATAAAGCTGATGTTGATGAGGAGTAATGGCAGGGACAGGCAGGGAGATGGTATTTTAGGAAGTCTGATCTGTGAGTAAACAAAAGAGAAGAAATCAAAGTTATTGAGAACCAGGAAAGCAGTGACTGGGGAAATGTGGAGTAAGTGGCTTGAACAGGAAGCAGAAGCCATGATATCAACCACATCTCCAAACATTTGTTGTATAAGCAATTATAGAAAAGGCTGGACTTTGGCCTATTAACAGTGCCAGTAGGGTGCCTTGATCAGTAGGCTCACTGGGATGGAGATGGGACTCCAAATTCTCCATCCTTCTCTGTAATTATACATATGAAACAACTAAATGTAGCTCAGATTAATGGTATAATCATTGATTAAGATATTTAACAAGGGACTTCCCTGGTGGTCCAGTGGCTAAGACTTCACATTCCCAGTGCAGGGAACCCGGCTTCCATTCCTGATCAGGGAGCTAGATCCCACATGCCACAACAAAAGATCCCATATGCTACAACTAAGATCAGAACAGCCAAATAATTTTTTTATAATTTTTTAAAGATATTTAACAAATCAATTCCAACGTCTCCTGATGCATTTCTGGGTCATCCTTGCCGTTAACTACAGCAGAGAATGACCCTTGGCACTGTGATAAGAAGGACTGAAGGTCAGAGCAGGCAGACATCCAGATGTGTCCAATGGATACTGAAGAACAAGCAGGACCCAGAGATCAGAATAGGCACAGATCAGAACCACAGGTGATCAGACAGAAGCAATATACAGCCAGCAAGATCATAAGGAGACATTCTAAACTAACCTGAGGATTCTTACACACTTTCTATTGGGAATAGACCAAGAAATGGCAACCCACTCCAGTGTTCTTGCCTGGAGAATCCCAGGGACAGGGGAGCCTGGTGGGCTGCTGTCTATGGGGTCGCACAGAGTTGGACACGACTGAAGTGACTTAGCAGCAGCAGGTTATGAGCAGCTCAGGGTTCTCAGGTTTACCAGGCAAGTGACCACACCTGAGGAAGCAGTAGTGCGGCCACACTGCAGAGGAGATATTGTCACAGTCCCTTTCTAATTCACTTCATATTTTATCATGGAATCGAGACCCATCAAGGCCTGGGAAGCATGGCTGAGGATTCAGAACATAGGACATCAAAGTCCCCTCTGAGCCAGGCTCTGCAGCTGCCGGTGACTTCTCTAAATTCCAGACTTCTTTCTCAGCCATGAGTTTGAACTATCAGAAAGACGGAGAAGTGTCTCCTCTCTAGTTCCCTCTCATTCTTCTTCTCTATAATTTGGCTGAAGCAGAGAAAGAAGTAAAATCATGCCACTTAAGTGTGAAAATCCCTTGACTCATACTATTCTTCAATGAAAGTTGCTTTCTCCTAGAGACATCTGCCCTCTAGTTAGGTGTTTCCAGCAGTAGCTGCTGGCTAGATATTATTTGAAATTTACATCCTTTGTCACCCATGCAACCTGCACATTTTAAGCTGTTTCTGACATAAACTGCTCCAGAAGTCTTTTGTAAAAAATCTGTATCTCTTGCCATGGAATATTTTATCCCAATATTTAAATATGGATTTTGCGGTATAGATGCCAAGTGACCTCTTCATGGGGACACATCCTTGGAGTTCACAAGGAAGAACAAAGGGCAACCCCCAGGGATTAAAAGGCACACATCTGGGAACACCACTGAAGGCAGACATAGAGGTTTTGAAGAAGTTTGGGTGTGACTTGGATGGGCTTCCCTGGTGGTTCAGATGGTAAAGAATCTGCGTGCAATGTGGGAGACCTGGATTCAATACCTGGACTGTGAAAATCCCCTGGAGAAGGGAATGGCTACCCACTTCACTATTCTTGTCTGGAGAATCCCATGGACAGAGGAGCCTGGTGGGCTATAGTCTATGGGGTTGTAAAGAGTCAGACACGACTGAGTGACTAATACTTTCACATTCTTTCTGGGAAGAGAACCCTGGAGGAAGTGAATTACCATTCACTGGTATAGCTGGGTGAGACAGCAGACTCAACCAGTGAAGCCACCATTTACAGGGCATCCAGGATCTGGAAAAAGGCAAAGCATGGGACACATTGAGGAGAGGGGCGGGGGAGGTGGGGTGTTAAGATTATAGTACATAAACTGATCAGGACAGATGTGCTTTGTAGCAGGACCCAAGGGAGAAAAGGAAACCAAGGGCTCAGACAAAGTAGGCTCAAGAGGCTGGGAAGGGGCAAGCAGCCTTGAAGGAAAGTATTCAGAATCCTCCAGGGAAACCTAGATAGCCAGAGTGAGGGTAATAATTTGGGCAAAGGTGGGAGGTGGGAAAAAAGGACAAAAACTTAAAAAAGAGACAAACCTGGTTCTAAGATCCAACTCCACCACCAAGTTGCTAACACTGAACATTCATTTAGCTTCTCTGAGCCAGTTTCCACATCTGCAAAAAGTACAAAGCATAATGGAAGTGATTCATATAAAGCACTTAGCACAGTACCTGATATCTAAGTGCTCAATAAACGTTTGCTAGTTTTGTCCTAATTGCCATTATCATCACTATATTTATTGTTATAAACATTGTTAGAGAGCACGCCCATGTCTAATTCCAGCTCTTTCTCTAGTGCTGAGCCCAGAGTCTCGCAAATAGCATTCTTTCAGTAAATGTGTGAAATGACAGAGACTGACTTTGTAGCCATACAGTACGTGGAGTCATACAGGAGCCTGGACTTGGAAGGCCATAATTCTTGGTTTGCTGCTCCATTGTGGACATCTTAACATTCTTAATATTTTTTAACAAGGGGCTTCACATTTTCACTTATACAGAGCCCCACAAATTATGTGACCAGTCCTAAATGAGGATATGTATATAAGGAAGATGTAAGGAGGAAACTAAAGCATGCATAATTTGGGGAGATAAGAAACCTGCAAAAAGGCTATAAGATCTACAGTGGGGGTACAGGAGGGATAGGTTGGGAGTTTGAGGTTAGCAAATGCAAACTATTACACATAGAATGGATAATTACTGTACAGAACAGGTAACTACATTCAATATCCTATGATAAACTATAATGGAAAAGAATACAAAAAAGAACATAAACATATAAGTTACTGAATCACTTTTCTGTACATCAGAAACCAATACAACATTGTAAATCAACAATGTCAGTAAAAAAAAATTATAAATAAAATGTGTTAAACAAACAACAACAAAAAACTGTGGTGCACCACGTATTTCCAAGAATCCAAAGGTCTTGAGTGGAACCAACAATGGTTCATTTGTTGAGTTTTCATCATTTCCCACATTTGCAACATATGGGAGGGACTTAACTCAAAAATGTCTCAGACCTAATCTGTTCTTGATCAACAGTATTTCCAGAGTTTCAGTTCAGTTCAGTTCAGTCACTCAGTCATGTCCAACTCTTTGTGACCCCATGAATCGCAGCACGCCAGGCCTCCCTGTCCATCACCAACTCCCGGAGTTCACTCAAACTCATGTCCATCGAGTCGGTGATGCCATCCAGCCATCTCATCCTCTGTCGTCCCCTTCTCCTCCTGCCCCCAATCCCTCCCAGCATCAGAGTCTTTTCCAATGAGTCAACTCTTCACATGAGGTGGCCAAAGTACTGGAGTTTCAGCTTTAGCATCATTCCTTCCAAAGAACACCCAAGACTGATCTCCTTTAGAATGAACTGGTTGGATCTCCTTGCAGTCCAAGGGACTCTCAAGAGTCTTCTCCAACACCACAGTTCAAAAGCATCAATTCTTCGGTGCTCAGCCTTCTTCACAGTCCAACTCTCACATCCATACATGACCACTGGAAAAACCATAGCCTCGACTAGACGGACCTTTGTTGGCAAAGTAATGTCTCTGCTTTTGAATATGCTATCTAGGTTGGTCATAACTTTCCTTCCAAGGAGTAAGTGTCTTTTGATTTCATGGCTGCAGTCACCATCTGCAGTGATTTTTGAGCCCCAAAAAAATAAAGTCTGACACTGTTTCCACTGTTTCCCCATTTATTTGCCATGAAGTGATGGGACCAGATGCCATGATCTTCGTTTTCTGAATGTTGAGCTTTAAGCCAACTTTTTCACTCTCCTCTTTCACTTTCGTCAAGAGGCTTTTTAGTTCCTCTTCACTTTCTGCCAAAGACCAAAGTAGGAGGACAGAAAAGTTAATTCAGTCCCAATATTTTCTGGATGCTGTCTCTTGGTTTTACTTTCTATTATATAGAGTAAGAAATGACAAACAAATGACACAATACATATAATTTCACAATCACAAGTCAATGTTTTAAAACCACTTTCTCCTGCCCAAACAAATGACCCCAAGCCATCACAGCTCACACTTTACCAGGCAGCCTTTTATGGCATTGCTGAGACTGGTTGCCTCAGTCTACACCATTCCATCCTTGCTGAGGTCAGCAGGTGCAACATCACAAATCAGTCACTTTCAGCTTCCCAGTTCTGCTCATCATTCTGTCTCACTAGGTGCCAAGGGGCAAACCATGCTCACTTTTTACAATGACATGGATGGCTTTTTTTTTTTAATCCAAGACCATTTTAGCCTTTTAGAACAAGCTCTTTGTTTGAATGTGTCCAGTGTTAGAGCAATCATCTACTCTCTGGATCTCTATACCAGTGGAGACCTGTGGCCTGTCCTATGCCAGGCACAGGGGACCCGGGGGGTGACACTATTCCTGTTCTCACAGAGCTCAGGGATGAGCTAGAACAACCCACGATTACACAGGTTTGAGACCCTAACTCAGCTGGGGGTAAGAGAAAACATCCCAGATAATGGGACAACTGAGCGGTATTTGGAAGAACAAGCAGACAGAAGAAGAATTCTGGGAAAACACCAACAGCACATCAAGGTCTAGACAGGGAGAACTTGGCTTGTTCCTGGAGTTCATTTCCTTCACTCAGCACTTCTGGTGTGTAGGGAGCAAGAGGAAAGGGTAGACAGGAACTCCTGGGCCAGGCTAAATCTGATCCTAATCAGGGACTGGAAGAAAACCATCAGAGCATTTTGTTTCATCTTTTTTTAAACCTGATTAGATTTGCTATGCACAGAAACCTGACCCCCTTCAGATTGAGGGGTGGGAGGTGCCGAGGAGGGGGAAAATGAACAGCTCTGGAGCCCTGGTTTCTAAGTTTGCTGTTGTTTGCTGCCAGTTTGGAGGGGTTTGACGTAGCCTGAAATGAGTAGCAAGAGGTGTTCACATGTGATTATTAGGACGATTTTCTCAGCTAGGTTGATGTGACCATCACCTCCACTCCCTGTGAAACCTTCTGTAAATGTTCCATTGTTTCTCAAGGCTTTCAGAGTAAGGTTGAGTTTGGGGAGTGAATATGACAACATGTCAAGTTTCATGGCAGAGGCAGGGCTTGATCAACAGTGATCCAGGGGAGATCAGCTACTTTCAGGCCACAGAAAGATCTCTCAGGTGAGAGTCTGGAGGATGGAGTGGAGCTGAAGGGAGTCTGACATTGGAAGTGAGAAAACCAGAAAGGAAACTCTTGCAATTGTCTTGTGAAAAGATCCAAGGCAGTGGACACGGATGTCTCAGGTAAGAGCCTCGAAGATGGAGTACAGCTGAAAGGAGTCTGACATTGGAAGTGAGAAAACCAGAAAGGAGACTCCTGCAATTGTCCTGTGAAAAGACTCAAAGCAGTGGGCACGGAATAGGAAGAAGGCACAGAATGGAACAATACCCAGGAAGTGGAATCCATAGGCTCATCCTGCTAACTGGAGGTGAGGGAGGGGGAGGAACCAAGGAGGCATTTGGGCTGAAAAAGCCCAGAAGACAGAGCCTCCCCCACGGAGACAAGGGACATAACATGGGGCAGATGGGAGACAGTCTTACTCGGGATTGAGTGATTTCACATTATCAATGGGACATTCAAGTGAGTACATGCAGCAGGCTACTGGGTATACAGACGGGACTAGAGATAGCCACCATCCTCTCTCACCTGGATTACTGTGCTGGCCTCCAAATGGATCTGCTGTTTTTGCCTTTGATCTCTTCTGGCATCTTCATTCTTAGTAGAGCAGCCAGTGTGATATCATCAAACATAAGCCAGAAAATAGCACTTCTCTGCTCAAAGCCTCGAGAGGGTTCCCATCACCTTGAGCTTCTGCCATAGAAGCTGCCTGGGAGCAACGAGGCCCCGGCCTTTTGACCTTTCTTCTCAGCACCATTCCAGCCACTCTGCCTCCTCACTGCTCCTTTCCAGGGCCTTTACAGACATGCGGGAGTTGAGGGACTTCCCTCTTGTGGGGGAAGGAGGTGGAGTTATCTTCTGAGAGTATCTGGGGGGGATAACAGTTATGAGAGAAGAGGGGTCAGGGACAACTGCTGGAAATGGGGTAGGGGTTGGGGGTTGCTGTGGGATCAATCCCAGCTTCTGCTAAATGGTAAACAAATACCAAGAGCCCAGCAAACAGTCTCCCCTCAGAGCAGATCATGAAGACACACAGCATGGGCTGCTTTTACATTCTCTAAATCAAATTACCCCACAGTATAAGAAACCACTCATCACCCACAAGTACTCAGGCCAAAACCAAGAAAAAGGGTATAAACTTGAGCATCAGAAATTTTAAGCTGATTACAAAAGCTATTGATATGTGTACTACACATATTCTAGGTAGCCTTAAGACTCAAGAAATAAAATTTTGGTTCAGGATTAGGCCCATGCCTGCCTTGAAATAATAATAAATAAATTATATTTATATCAATCAATATTATGTGTTTAACAATATAAAAATTAGAAATGAGAAAACCAGAATGGACACTCCTGTGATTGTCCCATGAAAAGGAAAATTAATATAGTGTCCTTTTACATAAAAATGTATTAACATTATATTTTTCTATTTATAAAGCAACTTTTACAGCTTTAAAGCTTAATTTTTACAACAAAGCTGAGAAACACTGGAACAAATACTAAAACCCTAGGTAGATGGGGAAACTCAGGCCTCACTCAGCTGAGTTGCCCAAAGTCACTGAGAGGAGGCCAGAATCCAGACTTCAGCCTGTTTAGCCACTACTTTCCATCATCCCATGGGTTGCTCTTTCAGACTGACCCTGAAGTTTGTTCTTTTATAAATGAGGAGGTGTTCTTATGACAAAGAATATAGGCCAACTGGCCATAAGGAAGGAATTGACTTGGGGCGGTGCTGTGACAGATGAGACAGTGATGTCCGTAAGGTGATGCTGACACAGGAGGCCACAGCATCTCTGCCCAGCAGGGGATGCACATGACAGGTGCCCAGAGACTGCAGCCAGGGCCCCCTGAAGGTGTCTGATCCCCAGCTTAGGCCTGAGGCTTAGCCATCCAGGGACTTTCTTAATGCATCTTCGAGCTCTCACAAGCCTTCCCAGATGTAGCAGTGATGAAATCTCACACATTTGTTCCCCAGCACGGAAATGTGTTTATGCTCTCAAAGTGAAGGTTTGTAATGGGTTTTGCTCATGGGAATGATTATTTTAGTGCTGACTTTTAAAAAGGCAATTGATAACAAGTTTACCCAGCCAAAAGAGCTCTGGCAATTATCTGCAAATTCAGACTCTGTGAAGAGCCAAACCAGATCATTTAAGACCCCCTGAATCCATTCTGGGGCCAAGATTATCCAAATTGACAAGCTAAAAGTGAGATAATTTATGCTAAAATGGTGCTTATGAAATCAAGATGCCACTCTGGATGACGGCTGCTGGGAACTGCCACAGTCCCTTCTTCCCTTGTTTTGCTCTTTCCCTCCCCTGTTTACTTTCCCAGTTGAGGTGGTAGAGGAGGGGGGTTGGGTGGGGGTGGAAGGTTTTAGCCTGAGAGCTTCCTGAGATAGTTTTTCAGCTTTTCATGCAAAGCCTTGAACAATCTGTAGAGAATATAAAGGTCTCCAATGATAGGGTTTGTTGCTGTTGTTTGTTTTTAATCACAGCTCTGAGCAGACCCTGGATAGAGAAACCCCATTGATGAAAAGAAAGACAAGTCCTGAGATTGCTTATCTCTGCCAAGCTCTTCAGTTCATCTACAAATATTCTGCCATGTGGTCTTGGCCTTGGACTGAGCACTGAGGTCCATAAGTAGAAGATGCTGGCTCACCAGGTGTCTCGCTTGCTCCCAGGCTCTGCTCCCAGATGTTCCCAGGGCTCAGAGCATTGGGAAAGTCCCTGAAACTGAGGCCCATGTCACTGTGGTTCCCAGTGTCCTCACTCACCAGCCTTGTCAGAAACAAACCTAGCAGAGATTTAGGCAAGAATGAGCTGGTTCTCCTCTGGTCCAACATGGTGAGCCAACCACACACGTCCATCTCCCCTACACCCCTCACTCTCTAAATTAAAGGAATCAAAAAGCAATAACCAGCAAGACCAGAAGGACGGCAAAATAGGAGAGAGTGGAGGATTCGTTTCCACAGGATTTGGAACCCAGAAAGAGACCAATGGGTGGTGACTGCCCCAAAGGAACAAAGTAAGTAAAATCCTTGTGCCTACAGAGGAGCTACACAGATGGAAAGCAAACCACTTGGTCCTGCCATCAGAGGAAGAGACCTGGCCCCCAAAGCACTAAGTACTCTGGAAGCCAGGGTGAGGTGTACCATGAACTTGTGAAAATCTATATAAAGAACAGTTGGATCTTCCAAGTTCCCACCCCCTCCACCCTAACCCCACCCCCCAGCCATCCCAGGCATCAAGCAGATCTCTCACCTCTACAGGAGACGGGAGGTTTATTCTCTGGAGTAGATCAAGCAGAGGCTTCAGATCAGAGGTCAGGGATTAGGTATGAAGCCAAACACAAAGGATTAGATTAGAGGCCTATATACTAATCTGTGAGGCCACCAGATTCTACCTCACTCTCAGGAGCAGGCAGCCAGGAATACATGGGTCTTGGCAAGAAACAGGAAGATTATTCTCTAGAGGAAATTAACAAAACTTCCTAAGAGGAGATCCAATTATTGATGTTTAGAGGCTCCCCTACAATGTGGCTGGCTCACCATTTACTACATCCCAGAAAGAACCACCATTGAAGAAGCCTTGCTGCCACCCACACAGGGCTTCTAATCAGCCTTAGTTATTTTCTCCAGTCCAAAACAGAGACACCAAAACAAGGATGGGGAAACAAAGAAGAGTGGGTGGAACCTCAAGAACCAAAACAAAAAAGAATTGGCCTAAAAGAAAACTTGAAAAGAGTAATCTCAGAGATAGAAAAGGTATAAAGGGACAAAGAATTAGCAAGATGTTTGGGATTTGGGGGAGTGGGGAAAGGAAATAGAAAAAAAACGACAACCAAAAATTTTAAAATCAGTGAAAGGAATAAATATAAAATCAAGAAAGTCTCCAAGAAGTAGATTAAAGACTTAAAATATGAGAGAAACTATTGAGAAAACCAGGGTATCCACCAGAACAAAGTAAAAAGACTAGAAGATATTCTCAGAGACAATATATAAGAACTGATGGACTTTAGTTTCCAGATTTAAAGTCTACTGAGTACCCAGCATAATGAGGACTTTAAAAAGTACACCTCATCATAATGTTTTAGAATATTGGGTTAAATAGGACATCCTAAAAACAAGGCATAGTACATTCAAAGGAATAAATATCCAAAAGGCATCCCCCTCCCCAATAACAAAGCTGGATGCTAGATAAGAGAGGACAGTGCTTTAAAAAGTCTTAGAGGAAATGGTTTTCAGCCTAGGGTCTATAAATAACACCAATGAATCATATGGTAAAATAAAAATACCAGACACAGAGCTCAAATGTTTTTCATTTACATACTCTCTCTATTAGAGGATGTATTTTGTCTAGTTGCAGGTGTAAACCAAAAAATATAAAGCCAAAAAGGAAGACATGGAAATCCAGAGAAGAGCAGAGCCAGCCCAAAAGTAAGGGGAAAGGAAATTCCAGAACCATCTCCCTCAGCAGCCTTGTCAGCAGTGAGAACTGGTGGGACTCAAAAGAGGACTGAAGAGCTGAGAGCAATAGTGCCCTGCTTTGCTCAGTGGTAAGCTATATCTGCATATTTATCATAATAAACACTGACTGTTAGAACTATTCTGGAAGAATGAGGGGTGGTGATGTAGGGAACAATAGGTCTGAGTCTTCAAGTACCAGCACAGGAGTGATTAGATCTCTGCAATGGAAAAAGAAGACAATAATCACAGCATTTAGGTTTATGGAGGAAAATATCAGAAAAAATATCTTCAAGAGTGGGTGGTCCAGTTGTTAGGATGTCACCTTCCAAAGCAGGGGTTGCAGTTTCAATCCCTAATCCAGGAATAAGATGCCTTGTAACCAAAAAACCAAAACATAAATTGGAAGCAATATTGCAACAAATTCAATAAAGACTTTAAAAATGGTCCACATCAAAAAAAAAAAATCTTGCAAAAAGAAAGAATGTGCGGGGACTGGGCAATGTATAGGAGGCTTCTGTTTTTCTTAATTTGGTCATGTCTAAATACATTACATTGATAAATATACAATTTAAATTAATTTTTTAAAAGTGAATTCAAACATAAGCCCATTTTCCATATACCTAAGAATGATTAAAAGTCTCCATTTAATTCCATTATGATCCCTGAACATCACAATGCAGGCGGTATCTCTCCTTCTTTTTCACAATTTACTGATCAGTTGCCCCATAGGAGTCATATCAGTTCTTACGAAGATTTTTTTTTTTCTTTTTCCTCAGTGTCAAGAAGAAAAGAGTATTAGCTCAAAATATGTGAGGCCTAGTCAAGGCTATGGTTTTTCCTGTAGTCATGTATGGATGTGAGAGTTGGACTGTGAAGAAGGCTGAGCGCCGAAGAATTGATGCGTTTGAACTGTGGTGTTGGAGAAGACTCTTGAGAGTCCCTTGGACTGCAAGGAGATCCAACCAGTCCATTCTGAAGGAGACCAGCCCTGGGATTTCTTTGGAAGGAATGAAGCTAACGCTGAAACTCCAGTACTTTGGCCACCTCATGTGAAGAGTTGACTCATTGGAAAAGACTCTGATGCTGGGAGGGATTGGGGGCAGGAGGAGAAGGGGACGACAGAGGATGAGATGGCTGGATGGCATAACTGACTCGATGGACATGGGTCTGGGTGAACTCCGGGAGTTGGTGATGGACAGGGAGGCCTGGCGTTCTGCGATTCATGGGGTCGCAAAGAGTCGGACACGACTGAGCGACTGAACTGAACTGAACTGAAGGCAAAAGTGAGATTCCCAGCCCCCTGCCCCATCTTCCTACCTGATTGTATAGAACAAAATCAATAGGAAGCCAGTCCCCAGCTCCATTCAAGAGGTGACTAGGCTGCTGGCTAAGCAAAGCATAGTTGTCTGTGTATATGAGTCTGAACTGGATGCTGGGAGCATCAGAATAAAGAAGCAATGGAATCAAACTTCTCCCTCTTATCTTTCCCCTTGTCAGAAACATCAACAGGAAAATGGCCCTGGAAGACCCATCCCGTCCTCTTTCAGGCGGTGCCCAGTGTTGCTGAATTGCACCCCCGCATCCATAGAGGAAAATCACTGGACTGAAGCTTCTTCAGTCTCGAGAGGATCAGAGAGACACGCCATCACCCAAGAAAGCTAGAAAGAAGAACAAAGAAGGACCTCTCCAATGAGGAGAAGGGGTAACATACGATGAGATGGTTCAATAGCATCACCAACTCAATGGATGTGAGTTTGAGAAAACTCCAGGAGATAGTGGAGGACAGGGAAGCCTGGAGTGCTGCAATCCATGGGGTTGCAAAGAGTCAGACGCATCTTAGCAACTGAACAACAACACAATGAATTTTGATGATAAACCCATAGAGGAGGCAAAATGACAGGAAATAATGTTGAGGGAAGGAGAAGGAGAAGAACAGTCTACAGAGCCAGCAAGCAATCACCTACTAATCTTATCCCCAACAGCCCCGAGTAGACGTGAACCACTTAGTTAGAGGGAACAAAACATCTTCAGAACAAGGAATGAAGTTGGGCTATGAGGTAGTAAAGAGGCCAGTCAAGGGCTCTGCCCAGTCCTGTGGTCAGACAGGGCCGAAGCCCCAGATCTCTCAGCAATATTCCCTATTAATAAGGTATTAAATTCTGTTCCCTTTTTCTGTTTCCCTCAGTTGTGGAAATCCTGACCTCATGCCTCTGTCCTCTGCTTTTGTATGGGTGATGCAAATAAGTTGATTCACAAAACTAAAGAAACAAACCTCGAGGAATAAAAACTAAAGGGAATAAAAATAAATTATAAGGAGCACCCATTAAAGGCCCTTCAAAAGGATAAAACGATTTCAATTTTACTCTGTCTCACTCACGTCTCCTCACTCCCTCCCCAGATAGACCTGCATATCTATATATTTATACAGATTTTTTTATTATTTAGTTAATATGAATTACAGGCCTCATGCTTCCTTCCTTCTAAATCCAAAATGAGGAAGCTTTCTCTTTTCTCTTGCTCCCTTTTTTCCTCCACTCCCCCTCACCGACACGATTTACATTCTCAATGTAATGTATTAAAAAGTTGACAGGGACGAAAGGATTCACACGATGTCTGCTAAGAAACCCAATTTCCATGATGAATTGCCCGAAGCCCCTGAATCACAAACCATTTTTTCCGCTGCTCAGAAGTTGGTTTTTTTTTTTTTTTTTTTAAATCTTCTTAAAGCCTCTTTCCTAATCTTCGGCTAGAAGAGATGGGTGAAAGGATTTTTTTTTTTTTTCTAAACTAAGGAAAGTATTAGCATCTTGGTTGTTGTGCATCAAATTTGAAAATGCAAGGTTAGTAATATTTCAAATCAGCCATGGTCCAAACCTCTTGATAAGTGAGTGTTCTCTTTCGTGTTCTCTCTCCCTCACTCCCTCCCCCACACAACCCCCTGGTCTTATTGCTAGTAATAAGGAGGAGCTTCAGGAGAAAAGGAAAATTTAGAGTGATTCATCAAATATCTACTCCTTTTTAGGAAGGTTATAGAATTCCAAATAAAAGATATCCAACTTTCCTAGAATTGGATGGTTCAACCATATCTAGGTGAAGGTTTCAGCAGCAAAACCCCAATCTCACTCATGGGACACACCCATCAATTCAGGAGCAGAGGCTGATTTCAAATCTGTGTGTACATCGAACTGAGTATATTCTCTCAAGACACTGCATTTGCCCAGAAGAGTTCACCCTGGGCTGCCCATTACCAGAGTGGTGAAGAGGGACACAGAGTTCATCTGAACTCTTGCTAAGGTTTTTGTACTTTGGGGGAAAAAAAATCACTCTTTCCCAAACATTCTGGAAATTTCAGCCTCTGCTGACTATCTTCAATTTCAACTACAATTTTTTCCTGTGTGCTATAAAGAGGTCAGTCAGGTGCCCCTCTCACTCTGGGCAGGACTAGGCATTCTCTGCCACCCAAGCACTCTGCTTTTCCTAGGGTCCATTTCCCCAAAAAACTAACCAAAACAGACAAAGCACTAATAAAACCTTAATAGAATTAAATTACTTTTCTTTAAAGAACATATTTAACATCATTGTCCAGATGCTAAGTTGTGTCTAACTCTTTACAACCCCATGGACTGGAGCCCACCAGGCACCTCTATCCATGGAATTTCTCAGGCAAGTATACTAGAGTGGGTTGCCATTTCCTTCTCCAGGATCAAACCAACATCTCCTGCATTGGCAGGTGAGTTCTTTACCACCAAGCCAGCAGGAAAGCCCAAACTGTGTGATTAGAGGTTTGAAATTTTTAGCCCCACCCCCTCCCTTCTGGGGAGGAAAGAAGGGCTGGAGATTGAGTTGATCATCAATGGCCAGTGATGTAATCAACTGTGCACATAAAATGGAACCTCCATAAAAACCCTAAGCTACAGGGTTTGGAGACCTTCTCAGCCAGTGAACACACTGAAGGGCAGGGAGGGTGGTGTTCCTGAGTTGTATTCCTTATGATAAATGGATAATGAAAAGTAAAACACTTTCCTAGGTTCTGTGAGCTGTTCTAGAAAATTACCAAACTTCAGGAGGGACCCCTCCAACTCTATAGCCACTTGACCAGAAGTATAGGTGACCTGGACTTGTGATTGGAGTTTGAAGGTGGGGGCAGTCTTCTGGGATGGAGCCCTTAACCTATAGTCTGCACTAGCTCTGGATAGTTAATGCCAGAATGAAATTAAACTGTGTGACAGTCAGCTGCTTTCTGCAGGGAATTGTTTGGTGTGGAAAACCCACACATTTGATGACAAAAGTGCTATAGGTAGAAAAAAAGAAAAAAATTCAGTGAAAGATAACATCAAAAGAATGAGAGGAAAAGCCACTGCCTAGGAGAAAATACTTGCAAAAGATATACCTAATAAAGAACTGTTATCCAAAATACACAAAGAAATCTTAAAATTCAACAATACATTATAATAACAAATTATTCCTTAAAATAGTTAATAAAATAAAATAAACTTTAAAGTTTAAATAAACTATTTTTTAAATGAGCAAAGGACCTTAACACTTTGCCAAAGATATGTGTGTGCGTGTGCTAAGTCACTTCAGTCGTGTCCCACTCTGTGCAATCCTATGGACTATATCCCACCAGATTCCTCTGGCCATGGGATTCTCCAGGCAAGAATACTGGAGTGGGTTGCCATGTCCGCCTCCAGGGGATCTTCCTGACCCAGGGATCGAACCAATGTCTACTACATCTCCTGCATTGGCAGGCAAGTTCTTTACCACTAGAGCCACCTGGGAAGCCCTTGCCAAAGATAGCTGCTAGCAAATAATCATATGAAAAGATGTTCCAACATCATATGTCATTGTCCTAGTCACTCAGTCGAGTCTAACTTTTCACAACCCATGGACTGTGCTCACTAGGCTTTTCTGTCCATGGGATTTCCCAGGCAAGAATACTTGAGTGGTTTGCCATTCCCTTCTCCAGAGGATCTTCCTGGCCCAGGGATTGAACCCAAGTCTTCTGCACTGCAGGCAGATTCTTTACTGTCTAAGCCACCAAGGAAGCCCTCATATGACATTCAGTTCAGTTCAGTTCAGTTCAGTCACTCAGTCCTGTCCGACTCTTTGTGACCGCATGAATCACAGCATGCCAGGCCTCCCTGTCCATCACCAACTCCCGGAGTTCACACCAAACTCATGTCCATCGAGTCAGTGATGAGATCCAGCCATCTCATCCACTGTCATCCCCCTCTCCTCCTGCCTTCTATCCCTCCCAGCATCAGAGTCTTTCCAATGAGTCAACTCTTTGCATGAAGTGGCCAAAGTATTGGAGTTTCAGCCTCAGCATCAGTCCTTCCGATGAACACCCAGGACTGGTCTCCTTTAGGATGGACTGGTTGGATCTCCTTGCAGTCCAAGGGACTCACAAGAGTCTTCTCCAGCACCACAGTTCAAAACCATCAATTCTTCAGTGCTCAGCTTTCTTCACAGTCCAACTGTCACATCCATACATGACCACTGGAAAAACCATAGCCTTGACTAGACGGACCTTTATTGGCAAAGTAATATCTCTGCTTTTGACATTAGGGTAATGCAAATCAAATCAACAATGAGATACCACTACATACCTGTTGGAATGCCAAAAGTCTAAAATACTGATAACACCAAGTGCTGATGAGTATGTGGAGCAATAGGAACTTTCATCCATTGGTGATGGGAATGCAAAGTGGTATAGCCACTTTGGAAGACAGTTTGACAATTTCTTACAAAACTAAACATGCTCTTATCATAAGATTCAAAAATTGTTCTTCTTGGTATTTGTCCAAATGAGTTGAAAACTTATGTTTACACAAAAATCTGCACATGGGTGTCTATAGAAGCTTTATTCATGATTACCAAAACTTGGCAGCAACCAAGATGTCCTTCAATAGGTGAATGGATAAATAAACTGTGGTACATCCAGATAATGAAATATTATTCAGTGCTAAAACAGAAATGAGATATCAAGTCATGAGAGACATGAAGGAAACTTAAAGGTACATTCCTAAGTAGAAGAAGCCATACATAATATATGATACATACATACTATATGATTCTAACTATATGACATTCCAGAGAAGGCAAAACTCAGGAAACAGTAAAATGATTAGTAGTTGCTGAAGAAGAGGAGGTAAGAATGAATAGGCAGAGCACACAGGACTTTTAGGACAGTGAAACTGTTCTGTTTGATACTATATGTGGCACATATCATTATACACTGGTTAAAATCCACAGAATGTATAACACCAACTGCACACCCTAGTATAAACTATGGACTTTGAGTGATATTGATGTATCAGTGTGGATCCATCAATTGTGAAAAGTATACTACTGTTCAGGATGTTATCAGCAATCAGTGGAGAAACCAGTGGGACAGGGAGTATATAAGAACTTTGTGCTTTCTGCTCAATACTGCCATAAACCTAAAACTTCTCTAAAAAATAAAGTCCATTTAAATGAGAAAAATTAATAATACATGAGTTGTACAAGGCTAGTGGTGTCTAATGTCAAAGCCTATGAAACTAGGACTTCCCCTGTTGGTCCAGTGATTAGGAATCTGCCTTGCAGTGCAGGAGACATGGGTCTGATCCCTGGTTGGAGAACTAAGATCCCACTTATCAAGGAGAAACTAAGCCCACGTGCTGCAACTAGAGCGTCCCTCTGCTGCAATGAAAGATCCCACACACAGCCAAATGAATAAATAAATAAATTTTTAAAAGCCTATGGAACTGTGAATTGTGTTAAAACCACACAGCAAAGATACAAATGGTTACAATTCAGAGGTCACATAATCACATAGTGACAGGCATAGGAAAAATTTAAAACGGAGTACATTTGATATGGATTCATCTTTAATGAAGTAAAATGGAGGAAACAGTTTGACTGTTTTGAAATTAGCCTTCCTCCATAATTTAAAGAGACTTCCCTGGTGATTCAGACAATAAAAAAAATGCCTGCCATGTGAGAGACCCGGGTTTGATCCTTGGGTCAGGAAGATCCCCTGGAGAAAAGAATGGCAACCCACTCCAGTATTCTTGCCTGGAGAAGTCCATGGACAGAGGAGCCTGGCAGGTATAGTCCATGATGTCACAAAGAGTCACAAAGAGCCAGACACGACTGAGTGATTAAAGAAGATAAAATTGAAAACAGAAAAGGTATGAGATAGAAGTAAATAATCTATTAGAAAAAAGAAAAGGAAAATCTCGCCTTGTAAGAAACTGGTAAGTCTGTTCACTGTTCATGGGATAGTAAGAAAGAAAGATTCCCCACCACGGCCAAGAAACGACCTCATAGAATGGAAGTTCCTTGAGAAGAGGGACACCTTTTCATTTATTGTTGTATCACTAGTGTCTAGAATAGTGGCTGCTGCTGCTGCTGCTGCTGCTGCTGCTGCTGCTGCAAGTCACTTCTGTTGTGTCTGACTCTGTGCAACCCCATAGACAGCAGCCCACCAGGCTCCTCTGTCCCTGGGATTCTCCAGGCAAGAACACTGGAGTGGGTTGCCATTTCCTTCTCCAATGCACACATGCATGCTAAGTCGCTTCAGTCATGTCCAACTCTGAGACCCCATGGACAGCAGGGGGTCTGTTCTGTTCACAGAATTTTCCAGGCAAGAATACTGGAGTGGGTTGCCATTTCCTTCTCTAAGAATGGTGGTTAGCACCCAATAAATGTTTGTTAAATAAATAATTTCATAAATCAAAAGGCTAGAGTTGAGCAGATATATTGTGAGATAGAAACAAGGTGGTACAACAATAATCACCAGTGCCCCCAGTAAAGAAAAAAAAATGTGTATGATTCATGGTTCAATAATTGTAAAAAAGAAATCTAATTTTCAATAATTTAACCAAAGAAGTTTTCTTGTTGTTATCATAACCTGATGACAAAGATTGTGGAGACAATTCTGTTCCATATAGCTATTCAAGGAATCATCACTCAAGATGATTCAAGACTCTCATCACTTCAAGAGTCTCAGAGTCCTCCATTAAGTCCTCTGTATCCATCTGGTGACAACAGAAAAGCAAATACATGGAAGATCAATGTGGGTTTATTAAGAGGTCAGGGTTTGAAGAGACATCTATCATTTCTGGCCACTTCTTTGTTGGCCAGGACTCAGCCCATGTAACTGCAAGAGTTACTGGAAAATGTACTGTAGCTGCAACCAACCAGGTAAGCAGCATGCTGGGGCATCATGGAGGCAATTGCAGATAGGAGAAAGATTAATACTTGTTTTCTTGGTCAGCGTCTGTGTCTGTCAAGAAAGAGAGAGAGAAAAACCAAAGTCAATAATTCATTCAGGGTAGAGACTTTTGTTTGAGATTCTCATTATATTAATTTGGGATCCCAAAGAGACATACCTTTAGGGAAAGAAAATCAGATCTAGCTAGACCTGCCTGCTGGGAATGGTAGGAAGAGCTACCTAGAAAATCACATCAGAAGGGGATCAAAGAAGCTCTCTCTGGTAGGTCTTAGCTGTAGACAAGACTTATCTGCACTTAAATTTTGAGTTTATCTTTGTGTACGATGTTGGGAAGTGTTCTCATTTCATTCTTTTACACTTAGCAGTCCAGTTTTCCCAGCACCACTTACTGAAGAGGCTTTCTTTGCCCCATAGTATATTCTTGCCTCCTTTGTCAAAAATAAGGTACCCAAAGGTGCATGAGTTTATCTCTGGGCTTTCTATCTTGTTCCATTGGTCTATATTTCTGTTTTTGTGCCAGTATCATACTCTCTTGATGACTGTAGCTTTGTAGCATAGTCTGAAGTCAAGAATGTTGATTTTTCCAGCTAGAGGGGTAGGATGGGGAGGGAGGTGGGATGGAGGTTCAAGAGGGAGGGGATGTATATATACCTATGGCTGATTCATGTTAATGTTTGGCAGAAACCAACACAATACTATAAAGCAATTATCCTTCCATTTAAAATAAATAATTTTTTTTAAAGACTTATCTGCAGTCAGGTTCTTCAAGAAGACACTGAGCCAAGGGTTCCATGAAGCTGATCTGTTAAGAAATTACTCTCAGGAAAAAACTGATGACTGAGAGGTAGGATAGAGAAAAGAAAGAAGCCAACCTAGGGTGAGAAAATTCAGGTGAGTTCCAGCTTCAGCCTGATTTGTAGGGAGTTCTAAAGTATAAATTGCATATCACAGATTTTCTTATCTCCAGGCAAAGGAGCTTGGCTTTTGTACTCCTCCACAAATTATTCATTGGCTATAGGATTTCTTGAGGGGATATAAACCAGTTATTTCTGGGCATGTGTGCATGCTAAGCTGCTTCAGTTGTGTCCCACTCTTTGCAATTCCATGCACTGTAGCCTGCCAGGCTCCTCTGTCCATGGGATTCTCCAGGCAAGAATACTGGAGTGGGTTGCCATGCCCTCCTCCAGGGGATCTTCCCAACTCAGGGATAGAACTCTCATCTCAAACATCTCCTTCATTGGCAAGTGGATTATTTACCACTAGTGCCACCTGGGAAGCCCAGTTATTTCTGTACCAATCAGGTATTAGTTATGGGCAACCCTGAGGGTAAGAACTCCCAGAAAATTCCTGCTATCTCAGTGTGCAAGGTGGATCAATAGTCCAAGGTCCAATGGCAATCCTCTGAATAATGTTTCAGGTACTAGCTATTAGCAGAAAGGCATAACAACACTATGGGATAAACACACAGAACCAATGGTAGGGATTGGAGGGAGTTAACTGAGACATCAACAGTGTCTCCTATGGACCCTCATGCACAGCTGGACTCCAACTCTCCCATTTTCTGGGTGAGTCAGAAACCCTCAATCCTTGAACTTGGTGGTCCCAAAGAGTAGAGCACCTAGGTCCCTGGAAGTAGCTAGCATAAGGCTTCTCTGGAGGAGGGCACACCTATTCTACATAGTAGGGAAATCCCACAAATAAGTTTTGAAAAACAATGTCCAGCAATCAACCAGAAATTACCAGGCATATAAGAATATACGATAATATATATAAGAACTAAGAAAACCCACAGAAAGCAGAAATAGATATATACAAACTTCAAATTTTGCAACTAATAGACACAATTTGCTAAGATTCTTACTACAGTTATTTATTATGCTTAAAAATATAAATGACAATTTTGCAAATATCTGAAGGAAACAGAAGACTATAGAAATATCACAACTGATCTAGAAAAAAATGAAATAGGGTTTCTAGATATAAAAATATAATAGCCAAAATTGTAAACTCAGAAGAAAAAAAGGGAAAGGGACAGAGGTAATTTGTAAAGAGAAAATGGCTAGGAATTCTAAGAACTGATTCAAGAGTTTAATCTACAGATTCAAGGATCTCAAGCAGGATAAATGAAAAGAAATTTACTCCTTAGAAAAATCATAGAAAATTTGAAGAAAACAAATATATATAATGTTAAATGCAACAAGTGAAAATGAAAAGTTGACCTTCAAAAGAGAAAAACTGAGACCAACAATTGACTTCTGAGTACAAGAATGAAAGCTAAAAGATAACCGAGGATGTCTTTTCAAATTTCTGAAGGAAAAAAAAAAATAACTGCAACCTCAAATTTTCTATCCAACAAAAATATCTTTTAAGAGAGAAGAGAAAGACATCTCAGAAAATATAGAAAAATTTCATCAGCAGTTAGACCCTCACTGAAAAACATGTTAAAGATGTCCTGTGAGCAGTAATCCCAGATTAAAGGTCTGAGACACAAGAAAGTATGAAGTGGAATTGAGTGGAACTACTGGGAATTGTAAGTAAACATTGATGCCATGAAGCAGTAAAAATGCCTATAGAGTTAAAATTTTAAAAGGCATTATTACCAGATAGTAATAATGTATACGCCAAAAGTATGATGAATGGAGACAGTTTAGTGGTTAGGATTTGTTGTGTTCACTGTAAAGGCCTGGATTCAATCCCTGGTCAGAGAACTGAGATCCCACAAGACACACAGTGTGGGGGGAAAAAATAAAAAAAGATATGATAAGCAGAATCATAGAATGTTAAGACATTATTTGAAAGATGGAAAAAATTTTTAACTCTTTCAAGATTTAAATACTCATTTCATAATTTCTCGGTAAACTTCTAAAAGAATAAACACAGAGTATATAATATCCTCCCTGCAAAATGAAGAGAAGCAGAATAACAAAAGAGTTAAAATTTAGGGAAAAAAAGAAATAAACATGAAATTGATACAGAAAATATATACCATAAAAATTCCAATATATCAATAATTTTGGTGAATATAAATCAACAAAGTTTCAACTAAAGAAAAATTAGAAAATATATAAAATCCAACTATATACTTTTTATAAAAACAAAACAAAAGAATACAGAAAACAAAAGTAAAAGACAGTATGAAAATATTAATAAACAGAAATATGGGATAGCTGTATTAATATCAGACAAAATAGAATTTAAGGCAAAATCATTCCTGGAGATAAAGACAATCTCCTCAAAATAATAACAAGGTTCAATTCATGGAAAAAAATAATTTTCAGTTTATATACATCTGTAAGGTGGCCTAAAGTATAGAATATGAAATTTAACAGGTAGAAAAGTCAATATCCACAAATTGTGAAGATTTCAATACTCCTCTTTCAGTGTTTGATAGAATATGCTGATCTATAAATCGAAGAAAGTAGGGAAAACCACTAGACCATTCAGGTATGACCTAAATCAAATCCCTTATGATTATACAGTGGAAGTGAGAAATAGATTTAAGGGACTAGATCTGATAGATAGAGTGCCTGATGAACTATGGACTGAGGTTCGTGACCTTGTACAGGAGACAGGGATCAAGACCACCCCCATGGAAAAGAAATGCAAAAAAGCAAAATGGCTGTCTGGGGAGGCCTTACAAATAGCTGTGAAAAGAAGAGAAGCGAAAAGCAAAGGAGAAAAGGAAAGATCTAAGCATCTGAATGCAGAGTTCCAAAGAATAGCAAGGAGAGATAAGAAAGCCTTCCTCAGCAATCAATGCAAGGAAATAGGAAAACAACAGAATGGGAAAGACTAGAGATCTCTTCAAGAAAATTAGAGATACCAAGGGAACATCTCATGCAAAGATGGGCTCGATAAAGGACAGAAATGCTATGGATCTAACAAAAGCAGAAGATATTAAGAAGAGATGGCAGGAATACACAGAAGAACTGTCCAAAAAAGATCTTCATGACCAAGATAATCATGATGGTGTGATCACTCACCTAGAGCCAGACATCCTGGAATGTGAAGTCAAGTGGGCCTTAGAAAGCATCACTACAAACAAAGCTAGTGGAGGTGATGGAATTCCAGTTGAGCTATTCCAAATCCTAAAAGATGATGCTGTGAAAGTGCTGCCCTCAATATGCCAGCAAATTTGGAAAACTCAGCAGTGGCCACAGGACTGGAAAAGGTTAGTTTTCATTCCAATCCCAAAGAAAGGCAATGCCAAAGAATGCTCAAACTACTGCACAATTGCACTCATCTCACACACTAGTAAAGTAATGCTCAAAATTTTCCAAGCCAGGCTTCAGCAATACGTGAACCATGAACTTCCAGATGTTCAAGCTGGTTTTAGAAAAGGCAGAGGAACCAGAGATCAAATTGCCAAAATCCACTGAATCATGGAAAAAGCAAGAGAGTTCCAGAAAAACATCTATTTCTACTTTATTGACTATGCCAAAGCCTTTGACTGTGTGGATCACAACAAACTGTGGAAAATTCTGAAAGAGATGAGAATACCAGACCACCTGACCTGCCTCTTGAGAAACCTATAATCAGGTCAGGAAGCAACAGTTAGAACTGGACATGGAACAACAGACTGGCTCCAAATAGGAAAAGGAGAACGTCAAGTCTGTATATTGTCACCTTGCTTATTTAACTTCTATGCAGAGTACATCATGAGAAACCCTGGGCTGGAAGAAGCACAAGCTGGAATCAAGATTGCCGGGAGAAATATCAATAACCTCAGATATACAGATGACACCACACTTATGGCAGAAAGCAAAGAACTAAAGAGCCTCTTGAAGAAAGTGAAAGAGGAGAGTGAACAAATTGGCTTAAAGCTCAACATTCAGAAAACTAAGATCATGGCATCCGGTCCCATCACTTCATGGCAAATACATGGGGAAACAGTGGAAACAGTGTTAGACTTTATTTTGGGGGGCTCCAAAATCACTGCAGATGGTGACTGCAGCCATGAAATTAAAAGATGCTTGCTCCTTGGAAGAAAAGCTATGACCAACATAGACAGCATATTAAAAAGCAGAGATGTTATTTTGCCAACAGAGGTCCGTCTAGTCAAAGCTATGGTTTTCCCAGTAGTCATGGATGGATGTGAGAGTTGGACTGTGAAGAAAGCTAAGTGCTGTAGAATTGATGCTTTTGAACTGTGGTGTTGGAGAAGACTCTTGAGAGTCCCTTGGACTGCAAGGAGATCCAACCAGTCCATTCTGAAGGAGATCAGTCCTGAATATTCATTGGAAGGACTAATGCTGAAGCTGAAACTCCAACATTTGGCCATCTGATGCAAAGAACTGACTCATTTGAAAAGACCCTGATGCTGGGAAAGATTGAAGGCGGGAGGAGAAGGGGATGACAGAGGATGAGATGGTTGGATGGCATCACCAACTCAATGGACATGAGTTTGAGTAAGCTCTGGGAGTTGGTGATGGGCAGGAAGGCCTGACATGCTGCAGTCCATAAGGTCACATAGAGTCGGACATGACTGAGCAACTGAACTGAACTGAACTGAACAGATAACAGAAGAATTAATAATGGAAACTTGAAAACAGAGCTAAATGACACTGAAACCTATAGCAAGTATTAGCATTAAAATTCATTTATTAGTAAAGAAAAAGATTAATCAGTTAAGCATTATCTCAAAAAGTTAGGGAAAGAAGGGGAGAAAGGGAATAACAGAAATCAGTGAAATCTAAAGCAAACAAAAAAGAGAAAGGAAAAACAGTCAAAATTGATCCTCTAGAATAAGAGATAACACAGATAACTAACAGTAGGAATGGAAAGGAAATCAGTTCAGATGCTGAAGATGTCAAACAGATAAGAAAAATTTATGAACAATTAATTAATGTTTATTAATTTGAAAAAGTAAATGAAATGAACATGGTGGCACACCTGGCATGTTTGATACACAGAGCAGAGCATTTTTAACACCCTTAACTTCTGTTCAATAATATTGTTTTCAAGACTACACATGTAATAAAACAAATAATAATGGCCAGAAAAAAAAACAGTAAAATTTTCTTTTATTGAACTCCATATGCTAATGCGCACACATAGACACATACCAAGAAAAACTGTTTTAATAAAATAAATATTATCATAAAAGATGAAGAAAATAATAGTCTTTTTCTTCTTTTCCAGCCACATCATGCACCATGAGGAATAGTTCCCTGACCAAGGGTCAAACCCATGTCCCTGTAACGGAAGCATGGAGTCCTAACCTCTGGACTTAACCAGGGAAGTCCCTAGAGTAATACTTTTTCATTTCCTCAATGTATTTTTAAAGGGGAAAATACTTATACTTACATACTGATCCATCACAGTAATAAACACAAACAATATAATTTTTATTTTTGAGTCTGTCTTCTGAATGTTTGTCAATGACTTCATCAGAATTGATCTTGTTGACATATTCATGCCCATGGGCAGTCAACCCAGATTTGTCAATTTCTGTTAACTTAGAGTTGAGCAGAAGATACTTTTTATTAATTTTAATTTTGAAAACTACATTTTAAATGAAGAAACTGATACACAGGAAAAGCCTTAAACACAATAAGCACGGTCAAAATTCATAAAAATATCACTTCACAATAAAGCCCAGAAACAGCAATACTGTTCATGCCTTTGTTCTTGGGAACCATTCTAGCTGCTTTCAAACATCTGTAAAGAGGTTATCAAATTCAAGTGGTCACAGAATGACAGAGTTTATGTAACCCCAGTTCCATTTTTTTGTCTTTGCAATCACTGCACTATGGTTGTTAATTACTTAGATCCAGGAACATGTAGTACACCCCAGGGGATGGAGAAACAATCTGCATGCAAAGCAGGCACTCTCAAATGATTCCCAGGCGTTACAACCTGACTCTCAAAACAAAGGTGTGTAGCTGGGTGCAAGTGTGTTAAGAGCCAACCCTATCATTGAGAATCCTCCAAATTACTTCCAGATGGAAAATAGTGATTTTTAAGGAATAAGTTTTGTAAAAGTGCCAGTTTGAAACTCATATATATATATAATTAAAATGCAACATAAATCTCAGCTATTTTTTTTTACCAACAACCAACAGAAGATTGAGAGGAGGGTTGGAATAGCTGACAGTTTCACTGATTTCATGGTCATCTTAAAATTCTCTGCAGAGAATTGTAGAGAATGTATGTAATTCTCCTTTATCGCATACATCTAGGGTGCCTGCTCCCAATCATCCTGATCTTGGTACTAAATGGACAAATTCCTAGAAAACTAAAACTTATCAAATCTCTCGGTCATATATGAATGAACACACGTACATGAATATTCATAGTAGTGCTGTTCATAATCGCCCAGCATATGGTATAGTCATGTGGTAGAATACTACATATCCAAATCCTGTTTCTTTTCTTTCTAGCACCTAACACAATTTGTTACAGGATCAGTGTTCATTGCTTGTTGTTTAGTCGCTCAGTCATGTCCAGCTCTCTTGCAACCACATAGACTGCCAGGTTTCTCTGTCCATGGAATCTTCCAGGCAAGAATACTGAAATGGGTTGCTATTTCTTTCTCCAGCTGATTGCTTACTCTTGTTTATTGCCCACTTTCCCTCACTCATTGGTAAACTCCAAAAAGGCAAGCAACAAGTCCCAGTTTTCATGTAGCACCCAATCTGGTGCCTGTGACACCATCAGCACTCACAAGTCATTTCATGCTTAAATGAAAGATGAATAGTTGCAGTCAAGCTCTGCTTGTCTAGAAACCATTCTATCACTTTGAGGTGACTTTGTTGCAATATACTATGTACTCATCTTTTTGTTTCATCCTCAGAAAAAAAAAAACACTTCTCTCAGTTCCAAAATCCTATAGGACCCTCACTCGAATACTGATAACATAGGCAATGATGGACGTGGAACTAATTTACTCTGAGGACATTGGACATCTAACATGGGTCAGAATATTACAAAATTTATTAGTATTTATTGAGTGCTTACTATTTGTAGGCACAACCCTAAGAGTCTCAATATTCACCGCCACCATGTGAGGTAGATGCTAGTATTATTACTATTCTGTAGATGGGGAGACTGAGGCACAAAGCAGCTTTTCAAAACTCATGCAGCTGGGTAACTGGTGGGGCTGGATTCAGATCCAGCAGACCACACTGTGCTATGCTGCATCAAACACTCAGGGTTGTAACTAAGAGTATTAATTGCAACTCACAGTGCAAGATGGTTGGCAATTTGAACAGCATGGCATGGGTTTTGTGGTGAACAGAAGACTGAGCTGCTGATGGGCACCACATGGGGCCTGTGAAGCCTGGCTTCAGAAAGCCAGTGCCCACATGGGCTTCCAATAAAGAACCCTTCAGATACCAACTTCTTCCTATGCTGGGTAATCACAGGATTTACCTGGAGGAGCCAGGATTGCATCTCTTGTGATCCTGGCTGGGGGCTCAGAGTGCCTGTTGCTACTGGAGTCATCTATAATTAGAGGATTAAACCTGCTCACATTTGGACTGGCTGCAGGCGTCCTTGACAAGCATCAGTCTTACTGATGGGTACGGATGTCTGCGTGGTTTGTGGCTCCACGTACAGATGGCTAGAACTTCAGAAAAATAAACTGCAGAAACCTTTCAAGTTTTCACCTCTGCCTGCTCAGACTTTTATTCCCTTTTTTGAACATTTTATGCACTGGAGGTATATGATCACCCTTCCTTCCTCTGCCACCCTGCAGACTAGCTGCAGAGCAACATCTGTACAGCTCAGTTGCACTGCCCTGGGTGACATGCCATCTAGAAACATGGTCATTCACATCCTAAGTTTTTTTGGCACAAGGAAAGCATCAGGGATCTCTTCCAAAGCTTCACTTCCTCTCACTGGCTCCTGAGCCGAGGCTGGTGGTCGGCATTCTGCCCTCAGTCTGTAAGCCCCTCCACTAGGTCCCCAAAAGTACTTATCCTCAGCTCCCAGTCTTTCTGACCTCCCTGCTGGGAAGCTATTGGAATATTATCAAATTACAACATGTTTATCACCAAAACATCAGACAAAATTAATGTACATTAAAGAGAAAGTCCCCATTTTACCCATACCCAAGAGATGACCACTGTTATTAGCATGTACCTATATTCACAAAACCCTTCAAAGCATCTAAAATAGATAGGTAATAGATAGATAGATCGGAGAAGGCAATGGCACCCCACTCCAGTACTCTTGCCTGGAAAATCCCATGGACAGAGGAGCCTGGAAGGCTGCAGTCCATGGGGTTGCTAAGAGTCAGGCACGACAGAGCGACTTCACTTTCACTTTTCACTTTCATGCATTGGAGAAAGAAATGGCAACCCACTCCAGTGTTCTTGCCTGGAGAATCCCAGGGACGGGGGAGCCTGGTGGGCTGCCGTCTTTGGGGTCGCACAGAGTCGGACGCGACTGAAGCGACTTAGCAGCAGCAGCAGATAGATAGATAGATACACATCAACAAATTGTAAGAAATTGTTTCTACTATATTATTATCTAATTTGCTTAATAATATGTTATGGATATTTGACTGTGTCAGGAATTTTTGAAAGACTGATTTACCTTATCCCATTAATGGCTGCATAGTATTTCACAGTCCAAAAGCAAACCCATTTCAGTGAAGAGAATCATCATCCTTTTAGATAAAAACTAGCTGTCTTCCCTGACATCTCCCCAAATTCAAACATTTACCAACTTCTGGTGAATTTGTTTCTTAAATTCACTCAAGTGCAGCCCTCTTCTCATCTCTACCACCACCGCTTGAGTCTAAGTTACCATTTTCTTTCACCTAAACTTCTGCAACTATCTCTCAATAGGTCCCTTTTCAAATTATAAATCTGATCACGTCATCAATCCCCAGCCCCTCTTGCTTTAAAAGCATTGTAATAGTTTCTTTTGCTCTTGAGATATGGACAAGATACCATAGCATGGCCCAGGGGCCCTCATGAGGAGAACCCTGCTGAGGCGAAAGTTCATGCACATGTAAAATTTTGCTAGTCATCACCTGCACTCCAAAAAGGTAAGCGAGGGTACACCACCACCAGTGGTATCTGAAAGTATGAGTGAGAAAGAGAAATGTTTTTTTTAAATGCCTCTCCTCTACCCTCCCACCACCATCCTATACCAAAAAAAAAAAAAAAAAACCCCTCCCAGGGCCTAAATATTGATTTAGCTAGCATGATGTCTTTACATCCATAAAATAAAAATGACTTGAGGCAATGTCAAATTAATAGAGAAAATGCTGCAGTAGCTTCAGCTCTGCCAGCAGTGTTACCTCACAAAGGCTCAGTTGGAAGGTAATTACAAACCATGGAATCTGGGACCTCCTGTAGACGTGAAGGAGGGAAAGTTGGCTTGGCTACTGAGCATTTCCAATTTCAGTATTTCTCAGACAGACAGCTGGGGGCTGCCATCTGGTTTGTGAAGGGAGGTCTCTGGATGGTTCTTTCTTCAATCTGGAAAAGTACTTGCTGTTCATTTCCTGTTTTCTGGATCACTCTGAGGCCACACCTTCCCCACACATTTTCTCCAGAGTGAATTCTTAACCAATGCTCAGCAAATTGTGAGGGCTCTAATCTAAGAGTAGAGTCACACTTTGAACCCATGTTAATTCTGGATTCTGGTTTAACCCCAACGTGGTATTGCCTAATTATTCACATTTTTTTATGCAAGCCACAGAAAAAAGCAACAGCTTAAAATGTTCCCCAACCTAGCTGCGATATTCATTCATTCATTCCCTCATGACTTTGATAAAGAACAGTGGGATGCATATCACGTGCCAGACACTGAGTAAAGGGCCAAAAAAATTAACAAAGAAAAAGATAGAAACAAATTCTTTCTCCTGAGGACTGCAGCCTAGAAATATAATGCATGAGGTGAATAGGATCCCAAGACAATGCATTGTCAAACCCAAATCTATGTGCCCAATGCACAGTAAGGGCAAACAAACCAAAACGTAGGATTCTGGAGCAGAGAAGGGTTTATGGCAAGGGCCAAGCAAGGTTCAAACTACCATACTATTGTGCTCATTTAACATGCTAGCAAGGTAATTCTCAAAATCCTTCAAGCTAGGCTTCAACACATGAACCGAGAACTTCCAGATGTACAAGCTGGATTTAGAAAAGACAGAGGAACCAGAGATTAAATTGTCAACATCCATTGGATCATAGAAAAAGCAAGAAAACCCCAGAAAAAAAAATCTACTTCTGCTTCTTTGACTACGCTAAAGCATTTGTGTGTATCACACAAACTGTGAAAAAGTCTTAAAGAGATGGGAATACCATACCACCTTACCTGCCTCCTGAGAAACATGTATGCAGGTAAAGAAGCAACAGTTAGAACTGGACATGGAATAATGGACTGGTTCAAAATTGGGAAAGGACTATGTCAAGGCTGTATATTGTCACCGTGCTTATTTAACTTCTATGCAGATTACATCATGCAAGATGCCATTCTGGATGAATCACAAGCTGGAATCTAGATTTCTGGAAGAAATATCAAATATATATATACATCAAACATATATATATGTAATATATCAAATATCATGCAGATGATAACACCCTAATGACAGAAAGTGAAAAGGAATGAAGGTGAAAGAAGAGAGTGAAAAAGCTGGCTTAAAACTCAACATTCAAAAAATGAAGATCATGGCATACAGTTCCATCACTTCATGGCAGATAGATGGAAAAACAATGGAAACAGTGAGAGACTTTATTTTCTTGGACTCCAAAATCACTGTGGACAGTGAATGCAGCCATGAAATTCAAAAATGCTTGCTCCTTGGAAGAAAAGCTATGACAAACCTAGACAGCATATTAAAAAGCAGAGACATCACTTTGTTGACAAAGGTCCATATAGTCAAGGCTGTCTTTCCAGTAGTCATGTATGGATGTGAGAGTTGGACCATAAGGAACATTGGAGAAGACTTTTGAGAGTCCCTTGGGCAGCAAGGAGATTAATCCTAATTTGATCAGTCAATCAAACCAGTCAATCCTAAAGGAAATCAACCCTGAATATTCATTGGAAGGACTGACGCTGAAGCTGAAGCTCCAATACTTTGGCCACCTGATGTGAAGAGCTGGCTCACTGAAAAAGGCCCTGCTGTTGGGAAAGATTGAGGGCAGGAGGAGACTGGGCCAACAGAGGATGAGATGGTTGGATGGCATCCTCAGCTCAATGGACATGAGTTTAAGCAAATTCCAGAAGACGCTGAAGGACGGGGAAGCAGTCCATGGGGTCACAAACAGTCAGACACGACTTAGAGACTGAACAACAACAAGCAAGGAGAACAGGTGACTCGGGCTCAAAAAGCCCAAACTCACTGATGGTTTGGGGGAAAGAATTTTTATAGGCAAAATTTGAGGAGAGGGCTGCTGTGTATTTGACCTTCCTCTGATTGGTTGGTGATGAAATAACAGAGTAGCGTTACAGGAATCACAATCATCAGCCAACCAGTCTCCACCCAGTCTGGGGTCCACATTCTTGTGCTCAGCCTGAAGTTACCATCCGCCACCTGGATGTGGGCCTTAGTTACTGTAGAAGAACTCAGAGATATATATCAGATGGTTATGTATATCCTTTGAGGAGGAACTAGGACCCTGACCCATGGCTGAACTATCATTTGTAAACTGCCTTTCCATTGTTTCTGAGTCCCCTCATTCCTCTAATCAGTTACTGTTTGAATCTGTTCTTTGGAACTCAGGAACGGTCTAGGAGGCTGAAACCTTTTTCCTACAGACAAGAAATGAGGGAGACAGAAACTCTTTTATACCTGTTTTGTACAAATGGGTCATTTCTGACTTTTATTCAAGACCTCATTTCTGTCTTCAACATTTAACTTCAGTTCTCACCCTGAGTTACCCACAGAGTCTAACCTGTGCCTTCCTAGAAATAACCTTCTCAAACATGATGGAATCTTCTCAATTTAATATTTTTTTATTTCAGGACCTTCAGACTGTTTTGCTTGTCTACTTTTAAAAAGAAATCTTCCTCGTCCCTGTGGTAAATTAAATTATTGACCCAAGTCTTCACTCCTCTTTGCATTCATCCTCTTTGTCCAAGGACTTTGTGGTTCCTCCCACTGGAGAACCTTGACCTTGAACTCAGTTGTTACTGAGTCCAAGCTCACTCTGCTTGCCACAAGACAGGCCAATAAATTGGGAGACAAGGTGTTGAGACAAGGAGTCACAACTTTATTCAGAAAGTCAGCAGACCAAGAAAATGGTGGACTAGCGTTTCAAAAAAAAAAAAAAAAAAAAACCATCATATCAGAGTCTGGATACCAATCTCTTTTATAGAACAGAGAGGAAGGAAGTGAGGAAGTAAAGTAGAAAAGTCATAAGATGCTTGGCCAGCATCAAGGAGAAGATATGTTCATTTCTTCTTTTCTGCAGCCATTCACAGGTGAGCAGGGTCACACTGCCTCCCTGTGAGCTGCACAAAGGAACTTTTGTTTAACATGCAGGCAGAGAGGCAATGTTCCCTGAGGTAGACTATTATGTATGATGATAACACCAAAAGCAAAAGGTTAAAGTCAAAGTAACAGACCCAACATGAAGTCAGATTTTGCTCTTCCCTATTACACAGCCATGTGATTTGCTTTGGCCACTGGATGCTAGCAAATGTGACACAAGCAAAAACACATTTACTTTCTTGCGTGGGTACACTCTCTTGCACTTCTACCATTACCACGAAAAGAACATAATCTAGTCAGTCCACTGATACAAGGAAGATGATACCTGAAGGAAACCTCAACCCAACCTGCAACCTAGAGTAAGGCCCAGAAGAGCTCAGCCTAGAATGGCTGAACCTCAGCCTACTCATAGGTATGTGAATGATAACAAAAAATTGTTGTTTGAAGACACTGATTTGTTCCACAGCAACAAGTTATTGATAAAGTCTCCTGCAACTTGTGTAAACATCCCTAAGTCCCTCTCCGCTATAATTCTGTTAGGCCTCCTTCTGGAAACCCAAACAAAAAGGTGATTATGCTTTAAATTTTTGAGGGGAATCTGTTTCTTGGGGAACTATCACAAATAGGATATTTTTACCAACAAACTGACTTGTTCCTCTGTCTTCTCTTTTTCTGGTGAAGATGCTGTCTGAGCTCCTTTCGGTACTTCCTCCAACCAAAGAGTGCAGGATTCTTCTAGGCTCTTTCTTAGAGGAGTATGGCAGGGAACTTTGGATATAGAGCTTCACAGGCCTGTATTTAAAGCATGGCTCTTGTGTTCATTAGCTCTGTGACCTTGAGCTTAAAGGTGACTTAAAGTCTCTAAATCTCACTGTACTCAACTGAAAAATGAAACTATTACTCACCTCAAACTGGATAATATCATTTGTGAAAATCTTGACTTTGGTCTCAATTGTGGGACTCAATAAAAAATTGTAGAATGTTGTTTGCTTTGCTTAATATTGGTTTTTAGCTATAGTTAATTTGTGGGGTTTTTTTGTTTGTTTTCTATTCTTTGCGTATCACCATTCTTTACTGTATCTGGGGAACTGTCAGAACTAAAGAAGTAAAAAGAGGTCTTCCTATACTTTCTAGAAGAGAAAAGTACATGTGGGGGGGGGGGGAATGCCTAATATTAACACTTCAAAATCTCAAAGTAATCAGCCAATGTATATGAGCATATAAAAGTAAAGTATGTCATGGCTTCAGAGTAGACATAGCAAAAAGAACCTAAACCTAGTCTCCTTATCTCATATCTTATGCAATTAATGAATAATGATACCAGCAAAAAAATTCATCAACAATAATCCAAACATTTACAGACTTCAGAAAGTGGTGGCCAACAATGGGAATTTGCTGTATGGCTCAGGAAACTCAAACAGGGGCTCTGTATCAACCTAGGAGGGTGAGATGGGAAGGGAGATGGGAGGGAGGGGATATATGTATACCTATGGCTGATTTGTGTTGAGGTTTGACAGAAAACAACAAAATTCTGTAAAGCAATTATCCTTCAATTAAAAAATAAATAAACTCTTTTTCTAAGTGGTGCCCAAGAAATGAGTCAAGTTTATGGTGTGGCTCTGTAGGTTCCTAACATTGGCCTTAGCTCCCAATAACCAAATGGGGTGAGGGGTGACTCAACAAAATCTTGAGACTTCTTCCAACAGCCTTGAGTCTAGAGAGAAGACTAAAGTTTGAGTCAAGGAAATATCATGGTTAAAACCCTGGAGATAAAAGCCCCCTACTACAATGGACATGGGTTTGGGAGGACTCCGGGAGTTGGTGATGGACAGGGAGGCCTGGAGTGCTGCGGTTCATGAAGTCACCAAGAGTTGGACATGACTGAGTGACTGAACTGAACTGAACTGAACTACACAGTAGAATCTTGGGATATTGGTAAAAGCAATAAAATGGCCTCCCAGGGTACTAAGATGAACTGTGAGGATGATCTGAAACCTGTGGGTAACCTCTCCAGGAAACAAAGACACCCTGACAAGGAGGCATAAATTCAGATTGGGGCATTTACCAAAATTCCCAAAGACAGCCCAGATCCCAGGTCATACAGCAAAGCCAGTCTAAAGCTCCAGAAGACTTTCCTCCACTGCCTTCCCAGTTCCTGGCTGTGCCCTTGAGTAAACTGAAAAGTGAGTAAACCTTCAATATCTCAGGCTTTAAAAAGTAGCTGAGGAGAAAAACAGATCTCAGCTACACAGAGAAAGGAGCCAAGAAGATTTCATCCATACTCAATCAGAGAACCAGAAAGGCTGCCTACGTTAACAAGATAAAAAGAAAAGGTATGGCAATTTTCAAATTGATCACATCTAAAAGATATAGCATGCTAATGCCAAAATATCCATTTTAGAAGAACATTTTCTATAGTGATTTGGATTATAGAAAAATTTAATAGAAACATGAAATCAATAATGAAAAATATGAAGGTGAAATTACTTAACAGAATGAAACCAAAAGAGAAATTATATAGCTAATAAAATATCGTGAAGACCAAAGTCACATCATTAAAGAACTAATAATCAAATTAGGAAAGGCAAAGTAACCAGAGATCAAATTGCCAACATCTGCTGGATCATCAAAAAAGCAAGAGAGTTCCAGAAGAACATCTATTTCTGCTTTATTGACTATGCCAAAGCCTTTGACTGTGTGGATCACAATAAACTGTGGAAAATTCTTCAAGAGATGGGAATACCAGACCACCCAACCTGCCTCTTGAGAAACCTATATGCAGGTCAGGAAGCAACAGTTAGAACTGGACAGGGAACAACAGACTGGTTCCAAATAGGTAAAGGAGTACGTCAAGGCTGTATATTGCCACCCTGTTTATTTAACTTATATGCAGAGTACATCATGAGAAACGCTGGGCTGGAGGAAGCACAAGCTGGAATCAAGATTGCCAAGAGAAATATCAATCACCTCAGATATGCAGATGACACCACCCTTATGGCAGAAAGTGAAGAGGAACTCAAAAGCCTCTTGATGAAAGTGAAAGAGGAGAGTGAAAAAGTTGGCTTAAAGCTCAACATTCAGAAAACGAAGATCATGGCATCTGGTCCCATCACTTCATGGGAAATAGATGGGAAAACAGTGGAAACAGTGGCTGACTTTATTTTGGGGGGCTCCAAAATCACTGCAGATGGTGATTGTAGCCATGAAATTAAAAAACACTTACTCCTTGGAAGGAAAGTTATGACCAACCTAGACAGCATATTCAAAAGCAGAGACATTACTTTGTCAACAAAGGTCCATCTAGTCAAGGCTATGGTTTTTCCAGTGGTCATGTATGGATGTGAGAGTTGGACTGTGAAGAAAGCTGAGCACCAAGGAATTGATGCTTTTGAACTGTGGTGTTGGAGAAGACTCTTGAGAGTCCCTTGGACTGCAAGGAGATCCAACCAGTCCATCCAAAAGGAGATCAGTCCTGGGTGTTCATTTGAACGACTAATGCTAAAGCTGAAACTCCAGTACTTTGGCCACCTCATGCGAAGAGTTGACTCTGGAAAAGACCCTTATGCTGGGAGGGATTGGGGGCAGGAGGAGAAGGGGACGACAGAGGATGAGATGGCTGGATGGCATCACTGACTCGATGGACATGAGTTTGAGTGAACTCCGGGAGTTGGTGATGGACAGGGAGGCCTGGTGTACTGTGAATCATGGGGTCGCAAAGAGTCAGACATGACTGAGTGACTGAAATGAATCAAATTAGAAACATCAGTGAACAGTCCAGGTTTCACTGATTGAGGAATAATATTAGATAGTCAAAAATAAATTTGGGGAAAAACAGATAAGGAGTTTTAAGGTACTTATAAATAATAGATATAAAAGACAAAGGCCATCCAACATACAGATTGTTCCTGAAGGAGAGCCCAAAACCAGAATATAAATGTAGTTTAGAAATATAACACAAGAAAATTCCCTGCTATAAAGGAAGAACTAATACCACGTGCCAGAAAATTACAATATGGAATTATCAACAAGCCATCACCATCCTGCATTATTGAAATTCAAAGACTGTGAAAGAATTATTTAAGCATTCAGCACCCTTGAAAAACATATAGAATCACCTATAAAGAGGTAAATATCAGACATACAAAGGTGACAGGCAAATATTAATATGAAAGAACTTGGAGAATAAAGCATTCTTCTTGTAAAACCTAATTAAAAATGAATCAAGGAGCAGTGATAAATGGAACAGTGTGAAATTCAGTATCTAAAGGCAGTGGAACAATACCTACAGTCTTACAGGAAGGAGATTGGGACACCAAAACTTTACACCCATCCAGGTCAATGTGGAGGAAACCAACAAAATTTTCAAGAGAGCAAATGCTGGGAACTCATCTTGAAAAATGCTTGACAAGGAAATGTGGCAAACTAAAATTAAATCTCAATTTTTAAAAATAAATAATTCAAAATAGCAGAAACTGTAGCACAAGGTCAGGCAGTAGGCAGAAAATTCATTTAATTATAGATGTAAGACTAAACCATGATAATTATTGAATTATAGAATTATAGATATATAATATAAATTCTTTGTACTCCAACATTTTTTAAAATAATGTTAGTAAAAACTCATAAGATGAGGGGAGTGGGAAATGAGGTGAGAGGAAGATTAAAAGTTTTAATTTCCTTATCTTTCATAGCAGAGAGTCAATCAATATGTCTAAAATTAAACATGGATCTTTTTTAAAAAAAAAACTAGCTTTTCTAATTTTTTAATAATCTTTCTTTACAACCTTAGGGAGCACTTTTGGGATCTAATATCTCTGTGGTTAAAAAACAAATGATCTGAAGCTCCGTAATTCCTTGGTTTTTCTTTGGTTTCTTTTTCAATTGTTAAATTCAAGAAAAATTCAATTTAATGCTTTTTATTTTTCTGAAACTGTATAGTAAGGCCCAATTTTTACAAAATTATTCTGCATTTTCATTCCATTTATACACTTAAAGAGCTACCTAGAATGATATTCACCTGAAGTTATTAGGTTACTTCTTGACAGAATTTGAGGCAGTATTTTTGTTCTCTTTTACTTTTTGCTTATTTTATGCTTAACAAATATCGCTTACATGAGGACAATAAAGTCATTCAATCTTTAGTACATAAATACCAGATTGCAAAGACTGATCACAAAATCCTCCCATTTCTTTACTTCTTTGCAGTATGACTTTGCAGCTGCACCATCAAAGGGTAGATTCAGTTTCCCCATCCCTTGTATCTGAAGTGGTCTGTGACTTGATTCGTTCTATCCAATAGAATGTGGCAGAAATAACACATGGCTTCAAAACAGAGGCTTTAAAAGAACTTTGCAGCAGCTTCTCTTACCTTACTGAAACATTTCCCTGAAACTGCCATGTGATGAAATCCTGGCTGACTTTGTGAAGGAGGCAAGTCTGCATAGCAGAGTCGAGCAGTCAAAGCCCTACAGACTCACCAACTGACCATCAGCACCAAATACCACATGTGTGAATGAGGACACCTTAGACCACATAGCTTCAGTACAGCTGCCAAATGACCATGGCCATTAAGTGACCCCAGATGAGACTAGTGGAAAAGCTGTCCAGATGAGCTCAACTCAAATTGCTGCCTCACCAAACTGTGAGCAAATAAAACAGCACAAATTGTTTCAAGGTGCTAATTTTGAGGTGGCTTGTTTCATGGCAATAGATGGATGGATAGATAGATAACATAGATACATGTTAACATAGGTTGAATGTGTTAAACCATAATCAGGCATTTAATTTAAATGAAAGACTGAGCATATGCATTTGTCTCCCCAAGCCCACTGAGTTGACATTAAAGAAATACAAAGGGAATAAAGTTATAAGAACAAATTCCAAAGGCCAAAAACTACCATATGTTCATGTCTAAACCACTCCCTGGCAAAAAATGAGGCTACAGTGACCAACTTTACCCTCTGGGTCTGAAAGGGGAAAGCTTCTCTAAGCATAGGGTCTAGCAGATGCCAGGAGGTCTCCTGGAAAGGAGAAATGAGGGTCACTCATATCTACCAACTAATATTATGAAAAACATATTCCAGCAAAACTTTTTCTAAGAAAGAGATAAACCTTCTCAGTGAGATAAATACCTCACATAGAATCAAATATCAAATCCATATTTATAGGAGAAAGAAAAGGAAATGGAGCCAAGAGAGGAGACAGATATGGAAAAATCCTGGAAACAGAAGATACTAGCAGAGACTTCCCTGGTAGTGAAAAATCCACCTACCAGTGCAGGAGACACGGGTCCCATTCCTGGTCCAGGAAGATCCCATGTGCGAGGAAACTAAATCCATGAGCCACAACCACTGAAGCTCACGCACCCTAGAACTTGTGTCCCACAGCAAGAGAAGCCACCACAACAAGCCCACACACCACAACTGGAGAGTAGCCACCACTCGCCACATCTAGAGAAAGCCACATGCAGCAACGAAGGCCCCGCACAACCACAAACAAAGATATATATAAATAAATAAAAAGAACCAGCAGTGTATTCATTCAGCTACAAATATTTTTTGCGTGTCTACTATATCCTGAACAGTATACCTACACTAGAAACCAAAGGACAACTCTGCAAGAAACAGGGGGTAGGGGTCGTCAAATGCTATAAAGAAGTCAAAGGGAATGAGTCTGACAAAGGGCCAGTGGTTGCAAGGAAAGAAGAGTGTCCTTGACTGCTCTGGAGAGTGTAATTTTAGTAGAGAGCCGGAAGTGGATGCAGATAGTGAACTTTATACACGGAGCAATGGGGAGAAAGTGAGTACAGGGGGTTAGAAGGCCGCTTAGCTAGCAAGTTTGGATGTCATAAGTAGGAAAGGAATAGGCTGGCAAACACAGGAAGCAGCTGAATCAAGGAAAGGCTTTATTAAGGTAGCAGGTTTGTTGAAGAGAGAGAACTTGAGTTTGAATAGAAGGAAGACAAGCAGTTGTATATAAAGACTGATGTCCTGGGGTGAAATGGAGAGAAAACAGTGCCATTCCATCACCGGTCCAGATCTTCTCTCAGCAAAGGAGGAATGAGCTTACTTCAGAAAATAAATTCCTCTATGTGAATGATTCAGAGACTGTAGGCCTAGAGGGTGGCTCTGGGATGGTTTTCAATCTTCCTCATCCAAGAAGATGGAAATTCTGCCCCAAGAGAACCAGGCTGTAGCCACGTACGTGCTGTGCAGTCAGAAGTACCACTTACCCCCAAAATCCCAGAATAGGAGACAACATCAAAATGGTTCCAGTGTTCTTCACCTTCTGGTATGCATGTCCTTGCCTAATGCCCTCCTCTTGAGTGTAGGCTAACCTACAAACTCACTTGTTATGAATAAAACATGTCACTTCCAAGATTAGGTCCCAAAAGGATTTTGGCTTCCCATTGTACTTGTCCTCTTGCTTGCTCTGATGAAGCCAGATGCCACACTGTGATCTGCCTTATGGGGAGGCCCACATGACAAGAAACTAAGGGAAGGTTCCACTCAATAGCAAGCAATGAACTGGGATCTCACAGTCCAACAGCCCATGAGGATCTTAATCCTCTTAAAAGCCTTGTGTGGGGTTTAGGAAGTGAACCTTCCCTAGTGGAGCCTTGAGATTACTGCAGTCCTAGTCAGTGCCTTAACTGCATTCTTGTAAGAGACCCTGATCTCAGGAAAAACATACCTGGATGACCCACATAAACTGTAAGAAAATAAATGTTTGTTGTTTTAAGTTGCTGTTTTGGGGGGTCACTTGTAACATAGCCATAGGCAGCAAATACATCTAAAATCACAGTTCTAACAGGATCTATCAAAGTGTCTGGACAAAGGGTTCACCATACTCTCTAATGACAGCCTCTACTACTAGAGATAATAGAGATAATCTCCAAAATGCCATTTGTTCCCTCTTAAGAACATATAATAGACATATTTACCAAAAATAGAAATATATTTTGTTTAGGCTCTGTCTCTGTCATTCTCTATGCTTCTGAAATCTCAGAACCATTACTTATCTTCCAAAGATGAGCTTCTTCTACAGGGAAATTACCTCTCATGTGAGATCTCCTCCTTTGCCCATCTCCCTGGTCCTACCCCACTGATTACCCTAGTCCTCAAAGCCCCCTTTTGTCTTTAGAATTCTTCAGTATTAATCTTCTATGACTATGCAACAAACCATCCCAGAACTTAACAGCTAAAAGCACCATGGGTAAATTATATTTGATAATTTGGGAGATTTGTTGAGCAGTTATTTGTTGGTCTCATATGGGCTGATATAGAGGTCTGCAGAAAACTTGTTGCAGCCAGGGCAGTGAGGACAGCCAGGATTTCTGGACCTTTCTTTTCACATATTCTTTTTTCCCTCGAGGGGACCATACTAAGCAGGACTTGCATAACAAGGTGGAAGCTGTATTCTAGGAGGGCAAACTCTAATGCACATAACAAACTTCTGCTTATTTTATGGATGTTGACACCTCATTGGCCAAAGCAAGTCACATGACCAAGTCTAGCATGAATGTGGGCAGGAACAACACAAGAGCCTGGATAGTGGGAGGCTGATTCACTAAGAGTGAATTAGGAGGAGTAATCTACATCACCTCCTAATTCAGTTCTAACTACTAGTCCCAGATTAATCTTCCCCAAACACCTGTTTAATTATCCTAGATCCTTGCTCACTCATCTCTCAGATTCAATGAGGCACTGAACAACTTCTTTCATGTCCACAATGTGGATGAAATGTGGGACAAATGTTATATTTAGGGAGGAAGCAGTCCTGCTGTGCTACATGCTGATTTATCACATTTGAGAATTACAACCAACCAGGCAACCAGAGAACAGTTAGGATGAGGCAAGATCTTGAAACCATCTCTTGTCTGAGTACACAAACTTTCATGTCTTTATCCCTAGTCCCAGTTTATATGTGTTTAGCCTATGATTATTAAATGTATGAATGAATGGATGGATGGATGAATGAATGAGTGAATTGAAATGAGAGAGTCTAGTGAACAACTCAGCCTACAGCTGCTGCTGCTACTGCTGCTAAGTCGCTTCAGTCGTGTCTGACTCTATGCGACCCTGTAGATGGCAGCCCACCAGGCTCCTCCGTCTCTGGGATTCTCCAGGCAAGAACACTGGAGTTGCCATTTGGGTTGCCATTTCCTTCTCCAATGCATGAAAGTGACAAGTGAAAGTGAAGTCACTCAGTCATGTCTGACTCTTCACGACCCCTTGGATTGCAGCCTACCAGGCTCCTCCGTCCATGGGATTTTCCAGGCAAGAGTACTGGAGTGGGGTGCCATTGCCTTCTCTGCAGCCTACAGCGGTGGTTCTCAAATTTGAGCCTGCATCGGAATCACCTGGAGAATTTTTGAAGCACAGATCACTGGGACCTATGCCCTAGGAGGGGGAGGGGAGCTGAGAATTTGCATTTCTAACAAGTTTCCCGATGATGCTGATGTCACAGATTGAGGACCACATTTTAAGAACCCCTGGCCCAGAAAAGAGAAGATCAAGGGAAGAAATGCTATCATCCAAATATCTAAAGAATTAATGTAACCAGAGAAAGCTGATTTGTTCTTCATGGCTCCAGATTACAGGATATGAGAAGTTACCTGGTGATATACTTTGATTCAACATTAAAACACATTTTCTAATAACTAGAGGTGTTTTCCAGATGGCACTAGTGGCAAAGACCCTGCTTGCCAGTGCAGGAGACCTAAGAGATGTGGGTTCTATCCCTGGGTCAGGAATATCCCCTGGAGGAAGACATGGTAACCCACTCCAGTATTCTTACCTGGAGAATCCCATGGACGGAGGAGTGTGGCAGGCTACAGTTCATAGGGGCGCAAAAAGTCAGACACAGACACTTTATCATACCTCTTTTCCTGACTTTCTTTAACTTCCTTCCTACCCCCATGCTCCTGTTCCAATAACAATTTTACAACCCTGGCTGAAAAGTATAGATGTTGTATTTCCATGATCAGAAATGTCCCTCTCCTAGGAACCAAATGTCAGCAATTTTCTGAATATAATCTTAGAAGAGAAAGAATCAGGCCCTCAAATGCCCATTTGTCTCATTTTGTGCTATAATATTATGATGAGTTTGGGCTCAAGTAAGCAAAGCAATCTACATTTGGCCATTTCTGTACGTTTATCCCAGACTGCTAATTTCTAATAAAAAAATCAAATCCCATTTTAACATGACACCATCTTGTTTCCCTGTGGAATTATGCGAACATTCATAACAATTTTGCTTTTGAATGTGGTGCCACACAGGAAATGCTGATAACACAATTTCTTAACACACATCAAGTACACAGGTTACACAAAAGCAGATTCTATTTTAGCTTTTTTGAGAGGCTGTTTAAAAGTTAAGTTCCCCTTAATGAAACAGCAAGAAAAGGGGCTTTGCTTTTCTTCTCAGCATCCCGGCTATCCCCTCTTTGTGGGCTTATGATGTTTTCCTTCTTCCCTGTGTTATCTGCGTTTCCTGCTCATCTCAACTTGATGGCATGTTGCTGAGACAACTAAGTCGCTAACCTTCTTAACTTGGCTTTTGTTATGTGCTCATGTGTTTAGGCAGGATATTTTCATTTCTCTTAGAACACTCTGTGTCTGCTCTGGGGAGGGCTATTAGACCTGAAGGTGGAGAACAAGGGAGTCTTTTTAAGTACTTGCCATTCAAATCGCCTTTTTACTTCCTTTAAGCCTATCGTTTGTATGTGGGAGGGAGCTGGTGGAAGCTTCCCCTGCCGCCTATGGTCAGGATTAATTTACTCAGGGAAGTCGTATTTGTTCCAACCCAGACTCCTCTAGGGGAAGGGAAAGTCCAAGCAAAGAAGCACACAAACTGTCCATCACTCCTGTTCATTTATTTTCTCTTTCATCCACTTGCCAAAAGTGGGGACCCAGCTTGACTGTAAAATAATTACTCTGTGCAATCCCTTCATCTATTTGGCTATGCAATAGAGTAAGATTCGGACATAAAGACGACACTGGCCTAGCTCCGCACTTGGAGCTGTCCAGGTACTGAAACAATCCTTTGTCTGCCTCTGCACCTCCCTCCCCTCGCTACCCAGTGCTGTGCTCCCCTTGAGCTCTAACCTCAGTCTATCTTAGCCCACCTCACAGAGTGACAGCAGCAGAATTCCTCCTGCTGCAGGAGTAATGGATACAAACAGTAGATCCTAGAAAGTCATTTCTTAAGGCATAACTAATTAGGGACTTCCCTGATGGTCCAGTGCCTAGGATTCCATGCTCCCAATGCAAGGGGCCCAGGGCTCGATCCCAGGTCAGGGGACCAGTTCCACGTGCCACAACTCAGAGTTCTCATGCCACAACTAAAGATCTCACGTGCTGCAACTAAGACCCAACGCAGCTAAGGAAATAAATTAGTATTTTTAAAGACACAATTAATTAAAAGTAGCTTCTAAAGCTAAAGTTTAACTCTGTTGATAGATACAAACTAACCTAAGTGAAAATTGAGATGGAGAAAAAATATTGAATTTAGAAACAACTTTTAACCCATCTTTGAAATATGTGCCTAAATTTTCCACTTTTTGAGCAGATCGTTCCTTTTTTATTCATCTGTTTTTCTTACAATTTTAATTCAGGTGTCATTTCTATAGGTGTCCTCAAACATCCAACCTTCTGGGGTTACCTTTCCCAAATCAGGAGGATGTCCAGCCGCGTCATCTAGATTCACTCCCATTAATTCCTAAAGACCTTGTTCTCATGGCCACTTCTGACTCAGTTTCCTCCCCCAACCAACTCTCAATGTCTCCCTCTCTCATCTCCTGCGGTGAATTTCTTATCTAAGCTTCTGGTTATTTAAAGGTGGAACACAGATTATCTTTACCTCCCTAAGTCAAGCACTAACCAAATCTGGCACATACAGGAGATTTACAGAAGTCTGGGCTTGGGGTCTGTTAGGTCACAACATGTACAGCAAATGGTTTTCACTCCTGTGCTTCTCAGGATCAACTACTTGCCCCACCACTGAGCACTAAGGCAGCTCCAGCTGTCCTTGGACACCCATGAAAGGGCTGAAGAGAGACACAGATTTCTTTTGAACAACTAAAGAAGATCTCGAAGTTCCTAGCAAGAGCTGAACTTTCTGGGAAGGAAAAAGAATTATGATTTTCAAGAGCCAGAGCCTGAAGTACTTGAACACTATTTGTAAAATAAATTCACATGGGGTAAAATGCAGTCATGATATAGCCATTTTCCTGCTTGACAATGAGATTAAAAAAAAAAAAAAATTTAAACACCTTTCTGGTCCCGAGAGAAAGAGCCTAAAGAAAGAAGAAATCCAGAAAGCAAAAAGAACCAGTGCCTAACTTTCCAGAGCAGGGCCTGGGAGAGAATTCCAGACTCCAAGAGAGGTCCTGCATCTTAAAGGCCTTCATAGCACCAGGGGAGTCAAGTTAGAAGGTGGAAACATGGCTTCAGGAATCCCCTGAGGAGGAGGAGTTCAATCTCAGTGAAAGGAGAGCCTGACCTATGCAGGCACTCCGGAACACATCTACTTTAGTTACAAACATATTATGTCGCTGTTGTTCAGTTGCTAAGTCATGTCTGACTCTGTGAGCCCATGTACTATAGCCTGCCAGCCTCCTCTGTCCATGGGATTTCCCAGGCAAGAATACTAGAGTGAGTTTCCATTTCCTTCTCCAGGGGATCTTCCCCACCCAGGGATCAAACCCGCATCTCCTGCTGGGCAGGTGGATTCTCTATCACTGAGTCACCTGGGAAGCCCATATTACTATTATATTAATATACATGTCGGAGAAGGCAATGGCACCCCACTCCAGTACTCTTGCCTGGAAAATCCCATGGACAGAGGAGCCTGGAAGGCTGCAGTCCATGGGGTCGCTAAGAGTTGGGCACGACAGAGCGACTTCACTTTCACTTTTCACTTTCATGCATCGGAGAAGGAAATGGCAACCCACTCCAGTGTTCTTGCCTGGAGAATCCCAGGGACGGGGGAGCCTGGTGGGCTGCCGTCTATGGGGTCGCACAGAGTTGGACACAACTGACACGACTTAGCAGCAGCAATATACATGTATACATATAATTTTTTGCATATATACACATAAAATAAAATTATATATATATCTATATATCTTTTTATTGAGATAAAATTCACACAACATAAAATTCATCATTTTATCATTTTTTTTTCAGATATTAGTGGCTACTTCCCTTCCAGATCCTTCTATGGACCCAAAGAAATTGAGATTCTTGGAGACTGAGCATGAAAATGCCATAAGTAATTTTACTTATAAATGCTCATTTACCATACTGAAAGCTAATGTACTTTTCAAACACCCCTCTCCAAATACCCAGGATGATAAAGCTTTAGCTTCTTCTATGTCAACATCATACCAGAACACACATCCCTGGCTTGATTCAGTCAATCACTCATCTATTCACTGTATTAGTCAGCATCCCTACATTGTGCTGTGGTAACAAGCATCCTCTAAATTCAGCAGTCTCCACCAACAAAGTTTACTTTCAACATGTGAGAAATTTCAGTTGATGGTTGTGATAACTGGAACTTAATCAGAAAATACATGAAAAATATACTGTGCTCTATCTAGTCCCTTTATTCTTCCATGTAGGAGAGTCTAGATTTCAATACTAGATTTTAAGTTCTTTGAAGACAGGGAATCAAATGTACTTAATATTCATGTTTCTCTCACTTCACCTTATGTGTGCTTAATTAAATATTTGTTGAATGAACCACTGAATAAACGTATCTATTGAAGAACTAAACAGGTATGTGAGTTAATGGCATGAAACTTTACATTAAGCTTTCCTGTTAAATGGTAATTAAATGTACTGACATTCATTATAGGCTGAATATATTGAGAATCTAATTGCTCACATGTTGCTCATGCAATTTTCAGTTATTTCAGTGACAACTTGATGTCTTTCTGACATATTTATTGTACCTGGATCAATGGCTATTTAACTGCTAATTGATGTTTTATTAACATATAATAATTCTTATTAAATCTAAATTATAATCTTAATTGAGACACTTTATCTGCAGTGTTTCAACATACAATCCTCATAACATAATGGATAATTGACAGAAATGCTAGTAACATATTATCTGTCACCTTTCTCATTGACCTGAGAACAGATTTTCAGCTGGAAGATTTTTTTCTCTTCATTAAGAAATCTGGGTGTCAACTACACTCACCCCTCAACTGACACCATGTGACCACCAATAGCAAAGGATGAGCACTATTACTTTAAGCATAAACATGGCAGCATAGCTACCAAGGAGGTTGCAATAAGTGTAACTATACCCTGCCCTTGGAGAAAGAAGGCAATGGCACTCCACTCCAGTACTCTTGCCTGGAAAATCCCATGGATGGAGGAGCCTGGAAGGCTGCAGTCCATGGGGTCGCTAAGAGTCGGACACAACTGAGCAACTTCACTTTCACTTTTCTCTTTCATGCACTGGAGAAAGAAATGGCAACCCACTCCAGTGTTCTTGCCTGGAGAATCCCAGGGACGACGGAGCCTGTTGGGCTGCCGTCTATGGGGTCGCACAGAGTTGGACACGACTGAAGCGACTTAGCATAGCATAGCATACCCTCCCCTGGAAAAGGCACTGGCGACCCACTCCAGTACTCTTGCCTGGAAAATCCCATGGACGGAGGAGCCTGGTAGGCTGCAGTCCATGGAGTCACTAAGAGTCGGACACAACTGAGCGACTTCACTTTCACTTTTCACTTTCATGCATTGGAGAAGGAAATGGCAACCCACTCAAGTGTTCTTGCCTGGAGAATCCCAGGGAGGGGGAGCCTGGTTGGCTGCCGTCTATGGGGTTGCACAGAGTTGGACACGACTGATGCGACTTAGCAGCAGCAGCATACCCTCCCCTGCCCCCAGTGGCTTTGTCTTGACTCCCTGCCCTCTGGCACTTAACTACCCTTTCCTTCATCCCAGCCATCCCTCCCTCTTCACCTGGCCTTTCTTCTTACTGTGTGATTCTACCCCAGTCAAGGGGAAGGTCCTGCCCCACCTTGGTCTGCCATTTGGGCGACAGCTCCCCTTCCTGGATCAGCCTGATTTCCTCCTCTTATTTACTCTTACCTAATCCATGCACCTGAGTTCAATCCCTAGGTTGGGAAGATCTCCTGGAGGAGGGCACGGCAAACGCACTCCAGTATTCTTGCTTGGAGAATCCCCATGGACAGAGGAGCCTGGAAGGCTATAGTCCATGGGGTCACAGATAGTCAGACATGACTGAGCGACTAAGCACAGCACAATCCATTCACTGTTGTTTCTGAATTCTACTGGCCTACTCATGCCAATCCTGACCTCAGCCACTAGTTCACACGGCTGCTGATCTAGACCCAGTCTTGAGTTCCAGTTCTCCCATCTGGATTTTTGGCTGGGTTTCCATAAACCATGGTTTGGTATCTTAGCCTCATTCCTGTTCCCTTAATAATACCAACCCTCATCTGGGGCCTAGCTGCTCTCAATCTACCCTGATGCTGATAACATCTAAATTTCTGATACATTGTTTCTGAACTCCTTGTTGTTGTGGATATCAGAGAGCCTACTCTGCATGCATTCACCACCTCATCCCCCACAAAGTACTCTCTCCTACAGTGGTCATCTGCCTCAGGAGAAGCTGACAGCTACTCCAACTCCAGCAATAGGCCAGATGAATTCAAAGGAAATCTATCATCTTCGTTGATGGTGACTGGTTCAAGTATGAGCCAATGTGGATTATAGGGGTTTCCAGAGGGACACTCTCACTTTTCTTCTGGACGTGATCACATCCACACATGGTGCATGGGAGTGGTTAGTCACCTCATCATCTATCTCAGGATGATGCAAGAGAAGCAGAATGAAAAAACAGACAGAAAGGCAGTCCAAACCATTGGATAAAATCAACCCTGAAGCCAATCTTGCCTCTGGAATTCCAGTTACATGACCAAATGACCTTCTATTTGGCATACACCTATTGTGTTGGTGTTTTCTACTATTGTAGCTGAAAGCATCCTGGTTGGTGCACATGCCTCTCAGAACTCAGAATCCTTTAGCTGGACACATCACTTACCCCTCCCCTGCTTAATACTGGCTGTATTCTAATCAAGCCAGTATCCCATTGTGTTTGATGTTCTCTGCTGTTCTCTTAGCCAGTGCAGATGGGTCTATACTCAAGTACTCTCCCTCAGGGGACAGGTCTCACTCTAAGTTCCAACGCTTCTCAGTTGTCTGAGCCCTGGTACATGATGTTCACATTTCAAGACAGAAGAAAATGAAAAGAACTCATGTAAAAGTACATAGTCCAATTCTTAGGAATTCCAAACCAGTATGAGAAAATAGGCAAATGCTTTTAGAAAATATGGATCTATAAACAGTGACAATTTTTTAAAAACCAAAGTCTTACAAATAATACATAAAATGAGAATAGTAGGCACATCAAAACATAAATGAACAAATCTCCCTAACAAGTAAGTGTACCATCAAATATATATTTGGTGAGATGACCTCAGATATTACCAAGGAAAAAGTCTACCTTGAAAGCAGCTATCAGAATGTAATAGCATTGAGATTATGAGTATTTGCTTGGCCCTTTTATAAACATTTTATTTAATAATATTCATTGACCATTTTTCTCAGAATGATCAAAACGTATCTTATGTTTTGAAACACTATGTTGAACATGCTACTTTTACTGACATTTTCCAGCTTTCATAAATAGAGTTAAGGATCTCAAAGAATACTTAACCAGTGAGAAAATGTTTGTGACTCATTGGCAGGGGTTCTGGCAGAAGCCATACCACTCTCCCTGGCTTTCTGTCCTCAGAGCTGTCTTGCTCTGCTGAGTACTAATGGATCACCCCTACCCTGGTCCAACCATGAACTACTTCAAAGCGTGGGATGGGTTTTCACAGTAAAATGAAGTTTGTTTTACAAATTAAAAATATGCAGCACAACAGTCATCAAGACAGTATGGTACTGGCACAAAGACAGAAATATAGATCAATGGAACAAAATAGAGAGCCCAGAAATAAATCCAGGCACCTATGGACACCTTATCTTTGACAAAGGAGGCAAGAATATACAATGGAGAAAAGACAATCTCTTTAACAAGTGATGCTGGGAAAACCGATCAACCACCTGTAAAAGAATGACATTAGAACACTTTCTAACACTATATGCATAAATAAACTCAAAATGGATTAAAGATCTAAATGTAAGACCAGAAACTATAAAACTCTTGGAGGAAAACATAGGCAGAACACTCTCTGACATAAATCACAGCAAGATCCTCTATGACCCGCCTCCTAGAGTAATGGAAATAAAAACAAAAATAAACAAATGGAATCTAATTAAACTTAAAAGCTTTTTTGCACAAAGAATAAAACTATAAGCAAGGTGAAAAAGCAGCCTTCAGAATGGGAGAAAATAATAGCAAATGAAGCAACTGACAAACAACTAATCTCAAAAATATACAAGTAGCTCAATACCAGAAAAATAAACGACTCAATCAAAAAATGGGCCAAAGAATTAAACAGACGGTTCTCCAAAGAAGACATATAGATGGCTAACAAACACATGAAAAGATGCTCAACATCATTCATTGTCAGGGAAATGCAAATCAGAACCACAATGAGGTACCATCTCATGCCAGTCAGAATGGCTGCCATCAAAAGTCATCAAACAATAAATGCTGAAGAGGGTGTGGAGAAAAGGGAACCCTCTTTCACTGTTGGTGGGGATGCAAACTAGTGCAGCCACTATGGAGAACAGTGTGGAGATTCCTTAAAAAACTGGAAATAGAACTACCATACGACCCAGCAACCCCACTGCTGGGCATACACTCCAAGGAAACCAGAACTGAAAGAGACATGTACCCCAATGTTCATTACAGCACTGTTTACAATAGCTAGGACATGGAAGCAACCTAGATGTCTATCAGCAGACAAATGGATAAGGAAGTTCTGGTACATATACACAATGGAATATCACTCAGCTATAAAAAAGAACACATTTGAGTCAGTTCTAACGAGGTGGATGAAACTGGAACCTATTATACAGAGAGAAGTAAGCCAGAAAGAGAAATACCAATACAGTATATTAACACATATATATGGAATTTAGAAAGATGGTAAGGACATCCCTATGTGCAAGATAGCAAAAGAGACACAGATGTAAAGAGCAGACTTTTAGACTATGTAGGAGAAGGCAATGGCACCCCACTCCAGTACTCTTGCCTGGAAAATCCCATGGACAGAGGAGCCTAGTGGGCTGTGGTCCATGGGGTCGCTAGGAGTTGGACATGACTGAGCGACTTCACTTTCACTTTTCACTTTCATGCATTGGAGAAGGCAATGGCAACCCACTCCAGTGTTCTTGCCTGGAGAATCCCAGGGACGGGGGAGCCTGTTGGGCTGCCGTCTATGGGGTCACACAGAGTCGGACACGACTGAAGTGACTTGGCAGCAGCAGCAGGAGAAGGCGAGGTTGGGACAATGTGGGAGAATGGCATTGAAACATGTATATATTACCATATGTAAAAATAGATGATCAGTGCAGATTCGATGGAAGAAGCAGACACTCAAAGCTGATGCTCTGGGACAACCCAGTGGGATGGGGTGGGGAGCGAGGTGAGAGGGGGGTGTGGGATTGTGGGACACATGTATACCCATGGCTGATTCATGTTGATGTATGGCCAAAACCACCACAATATTGTAGAGTAATTAGCCTCCATTAAATAGATTAATTAATTTTTTTTAAATATATGCAGCACAATTTTCTGGGGGAAAAATTTTTATAATATCCAAAACCCAGGTAAGTAACTATAGAGATAAGCTTTTTACCTATCTTCCTTTGAACAAAACTAACTCACAAGCTCTTTGACATGAAACAGTGATTAAAAAACAAAAAACTCAGCCTTTGGAATGACTTGGTTTCAAATCCAGACTCCACATTTACTAGCTGAATGATCCCAGGTCAAGGACTTAAGTTCCTAATCTCAGTACCACTGTAATCGTGTGTGGTACTTTATGCCAAGCCAGCTCTCACCGATCTCGAATGTAAATAGTTCACAAGCTCTTTGACAACTCTGTCCCAATCTAACCTCTCTAAGTTGGGCTGGATGGCTCACTTTGGCTTACACAATGCCCTACATTTACCTGCCTCACAATTCCTACTACACTGTGTTGTTATGTTCATTTTCATGTCAGTCTCTTCTCACAGTCCTGAGCTCCTCATGAACAAGGGCCATGGATTGCTTGTTCTGTGTGCCCAGAGGCCCCCATGGTATCTAGCAGGTAATAGCTCTTAAATAAATCCATATTGAATGAATGAATGAGTAGATGTACTTCTATAGAAAGTAGACATGTTGGAGTGAAGACACATGTTTCCTTATTCACTAATTATTATCTTTGTTTGGCAAGCATAACCTAGATATGGAAAAAGATTTTTTATTATTACATCATTTGTGGTTGAGGTATAATTATCACAAATGATAACACACAGATCTTAAGTTTAAGTCCAACTGAAATTGGCCTACATCAGTTCCGTTCAGTTCAGTCGCTCAGTCGTGTCCAACTCTTTGCAACCCCATGAATTGCAGCACGCCAGGCCTCCCTGTCCACCACCAACTCCTGGCGTTTACTCAAACTTGTGTTCATCAAGTCGGTGATGCCATCCAGCCATCTCATCCTCTGTCGTCCCCTTCTCCTCCTGCCCCCAATCCCTCCCAGCATCAGGGTCTTTTCCAATGAGTCAACTCTTCACATGAGGTGGCCGAAGTATTGGAGTTTCAGCTTCAGCATCAGTCCTTCCAATGAACACCCAGGACTGATCTCCTTTAGGATGGACTGGTTGGATCTCCTTGCAGTCCAAGGGACTCTCAAGAGTCTTCTCCAACACCACAGTTCAAAAGCATCAATTCTTCAGCACTCAGCTTTCTTCACAGTCCAACTGTCACATCCATACATGACCATTGGAAAAACCATAGCCTTGACTAGACAGACCTTTGTTGGCATATGGCAGAAAATGAAGAGGAACTAAAAAGCCTCTTGATGAATGTGAAAGAGGAGAGTGAAAAAGTTGGCTTAAAGCTCAACATTCAGATAACGAAGATCATGGCATCTGGCCCCATCACTTCATGGCAAATAGATGGGGAAACAGTGGAAACAGTGTCAGACTTTATTTTGGGGGGCTCCAAAATCACTACAGATGGTGACTGCAGCCATGAAATTAAAAGACGCTTACTCCTTGGAAGGAAAGTTATGACCAACCTAGACTGACCTACATAAATATGATCAATTAATTCTTGACAAAGATGCCAAAGTAATTCAACAGAAAAAGAAAATCTTTTCAACAAATAATACTGAAAACTTGAATGTATAGGGGGAAAAAATTCCTACCTCACACCTTACATAAAAATTAGAGGTGGATAATAGCTCTAAAAGTAAAAATTTAAGCTATATAAGTTTTTTAAAAAATTGGAAAAAATTTGCAAAACCTTGGACAAGATACAAAAACATTAATCATAAATGAAAAAAAATGATAAATTATACCTCATCAAAATTTTTTAACTTACTTATCAAATACATTATTAAGAGAATCAAAAAGGATAGATTATTTTTAAAACTTGAAGAATGAAGTTTACATCACAGGTACTTTTTCTCAGTGAATCTCAAATTTTACTCTCAGATCCAATAACCTTCATTCTACTCCCTCTGCAAGTCAGAAATCCAAGCCCCATGTCTTTTGGGCTCACTCAAGACCCTTTTGGCTAATGGGCAATCATTTTTTCCCTTTCTTTGGCTTTGGAGACCTGAAGATGAAAGCAGAGCAGAAAGATAATCTCTGCCATTCTCCCCAGGTTCTTAAAACTCTTATGTGTCTCTCTTCCAGCTAAGTAACACTTGGCAACTATATTTTTACACTGCTACCTCCTCTAACTCGTTTGACTATTTCACCTCCTTTGAAAATTTCGGTAAGAAAACAAAATGTATGAAAACACAAGCAGCTCAAAATCATTTTTAACTATGCTCCACAAACATGTCTATGTCTCAAGGAATATGTATACTTACACTTGAATACTTAGGTAAAACCATTTGAGCATGAAAAAGCTGTTTCTACAACCAGAATTTTCCCACATATATCTTTAATTTGAGTTAAAATTTTAGATGAAATTGAATATTTTTATTTTAAAAGTTGTGAGGATCAAATAGATATCATATATGAAAATCCATTATAAACTGCAATGCACGAGAGATGCAGAAAGTTTTTCAGTTGTCAACTTCCAGAAATATGGTAGAGTAAATATTCAGAAGGTCTCTCATTCTAAAATACAGCTCAATCCTGGATAAACTTCAGCAAATACAATTTTTAGTTACCAGATTCTGCAGAAACCTAGAAAAGTCTCAAAGAAAAGGAAAAAGAGACAGCAAATTGAACCCAGTGTTGGGAATTTGGGCAATAATTAAATGCAAAAGATTTTCCCTGATTGAAAATGTTAAATTACTAACATCAAGTCTGCTATAGGAAAACTGATCCTTGGTCCTCATTAAAGTGCTGATGCTGATATTTCAGAATTATTCCAGGATGTTCAAAGGAAATTAAAGCGTTTCTAGTTCAATCATTTCTCCCTGGTTCCAAACAGATACAAATAAAATTTCCCTCTGGAAAAACACTTTCCATGTAATGGGCCCTCAAAAGTCCCACAGATTAAAGACAACATATGCATTCACATAAAAAACTTACAAAACTCACACAAGGAAACAAGTAAGTCTGAATAAGAATCAGCATAAATAGAGTTGACACCCAAGAATCTTAAATATTCTCAAAAGAAGAATTTAAAATAGCTATTATGCATTATTTAAAGAAATAAAAGGTAGAACTTTGACAGTGATGAGTAACTAGAAGGTATTAAAGATGACCTAATAGGCTTTTTAAAGGGCAAAAAAGCTTTTAGAAGTAAAAATATAATAGTTGAAATTAAAATCTAATGGATGAGTTGAACAGCAGGTTAGTCACAGCTGAAAAAACAACGATGAACTGAAACATGGAGGTGAATAAATTATCTCAGTTACAGCACAGAAAAATGAAAAGATGGAAACACAACAGATTAAGAGATGTGGGCAAGACAGTAGCAAGCATTCAGAGTACCAGAGAAAAGAACAGAGAATGGAGGAAAGAAATATTGAATAGAAAATGGCTTAGAATTTTCTAAACCTGATGAAAAACATAGTCTTTAGAAATAGGAAGCACAACATGTACTAAACTGGACAAATAAAATTAAATCCACAGAAACATTATGATGAAATTCAAACCACCAAAGACAATGAGAAGATCTGCAAGTCATTCAAAGAACAGAAAAACAGATCACCCACAAAAGAACAGCAAATAAGCAAAGTTGATTTTCCAATAGCATCCTTAGAACCCTGAAGTCAGCGAAAGGATATCCTTAAGCTGCTGAGAAAAAATGACTGTCAACCTAGACTAGGCAAAATTATCTTTCATCTAAACAAAGATTTGGGAGAATGGCATTGAAACATGTATAATATCATGTATGAAATGAGTCGCCAGTCCAGGTTCGATGCACGATACTGGATGCTTGGGGCTGGTGCACTGGGACGACCCAGAAGGATGGTATGGGGAGGGAGGAGGGAGGAGGGTTCAGGATGGGGAACACATGTATACCTGTGGCAGATTCATTTTGATATTTGGCAGAACTACTACAATATTGTAAAGTTTAAAAATAAAATAAAATTTAAAAAAATAAAAATAAACAAACTTTTATAGTGTTCTGCCAGGAGAATATCAGTAAAGAACTTCAAAAACTGAACTTCAGTTCTCAAATGGTCTTTTAAATGAGATTTGCATCCTTAATGAGAAGACATCATCTCCTAAAGAGAGAAAATTCATTCTTGCTAGGCAAAAAAAAAAGTTGCTCTTTTTGTGTATCTTTCTAAGAAAGCTCCAAGTCTTCTTCAGTATATGAACTACCAAAGTGAGCACAAACACTCCAAATCTCAACAATACCAGTTACCTCCAAAGCGATCTATGGATTCACTTGCAAATTCCAATCAAAATTTTCAAAGGAAACCGGCTAGTCAATTCCAAAATGTATATGTAAAAGCAAAAGTGTCCCAAGATACTCCTAAACACTGGGTTTGAGGAAATTGTCCAAATATTATGACATTTCATAAACGATAGTAATGACAACAGAGCAGTATCAGCTCAGGGATCAAGAAACCAATTGATGGAATAGAGTAGCAAGACCAGGAACAGCTGTTGCATTGTGTAGACAGAGAACACTCTGCTCCAACATTGCCAGCAAGAGTGCCATGCTTCTCTTTGGTTCTCCTGAACCAATCACTGGTCTTCAGTATTTGGGGATAGGATGATTAAGTATCATGACCCCACCCATAGAGCCAGAGAAGGGAGAGCCCTTATAAAACCACAAGGACAGAGAAAGGGAAAGGAGTGATCCCCGCCGAAACAAATCAGTTCATGTCCAACTCTTTGCAACCCCATGAACTGCAACATGCCAGGCCTCCCTGTCCATCACCAACTCCCGGAGTCCACCCAAATCCATGTCCATTGAGTCGGTGATGCCATCCAACCATCTTATCCTCTGTCATCCCCTTCTCCTCCTGTCCTCAGTGTTTCCCAGCATCAGGGTCTTTTCAAATGAGTCAGCTCTTCGCCTGAGGTGGCCAAAGTATTGGAGTTTCAGCTTCAGTCCTTCCAGTGAACGCCCAAGACTGATCTCCTTTAGGATGGACTGGTTGGATCTCCTTGCAGTCCAAGAGACTCTCAAGAGTCTTCTCCAACACCACAGTTCAAAAGCATCAATTCTTCAGCACTCAGCTTTCTTTATAGTCCACGTCTCACACCCATACATGACTACTGGAAAAACCATAGCCTTGACTAGACGGACCTTCGTTGACAAAGTAATGTCTCTGCTTTTTAATATGCTGTCTAGGTTGGTCATAACTTTCCTTCCAAGGAGTAAGCGTCTTTTAATGCCAAAGGAAATAGGGGCACCAAAAAACAGGAGAGGGAAAGAGGTGCCAAGAGGAAAAAAAGTATCTAACACACATGCTATAGGCCAGTTTTCATAAAAGTGATGTATTTAGTGATGAAAGGAACGAGGATGTTGGTACAAAGTATTTACAAACATGGCCATGCAGACCCACAGACACACACACGAGTAAGGGGTGTTCATTTCACTCATATGCCCCTGCTTGATCACCATGTCTTTTGTTTTCAGGTGAATTCTTAGTCCTATTCTTTCTAAGTCAGTATCTTAGAAAGAATCTTTTTTTTTCAACCCAGGCCTCTGTTTCATTGTCTCTGAACATTTTTCTCAAAACAACATATTTTCTTGCCATTCTGTGAAGCATTTCCCAAAGCACATTGTACAGGATCCAAATGTTTGGGATGTTGCTGCATAATTTATATATATTATATATATATATATATATATATACTTAAGATATTTTTTTCACATGTACACACTGCTATATTTTGGGCTTCCCAAATGACGCTAGTGGTAAAGAACCCGCCTCCCAATGCAGGTGACATAAGAGACTCAGGTTCAATCCCCAGACCAGGAAGATCCCCTGGAGGAGGGCATGGCAACTCAATTCAGCATTCTTGCCTGGAGAATCCCATGGACAGAGGAGACTTGCAGGTTATAGTCCATAGGGTCATAAAGAGTCAGACATGACTGAAGAAACAGCACTGCTGTATTCACCTATTTATTTTTATTTATTTTTGGCTGTGCTGGGTCTTCGTTGCTGCACACGGGCTTTCTGCAGTTGCAGAGAGTGGGAGCTACTCTCTAGTTGCAGTGAGCAGGCTTCTCATTGCAGGGCACAGGCTGTAGGCACACGTGTTTCAGCAGTTGCAGCACAAGGGCTCAGTAGCTGCAACTTGCTGGCTGTAGTGTGTGCGCGTATCAGTAGTTGTGGCCCATAGGCTTAGTTACTCCACAACTTGTGGAGTCTTACCAGACCAGGGATCGAACCCATGTCCCCTGTCAGCAGGCGGATTCTTATCCACTGTGTCACCAGGTAAGTATGGTAATTATATATTTTTCATCCATTACAAAATAAGTCAGAACAGTTCATTGAAGCACCACATCTTATGTGCCACACTACTTGCCTCTGGAGCCTTCCCCATGACCTTGAGCACTGGGAAGCTTCCACAATGGAATCCAACGCCTGAAATGCTACCCCTCATACTCCTTACACCAGTGACCCAGGACATCCTCTCTTCTCCAGGTAGTGACAACCACCAAACGCAGACCTCCTTTAAAGACACTGGGGAGCAGTTTCCCCTGGGAACTCCCCCACACTGGAGGCATTCCCAAACATGGGCAAGTTAGAATGTAACCAGTGGCAGGTCATAGGTTCTGACCCGTCCCATTTTCCACCCCTCCTGCTACTATTGCTCAGAGCTTATCTCATCTATCTAGAGCAACAGACCTGTTGAAGTACAATGAGATGGATAGTTTTTCTTCTTCTAAATTTTCTCTGATAAGGTTATATTAGTTTTATGATAAAATCATCATAAAGTTTTATAAGTATTTTCTAAACAATCTTAACTTACTATTGAGTTAAGGGGTATTACCCATATAGACCTCCACATAAAATTTCACTAGTAGCCCTCTTAGGAAGCACTAGTTTGGAATAGAAAGAACACAGTATTAAATTGAAGAATCTGGGTTTCAGTCCTGGCTTCTCCACTCCCATCAATGTGAATTTGCAAAGGCTCTTGAATTGCCAAGCCTTGGCTTTCTCTTCTATAAATGGGGAACTTGTGATGTGCCTCAGAGACTGTTGTGATTACTTATTTGAAAAAACACAGTCAATCCTCATGCCAACCCCAACCCTAGGAAGCTGATATCATCTCCAGGTAATTATTATCTCCTTTCTATGGAAGAGGAAACTGGGGCACAGAGAGGGTACATAACTTACTCAAGGACACACAACTAAGAAGGTGACCAGTCTGGATTTGAACACAGAGAGCTATTTGGAGCCTATACTCTTGACTAACATGCTGTATTGCTTCCTAACTCAGATTATATGAAAATTAAATAAGACAATGTATGTCAAGGATTTATATTCCCCTGACCAACTCCCAGACTACAGGTGTCAGGTAGAAAGGGACTGGGCTTCCCTGGTGGCTCAGATGGTAAAGAATCCGCCTGCAATGTAGGAAACCTGGGTTCAACCCCTGGGTTGGGAAGATCCTCTGGAGGAGGGCATGGCAACCCACTCCAGGATTCTTGCCTGGAGAATCCACATGGACAGAGGAGTGGGCTACAGTCCATGAAGTTGCAAAGAGTTGGACATGACTGAGTGACTAAGCACAGCACAGAAAGGGACTACATGTCACCATCTTGCATCCTCTTCACTGGATTTGGTCTCTGACAATACCCAGTTAAAATATGACACTCCTAAAATACTTTTGCACAGTTGGTAACAGGCCACTGCCTCAAGTCTCTTCTTCAAGAATTCCCCAGGTCTCCTCAGATCCAGGAACTGAAGAGTTAACCCCTGGCACAGCAAGGTGTCCTCCAGGGACACAGGAAATACCAGTAAACATTTGTTAACTGAGTAGTGCTCCACTCTGGAACCAAACCCAGAGTCATGTCCTTGGTAAATAATGCAAATGGAACTGGGACTGAGGTCTGCCTATCTCCAATGACCATGATCTGTGCTCCAGAGAACACAAGTGTCAGTGTCTGAGGCACTTGAAGCCTGAGACACAGAAGAGAGTTGCTTTCCACCACAGACTCTAGATCCTAGATGAAAATTCCCACTGCTTTCCAGACTTGCAAGGTCCACCCAAGACCGGCTGGGATCTGGGACCTGGGACGCTTTACTGCAGTGCTTGCACCTGTGTTAGGAGAACCATTGACCAAAACTGCCCTCCACTTTTGGAGAAGGCAATGGCAACCCACTCCAGTACTCCTGCCTGGAAAATCCCATGGATGGAGGAGCCTGGTAGGCTGCAGTCCATGGGGTTGCTAGAATCAGACACAACTGAGCAACTTCACTTTCACTTTTCACTTTCATGCATTGGAGAAGGAAATGGCAACCCACTCCAGTGTTCTTGCCTAGAGAATCCCAGGGACGGGGAAGCCTGGTTGGCTGCCGTCTATGGGGTTGCACAGAGTCGGACACGACTGAAGTGACTTAGCAGCAGCAGCAGCAGCAGCAGCCCTCCACTCTGGCCAGGCATGATAGTAACCACTTGCATGAGTTATCTTAAACAGGAGGTCCTGGTAAGGAATCTGGAACTAATAAGCTACCACCAACCATAAGAATTTAGGGAAGGTCAAAAGGAAAGAAGTGATGCCGGTCCGTATATAGACCAACCTCCCAGAATCCTTCTCCTGAAATCCATCTTGGCTGAGTGTGTGTAATACCATGAAGGACCCTGAGTCAAAATTATTGGCCAGAGACAACTCAGAAGCTAACCCCATTACTGTAAAACCTGAGACGGCAAGCCACATGTCAGAGCTGTTCTCCTGAGTTCTCTCACCCTGCTGCCTCCACCCAGGCACCCCTTTCCAATAAAGTCTTTTGCTTTGTCAGCATATGTGTCTCCTCAGACAATTCACTTCCGAGTATTAGGCAAGAATCCACTCTAGGGCCCTGAAAAGTGTCCCCTTTCCTGCCACATCTGGACAAACGTCTCCTCTAACAACAAAATACAAAGAAACTCTAAGGGGCTAAAAACAACTGCATGCGTGTGCAGTTGGGGCAAACTATGGACAATGAGATATTAATACAAAAAGACCAAAAACCCAACTGCCATTTCTGAAGAACTGGGAAAAATCAGGGTATCGGGAGCAAAATTAGGGTACTGTGCATGCCCCCCTGCACTCAATACCATCCAAAGGGGTGGGCAAACCACCTAAGCCACCTCTCTGGTCAGATCCCTGGACCCACCTCTACCCTCAGCCTATATAAAGAACCAGCCCCAACCCCACCTAAGAGAGAGAGCAAGGGAAATTGTTACTTGTCCTTGCTCCCTCCTGCTGCAGCAGGAGCCCCAAGAAAGCCCTGTCAGAATTTCTTATCTGGTCTCTTATCAATTTCTATTTACTGGGGAAGACCAAGAACCCTAGATGGTAACACCCCCATCATCCTGTCTCCCTGAGCTCATCGCTACTTCCCTGCCACACTCCAACTGCAATGGCTTCCTTCTGCTCCTTGGCTGTACTTGGTTTCTGTGACTTGGAAAGCTCTTCCAGCAGATTCTCACCTTGTGGCTCCTTATCATTCAGATCACATCTCAGATGTTCCCTTCACCCCCACAGAAGACTTCCCAGGCCACCAGACGTCAAGTTACTGCTCTGCCAAACACCAAACCATTGTCACAATCACCTGAACTATTGCCTTTTGCTTTCTGTTCTTTTTTTTTTTTTTTTTTTTGCTTTGCTGTCCCTAGCATGCAAATACCATGAAGCTATTCTCTGTTTTACTACTGTATTCGCAGCTCTCAGCACATTTCTGAGTTAATGAATGAGGAGCAAGTGTAGATATTCAGGAAGTGATATCCAACTGGTTAAAGCAGGCCAAGGACCGACAGCTTTAAAATACAGCAGGAAATATCAAAGGAAGCCTGATTCTAGCAAAGATTCATCCTCCTGCCAATAATAAGTGAGCATCTGCTATATACCAGGCACCATCCTAGGTACTGGGGGTACACAGGGGAACAGGGGAAAATCCCTGCCTTCATAAGGTTTTTCTAGTAGCAGAACTCAGGCAATACATATCATATATATTACATGAGTAAACATATCACATAGCCAATGGAGGTAAATGCTAAGGACAAAAATGAAATATGAAACAGCATTAGGTGGTATAGGGAAGCTATAGGGGAGTGTGTAGTTCTAAGGAGTCATTTAAAGACCTGGAGGCTGCGAAGCAGGGAGTCACTGGGGTTATCTGAGGGGAGAGCATTCCACAAAGGCCCTTGTGCAAACATGCCTGGGAAAGGGCATCTTTCTGAGAAAAACAAGGTGGCTCCAGTGGAAGCTAGTAGATTAGGACACAAGGCCCTGAGCCAGATGGGAGCCATTGGAGAGATGTGAGGAGAGGACAGACATGCTCTGCTATGTTAGCACAAGCTGGAGGGTGCAGCCTAGGGGAGGGAGGCAGAATAGCTCAGAGGCTGTTTCATGGCAATCCTACAAGCAAGAGATCCTGGTGGCTTGGACCACAGTGAGAGGAGTGGAAGGGGAAAGAGACAGCAGGATTCTGAGTATCTGAAGTCAGATTCTGAAATCACAGCAACAGTTGTGGAGAGAAAGGAGCTAACAATTGTCAGAGACACCTTGAATATTTTTGCCAGTGACGACACAATCTGGGAGCAAGAAGAGGTTGGGAGAAAGGAGCAAGTAAGCAGGGAGATGACGTGGAGTTTGGGGCAGAAATGCCAGAGATCAGTGGGAGAAACAGCCTCACCAGACAAGAGAAGGAAAGAAAAAGAAGGCATGGAAGAAGTCTTTCTGGTTGTGGCTGCCTCTTCTTCTGAAATGCTGTGTCTCTAAATAAAGCATCCTTTCAAGAAGACAAACTCCTGGTAACCAAGGCCAGATTCATGGGCATGTTGGTGATCTGTGTAGTTGCTCAGAAGAGGTGTGCTCTTGGTTTAATGCTCTGCTGTCCCTGTCTTAAAATCCTAGCTTAAACCAGGGTCCCCTGGTTTCCATTTTGCACTGGGCGTAGCTCAGTCAGTAAAGAATCTGCCTGCAATGCAGGAGACGCAGGTTCTATCCCTGGGCCAGGAAGATATCCTGGAGAAGGAAATGGCAACCCACTCCAGTATTCTTGCCTGGAAAATCTCATGGACAGAGGAGCCTGGCAGGCTAGAGTCCATGAGGTGGCAAGGGTCGGACACGACTTAGAGACTAAAACCCATCCACCCCCATGTATTATGCAGCTAATGCTGCTGACAATGCTCTCCACTCACCCGCTACATTATAAAGGACGTCTCCAGGTGGGATGTTTTGTGGGGAAGGCTGAGATGATGACATTGGAAGAGCCCTTGGACCCTTCAGAGAAGGAGGTGCCGTGTCCGTCTGTGCTCTGAGCAGCGCCGCAGTAACTCTGGGAGCATTAGCACATGGCCCTGCAGCAAAGGGCCTCCCTGACCTCTTTAAAAAAGAGAAGGACAAGAACAACACAAACAATGTCTCTGGTGGAAAAATACAGCATTCCATCTTTCCCTAGTTTATCTCTGCCCTCCAAAAACAAATGCATCAAGGAATGGTCCCAGAAACCAAGGTTGTCATTTTGATTGGTGCCAAAAATTGGGACCCAGCCACAGTCTTATGATTGATTCTGAGACACAGAATGGAAAACATTAATATTGATTTATCTGTTCATTCTCTTTATTCACTGTTCATCCATTTGCCCAGGCTAGCCATAACAACTAGACACTACAAAATTAAATTTAAAACAACTCTTCTATCTGTGGTAGACTCATTCTCCTCCTCTTGCTCCTAGGACTGCAGTTCCAGTGAGCTAAAGCATCCATTAATTCTATTTTTTAAATATCATGCAATCCACTCAGCAGGAACTGGAGAACTCACAAAAATAATATTGGAATAATGTAAACCTAAAAATTCTAAACCAGATTGACAGAATTTGTTCCCTTATGGCTGTTTCAGTGCCATTGTGGAACATCTCAGAAAATTATAAAAAGGAGCAATAGCAGCTTAATAAGCAGGTATTCACAGCTTAGCTTATGGCATCCAAATAATAAGCATGTTTTTGTCCTCACACAGCATCCTTCAGTGCAGCCCAGACACTCCACAGCCCAAAACATGAGCAGAGCCTTAGCCAGTGACCTAGAGTGTTTGTATTTCTATTGAGGTGTCTTTAATATGGAGTCAATCAACTAAAAGCCAAATATGTCTTAATCATTTACTAGGTACCAGCACTATACTCATATTACTGATAAAGGAAGATTAGAGTTTGCTTTCAAAGAGCATGGCACCAAACTGAATTCTGTAGAACTGCTCTGGCTTAGCTCCCATGATGGATAAGCCATAGCACCATCCAGCAATTACTGTCTTGTTACCTCAATGCCCCAGCCATCCATCTTCAAAGCTCCAAATATGAGATCCTTTATCATATCACAGGTCTAAACTCCTACCATAAAATAATGTTAAGACCTCCTTTTCTCTCTCTCTGTGTCTCTGTCTCTCTGTGGAATCCACAATTGAAAAGTAGAAAAGTGAAAAAAAAAAAAGTCAGACCTCAAAAAGAGACATAAGTGACTGGCAGACCATCAAGACAACTGAGAACTAAACAGTCGTCTCTAATGGGAAGGATGCAGGATTATGAGCCTAGAGAACAAGAGAGCACATGGACAGAGATTCCACCAACATGAGCTGGAAAAGCTCTGTCCAGAGGAGAACATGAGAAGCTCTTACAATGAACTGTTTGAATATTTCCTTGCTCTGCTTCACTCTGTATGAGATTTACAGTCACCTCTGAATAAGTGCATCAAGACGGAAACATCCACTTATCTGAACAGAAGGATATCCATATCATTCTGGGGGAAAGCGCTTTGTTTTGAGGTCACTTAGGCCTGCCTCATATGCACTGATGCAGTTCCCCCACCAGATGAGCCCCATGTCCTGGGCATCCATTCTAGGGTTTGAGGGAAAAGCCCACCTAATAGCAAAGGGTCGTTTTTCCTGCTTTGCTGAGATTCTCACACAAGGTCAGGTTCTTCCATTACTCCTGAAACAAAAGGCAAGAAACCCAATCATATCATTTTAAGATTCTTTTCAAAGACTGAGAATTAAAAAAAAAATAAAACTTAAAATTAAAAAAAAAAAATAAAGACTGAGAATTAATTTATTTGCTTGTAAAAATGAGTTCCCCATGGGTTAAAATGACAAACTAAGCAAAATCCAGCTTTACTTGGCAATTAACTAATGGGCCTTAACAGGATGCCCTTCCTCCAGCAGGTGTTTTTGGCATACTGAATTAACAACAAGAGATAAACTTTGTGTTCTTCTGACCCAATTTTCAATGCATACCCTTGTTTTATGATAAGACAATTGATATACTCAGAAAGACTTTCCTTCAGTCAGATCTGTACCTATGTTTTTAAAATAAGAGGTTATATAAAGGAAATTTATTTCCCATTGCCACTCATTTCTAACACATTAAGTATCAATACTTCAAAAGTCATTACTTGTTTCTCTTCAAAAGAGAATTGAATTTAAGAAGGAAGCTTATCTAAGTTCTTTAAGATTTGGAAAGTAATTCCCAAGATAGGCATGTAGTCATTTCAAGGGAAAGTTTTACTTAAACAGAGGGAGCCATATGATTAAAAATGAATGTTCTTTGAAATGTTTTAAGCTTTACTTTGAAAAAAAAAAATCTAAGAAAAAATGTGGTTTCTCCTAAGATAATTTCCAAAAGCAACCCTTCGCCCAATACGAGTTTCACATAATTGCAGCTCTGGAATCAATTCTGTTTGTAGAACAACAGAGTAATCTTCTCCCAAGACTACAAAGGACATTGGAGAATGTTCCATTTGTTTAGCCTAAAAACAATGTTACTTTTATAAAATAATGCACACTTTCATTAGAGAGCAAACCAAGCATCACTGGGGACCATTGTAAGTCATTGATATTTATTAGTATCTTTTTCCTTTCCTTTTTTATGGTAATACGTACTTTTTAGCACACTTGAAAAAGAAGGTATACATGACAACCTCCAGGAATGCCTGGGGAAGAGCATCTTCCTTTTAGTATCTAAATACAGACTTGTTTCTAGTTAGTTTACTCAATGGTAAACCAGCTTTGGTAAATCACAAAGCAATGCTTTCAGAGTCTTGCCATAAACTGGAAATAAAAAATGGAATTAGGGGTCAAATTCTTGACCTACCGAGCCAAAATGTTAAGGAAGGGATACTCCATCCTATGGAAATTGTTTCAAAGATGAAAGAAAGGAAGGTCATTAACTAATTTTATGAAGTTACAAATTTAATAACAAAACTAGAAAAGTACAAGATAGACAATTATAGACATCAATTGTTAACATAGAAGGAAGAGTCCTAAAATATTAACAAATCAAGCCCAATAGTATATTTTTTTAAATTACCTCATAATAATTTGGGATTTAGTACAAGATGCAAAGAAAATTCAACATCAGAATCTACTAAAGCATAAATTCATGTTAATGAAATAAAGAGGGAAAAACCTCAGTAGGTACTGACAAATCATTAGTTAAAATTAAGTACTCATGTGTCTCTTTTAAAATGCTTTTAGTGAGCTATGAGTAGGAGAGAATTTTCTTAATACAATTTAAAAATTCACCAAAAGCCTAGACCAAACATAACACATAATGATGACAATTTAGAAACATCACCATTAAAATCAGAAATAAAGACGGCTGCTCTCCCTGCATGAACATCGTTGTAGAAGTGCTACATAACAGCAAGAAAAGGGAAAGAATAGCAAGAAGCTTGGAAAGAAATACATGCTGCTGCTGCTAAGTCACTTCAGTCGTGTCCGACTCTGTGTGACCCCATAGACAGCAGCCCACCAGGCTCCCCCGTCCCTGGGATTCTCCAGGCAATGAAATGGGATTCTCCAATGCATGAAAGTGAAAAGTGAAAGTGAAGTCGCTCAGTCGTGTCCGACCCTCAGCGACCCCATGGACTGCAGCCTTCCAGGCTCCTCCGTCCATTGGATTTTCCAGGCAGGAGTACTGGAGTGGGATGCCATTGCCTTCTCCAAGAAATACATGAAGTTGCTACTATTTTTTATTATTATTTCCCACCTATAAATGGAAGATACTCCTCAGACCCAACTACTGAAAGCAACAAAAGAGGTTTGCTAGTTACAAAATCAACATACTAAAACACTAACATCCCTGTACACCAGCAATAACTATTTTAAAATGCAATAGGGGGATTCCCTGCTGGTCCAGTGGTTAAGACTTCGCCTTCCAATGCAGGGGAGTGCAGGTTCAATCCCCAGTCAGGGAGCTAAAATCCTGTATGCCTCAGGGCCAAAAACAAAACATAAAACAGAAGCAATATTGTAACAAATCCAATAAAAAGACTTTTTAAAAATGGCCCACATCAAGAAAATTCAAAAAAAAACGCAATAGGGTATGTATGCACATGCATGCTGTGTTCTAAGTCATTTCAGTTGTGTCCAACTCTGCAACTCTATGGATCATAGCCCACCAGGCTCCTCTGTCCATGTGATTCTCCAGGCAGGAATACTGGAGTGGGTTGCCAAGCCCTTTTCCAGGAGATCTTCCTGACCCAGGGGTCGAACCCACGTCTCTTATGTCCCCTGCACGGGCAGGCAGTTCTTTACCATTAGCGCCACCTGGGAAGCCCAGCATGTTTATATACTGATCGTTTTTGCATTAAAAGTGCATAATTAAATTGAAGGTTGACTTTCAGCAGAAAAGTTTTCTTCATCCATTACCTTCACAGGATTTGTTTTTCCTGTGTAAATTTCTAATACCCACTGAGTAAGTCTGGCTAAAAGACTGTTCATAAGTGATTAATTTCAAAGATTTACCTGCTGTGTGAGTCCTCTAATATTCAACGAGGACTGAAATACTATCCGTATACAATAAACATCAGAGATTTCTCTGTGAGTTTTGATTGATGGCTGATTTCTTACAGAGAAAATTTCCATGCTTATTATATTCATTGGGCTTCCCTTGAGTTCCTGAATGTTTCACTTCCAGTCAAATAAAGAGAATTATATGTATGCACATATAATTTACAATAGCAGCAAAACTTTTTAAAAAAACTAGAAATAAATCTAAGAAAAAGTTTTAACAGAGAATTCTTAATATTACGAAAGAACATAAAAGAACTCTTGGATAAATAAGATGTACCTTGTTCATGGATGGGACACTGAATAAAGATGTAATTTTTTTTGCAATAAGGTTAATGTGATTCTAATCTCAGTTGCCATGATCTTCGTCTTCTGAATGTTGAGCTTTAAGCCAACTTTTTCACTCTCCTCTTTCACTTTCATCAAGAGGCTTTTTAGTTCCTCTTCACTTTCTGCCATAAGGTTGGTGTCATCTGCATATCTGAGGTGATTGATATTTCTCCCGGCAATCTTGATTCCAGCTTGTGCTTCTTCCAGTCCAGCATTTCTCATGATGTACTCTGCATAGAAGTTAAATAAACAGGGTGACAATATACAGCCTTGACGTACTCCTTTTCCTATTTGGAACCAGTCTGTTGTTCCATGTCCAGTTCTAACTGTTGCTTCCTGACCTGCATACAGATTTCTCAAGAGGCAGGTCAGGTGGTCTGGTATGCCCATCTCTTTCAGAATTTTCCACAGTTTATTGTGATCCACACAGTCAAAGGCTTTGGCATAGTCAATAAAGCAGAAATAGATGTTTTTCTGGAACTCTCTTGCTTTTTCCATGATCCAGTGGATGTTGGCAATTTGATCTCTGGTTCCTCTGCCTTTTCTAAAACCAGCTTGAACATCAGGAAGTTCATGGTTCACATATTGCTGAAGCCTGGCTTGGAGAATTTTGAGTATTTCTTTGCTAGCCTGTGAGATGAGTGCAATTGTGCGGTAGTTTGAGCATTCTTTGGCATTGCCTTTCTTTGGGATTGGAATGAAAACTGACCTTTTCCAGTCCTGTGGCCACTGCTGAGTTTTCCAAATTTGCTGGCATATTGAGTGCAGCTAAAAAGCCTCTTGATGAAAGTGAAACAGGAGAGTGAAAGAGGAGAGTGAAAAAGTTGGTTTAAAGCTCAACATTCAGAAAACGAAGATCATGGCATCCGGTCCCATCACTTCATGGCAAATACATGGGGAAACAGTGGAAACAGTGTCAGACTTTATTTTGGGGGGCTCCAAAATCACTGCAGATGGTGACTGCAGCCATGAAATTAAAAGACACTTACTCCTTGGAAGGAAAGTTATGTCCAACCTAGATAACATATTCAAAAGCAGAGACATTACTTTGCCAACAAAGGTCCAGCTAGTCAAGGCTATGGTTTTTCCTGTGGTCATGTATGGATGTGAGAGTTGGACTGTGAAGAAGGCTGAGCACAGAAGAATTTATGCTTTTGAACTGTGGTGTTGGAGAAGACTCTTGAGAGTCCCTTGGACTGCAAGGAGATCCAACCAGTCCATTCTGAAGGAGATCAGCCCTGGGATTTCTTTGGAAGGAATGATGCTAAAGCTGAAACTCCAGTACTTTGGCCACCTCATGTGAAGAGTTGACACATTGGAAAAGACTCTGATGCTGGGAGGCATTGGGGGCAGGAGGAGAAGGGGACAACAGAGGATATGGCTGGATGGCATCACCAACTCGATGGACGTGCATCTGAGTGAACTCTGGGAGTTGGTGATGGACAGGGAGGCCTGGCGTGCTGCGATTCACGGGGTCGCAAAGAGTCGGACACGACTGAGCGACTGAACTGAACTGAATCTCAGTTGACAAAGCGGAATTTAGCAAAATGATTCCGTAGTTCATATGAAAGAGTAGAGTTCCAAGAAGAGTCAATGTAATTTTAAAAAGAACAAAGATAGTAGTTCTGGTAGATATCAAGATATCATAACCTTTACAGTAATGAAAACAGTATGGTTTTAGTAAAAAGACAGATAAAGAGATTAATGAAACAGAATAGAAAGGCTGAAAATACAAAATATGATAGAGATTGGCTTACACAGTAGAAGGAAAAGGATACAGTATTTAGTTAGTAATGTTGGAAAATTTGGCTAGGGCTTCCCTGGTAGCTCAAAATCTTCCCTGATGGCTCAGTGGGTAAAGAATCTCCCTGAAATGCAGGAGACACAGGAGACACGGGTTCAATCCCTAGGTTGGAAATATCCCCTGGAGGAGGAAATGGTAACCCACTCCAGTATTCTTGCCTGGGAAATCGGACAGAGGAGCCTGGTGGGCTACAGACCCAGGGCTGTAGTCCATGGGTCGCAAAGGGTTGGACATGATTGAGTGACTAACCACAGCACACCTAGAAAATAAACAGTACTACATATAAAAATACATTCTAAGTGAATTAAATGTATAAATACAGAGACTTCCCTGGCGGTCCAGTGCTTAAGACTTCACCTTCCAATGCAGGGGGTAAAGATTCAATCCCTGGGTGGGGAGCTGGGATCCCTCTCAGCCAAAAACCAAAACATAAAACAGAAACAATGTTGTAATGAATTCAATAAAAACTTATTAACGGTCTACATCCCAAAAAAAAATCTCAAAAAAAGGTACATTTGTAAAAATCAAAACTTTAAACTACAGGAGAAAAATAATTGGCCTCCATTTAAAGACAGAAATTCAAAGGCATGTGCTAGTCTTTACTTGCTCCTTAAATTTCAGTAAAATGACAGTCAATGGATTTCTAAGACATTAAAACCACAGAAACAAAAGAAATAGAAGAACAAACAGCAGCAGCAAAATCTGCAACCCGACAAGCAGATGGATGAGCAGTAACGTAGTTAACAGACACCCAGAAAGTCAAATTCTAAACTGTCAGTGTAGAAATCAAGAAGCAACTTGATATACTGAACAGAACTGCCAAAAGATTTATCAATCGGTTTTCCAGTACCACTGGACATGAGGGTAAAAGTGAGCTATAAATAAGATCAGTTAAAGTATGTTTAAGAAGCATTTAGACCCCCAAATCTCCACCCTTGCTTTGTCTAATGAGGAAACACCCTTTCTTGACCCCAAAGTTTATTCTCTGGAGAGGTCTGTGGGTTGGGGGACACCAGCCTAGTTGACAGCAGGGTACCTTAGGAAAATAGAGAGACTAAAGTAAAAGGTTTAATTCTGAAGTTTGACACTCCCAGCATTTTTTTTCTCTACTTGGTTCCTAAAATTCTGACAGGCAGATATGTACATTCCAATCAAGAGCATGAAAAGCCTTTTCTAGAGGAAAATCTTGAGAAAAAGATCTAAAGGTCTAAAGAAAATTACATGGGGAGTTTCTGAATGAAATGGCACCACTGGAGCTGCCTACATGAAGCCTCCAGTTAGCTTCATGTCCCAGGCGGGCTTAGTGTCCTGCTCAAATACAAGGGAACAAACAAGGATCCCCAGATATCTGAAGAAGTCCTCTGATCCTCTGATTGAAAGATAGGAGCTAACAAGGCAATTTGAAGGAACAGTCTTCAGGTGAGAAGAATGAAAACTTTAAAAATGGTAGCATCATTTCAGACCTAAAATATTGTAAATCCATGAACAAATAACAAGATACCATTTTAAACAGAAAGAAAAGGAAGATTTTTTTTAAGATACTTGGAAGTTAAAAAGATAGCAAAAAATGAAACACTTCACTTTGAAGGTTAAAAATAAAATTAAAAGACTATCTCTTAAAGAAGGACAAAATCCTAAACAGAAAACTTTGAAAAAAAAGAAACTATAAAAGCGTAGGACGAAAGTATTAGAGAAATAATTCAAGAAATTTCCCAGAACAAAAGAGTCTGTATTTTCAGACTGAATGGGTCCAGTTACTGCCCAGAACATTGAGGGGCCGGGGGAGTGGGGAGGGGGAGGCAATTAACCCCTATCAGGACATGCCATCTTGAAACTTCAAAACACCAGAAGACCCTTCAAACTCCCAAAGAAGAAAAGCAATAACCAGAGGTGTCAGACAATAATTACAAGGATAACCTTTTGAAAGGTAAAAGACAGTGGAGCAATGCCTCTAAAATTTTTCTTAAGGACAATTATTTCAACCTAAAATTACACATTCAACAAAAGTATTTTAAGTGAAGGTAAAATAAGGCATTTTAAGATATTCAAGTTCTCAAAAAGTTTCTCTCTGATGCATTAGTTTTCAGGGACCTACTATAACAGGGTCACTGCAAAAACAAAGGTGTAAACCAAGAAAGAGGAAGGTAGAAAAGTACAAACCCAATACAAGAAAGGCAAAAGGAAGTCTTAGGATAACTGTCAGTGCAGGAGACAACAGTTCTTCTTGGAGGAGGAAAGACATCTTTTCAAGATGACTGACATCATATCTGTTGTATTTGACCATATCAAGGGGAGAGTTTTATATATTCATTCAATTAAATACTTGCAGATATTTTAATGAGTCAACACACACATACACACACACACACATCTCAACATAGAAAGATTTGGAAAATAAAACATTGAGTGAAAAAGCCATGAAAGTACTATGAACATGGAGATACCATCAGAATTGTTCAACCCAATCCAGTACTCTTGCCTGGAAAATCCCATGGGCGGAGGAGCCTGGTAGGCTGCAGTCCATGGGGTTGCTAAGAGTCGGGCATGACTGAGCGATTTCACTTTCACTTTTCACTTTCATGCATTGGAGAAGGAAACGGCAACCCACTCCAGTATTCTTGCCTGGAGAATCCCAGGGACAGAGGAGCCTAGTGGGCTGCCATCTACGGGGTCGCACAGAGTCAGACACAACTGAAGCGACTTAGTAGCAGCAGCAGCAGCAACAACACTGTAGGCTTTTAATGGGGATGTGGAGGGAACTAAGGTCATAAGCTTTCCTTTTCTGAGGAAAGAAGAACACCAATGGTACGGAAGAGGGGAAACCAAGGGTACTTCATTTTTATCTGTAAGGTTGTGTTTCTTTTAAATGATTTTAAAAGCCTAAGGTGAAAAGGACTAAGCATGGATATAAGTTAATTCTGCATAGTAAGTATTCAAGTATTGATCTTACATTGATATTTCTATTTTCCTGTATTTTTATTTTCCAGGAAGGAAAGAAAGAAGGGGGAAAAGAAAGACAAATGCATCAATCACAGCCTTTCCCAGGGCCTAGACTCAGGGCCAGGAAAACAGGGGCCAGGACAAGCAGGGGCCTGCTCCAGTCACTCCCTCCCAAACTAAGGCTTCTCTCCGCCTTGTTCAGTCCATTGCTCACAACAGAACACAACCATTCTGCAAGGTACATGTTTCATTTTTTAAATAAAATCCCTTTTGAAATCTTAGCTCTTTTGCTTTCTCAACATAGTCCTCTGAATTTGTGCTTCAAGAGTCCAAAGTCTCAGCAACCTGAGACTGAAACGGGTTTGGGAGACGGCTTAGTAATTAAAACATTGTTGACCGTTTGTATTATTGCTTAGTATAGCTATTACTTTAATAGAAAACATAGAAGTAACAATTCACTCTCACTCACTCTCAGTTACATCTGGCAAAGTGCCATCAAACCTAAAGACCTCACCTGGTGGCAGCTACCTCAAGGACAGGTGAGCTCCCAGGAGGAAATCGACAGGACTTGGGGCTGCTCTGTCAATATCACCTAAGCTGTGATAGCAAGCCTCATAATGATGCAGGGGCTTGGGAGTGGGTGATGCTGAGAAGGCATTTGTTCTGTTTACCTAGAGATTTGCCCTTGGCCATCAAAAGCCTGCTAAATACTCAGCTTCAAGTGCACAGTCACAGCTTCTGCAGAAAAGCCAAAAAGCTGAGCCTACAGATACCCACGCATATGGTCTCCGATAGACTCGAAATAGTTCATCATCAGACACTTTCATTTGATTTGGGACTGGAAGAATTGCAAAGAAGACAAAAATGAAAGGTACCGGACAGTTATCCTTTCTCTATTTTAAAAAAAAATGACTGAAGTTTGGTGAGAATGTTGTGTGCTTGGGTTCAGGTCAGGGCTTATACTCTGACGCTTGATGGATTTCTGGCTTCAAATGTTTTATCAAGACAATCCACCTTGTAGCCATCTCCAAAGAAGACTGTGTGGCTCTATTAAGTCTGCAATTTGCTTTTTAAAAGTGACTAAATATGCTTTTTCACAACAACGACAAGTCATCTCCCTCCTGGAGCCAACAGAGTTTGTCACCCAGCTTCACCGGCTGTTCAAAGCCAGCCATCAAAAAGCAAAGGAAATGTCATGACTTTGGAGCGGTCAGAAGCTCTTAAGTCGCAGTGCAGGCTATTTCTCCTTTTGTGACACAGAAAAGAGTGGACAGACACAATGAATAAATAATCCCATTGTACTTACACACGAGTAACAATCCTTCAAAATGAGGTGAGGAACAAAGATAGGAGATAGCGGTGCAGCCCTGGTCTTAACAGAACAGCTTGCAATTCCAGGGCCTAAACTGCTTTTGCAAACAAACACACATGCGGTGACCCTGAGAAAATAAAATTTAAAAATGGCATCCGATTCAGAATGCCAATAGGCTCAGCCTAAATGGCCTTCTGCATAATTCACTTTGGACATCTTCAGGCTCCGTGGCTAAAAGGCAGTTGGTCTGGGCCAAGGTTAACGCCTTAAACCATTCAAAATAACTGACTTTGAAATAAGCATCAGGGTCACCAGTTGTTGCTAAAAACACCTCTTCATCATTTTTACTTCGCCACGGCCTTTCCTTTCCCTTTAGTGAAGTCTCGTTGTTTTATGTTGCAGCATTTGTCCAAGGCTTCCGTTTTTCATCTCTGGTGCCTGCAGCCACCTCTTTCCCATCTTGAACTGCAGAATCCAGGGGTAAACAGCAAACATGTGATGACTGGAAGGCCCAGCGGAAAAGGTCTGATGGTGGATGGAGCAAAGGGGGACCCAAGACACAGCTAGATAAAGCTCAAGCTATATACCCAAGGGTTCACAGAAACAGACAACTCCAGGAACTCAGAACTTCTAATGGCCTTAGAGAATTCACAACTGCAAACTTTCAGTTTTAATTTCCAAACAAGTAAAACAAAGCCTCTTCATTAAGATAGAGAGTAGATTTTGCATATATAAAAGAGAGTTTTATTTTCTCTTCACAAGACCAGGGTTTTCTTACTTTGTAGGCAAAGGTAAAGTAAAATTTGAAAACTAGGATTGTTAGATGTGGGACCACCATGGCCCAGTATTTATCTCCATGATGGACAGGTATACTGGCTGGCCTCATTCCCTCCCTGCAGAGCTTGCTGCTGCTACTGCTAAGTCGCTTCAGTCGCGTCCAACTCTGTGCGACCCCATAGACGGCAGCCCAACAGGCTCCCCCGTCCCTGGGATTCTCCAGGCAAGAACACTGGAGTGGGTTGCCATTTCCTTCTCCAATGAATGAAAGTGAAAAGTGAAAGTGAAGTCGCTCAGTCGTGTCTGACTCTTCGCGACCCCATGGACTGCAGCCTACCAGGCTCCTCCGTCCATGGGATTTTCCAGGCAAGAGTACTGGAGTGGGGTGCCATCGCCTTCTCCGCCCTGCAGAGCTTAGCACTCTTCTTAAACCAGACCTGCACAGCAGGTTTGATACCCATGCTGATGTAGATAAGCATCTGTCCTAAGAAAACATACCACTATGTTTAACCACTTTTCTTCAATAAAGTACAAAGAATTAAATTTAGTACTAGATACAATATGTTTTTCTTTTTTCCACTGATTAATTTATTATTTGTAGATCAATAAATATTTATTAGGTACTTTCTCAAGTCCAGGCACTGTGTTGGGCATGATATAAAATTATACATAATTTTTGGTGCCCTATGTAATTGTGAAAAAGGCACAGTCTTTGCTTTCTCAGACTACATTAGAAGAAAAATATTGCATGTGACAAAGTTAAAATCCTTAGCAGCCAGTCAGGCTAACAGGCCTCTCAATATTAGATACACACACACGCGCGTGCACACACACATGCGTGTACACACACAAAGACAAAATTAAACACACAAATGGCTATTTGTCCCAGAGAAACTCTCTTTTCAAGTCCCAGGTCTCCCTTGGACTATTTTTGGCCTCTTCTTTGTCCAGTTTCATGACCTTTTCATCCTCAGCTGATGCCAGAGTCCTAACCACCTCACAGAAAACAGAGAGCCTGAACTTCATTAAATCAGTAGACAAGATCATAAATCCATCCTATAGTTGTGGTTCCCAAACCGTGTGCTGGGATACCCCAGGTTGCTACAACAAACGCATGTGGATATTTTAAATTTTCCAAGGAAATACAGGGACATGTGTCAGACACTGTGAAAAGTACTATCACTACATTGTGTATACACAGAGAGAGATGGTTTTTCTATCCCCATACGGTTGTGTGTTAACATTTTTTCTTCTGAGCTACATTATCATTACAATTATTATTAAACAGTTATTTGAACAAGCTAGTGGAGGTGATGGAATTCCAGTTGAGCTATTCCAAATCCTAAAAGATGATGCTGAGAAATTGCTGCACTCAATATGCCAGAAAATTTGGAAAACTCAGCAGTGGCCACAGGACTGGAAAAGGTCAGTTTTCATTCCAATCCCAAAGAAAGGCAACGCCAAAGAATGCTCAAACTACCGCACAATTGCACTCATCTCACATGCTAGTAAAGTAATGCTCAAAATTCTCCAAGCCAGGCTTCAGCAATATGTGAACCATGAACTTCCAGATGTTCAAGCTGGTTTTAGAAAAGGCAGAGGAACCAGAGATCAAATTGCCAACATCCTCTGGATCATGGAAAAAGCAAGAGAGTTCCAGAAAAACATCTATTTCTGCTTTATTGACTATGCCAAAGCCTTTGACTGTGTGGATCACAATAAACTGTGGAAAATTCTGAAAGAGATGGGAATACCAGACCACCCAACCTGCCTCTTGAGAAACCTGTATGCAGATCAGGAAGCAACAGTTAGAACTGGACATGGAACAACAGACTGGTTCCAAATAGGAAAAGGAGTACATCAAGGCTGTATATTGTCACCCTGCTTATTTAACTTCTATGCAGAGTACATCATGAGAAACGCTGGACTGGAAGAAGCACAAGCTGGAGTCAAGATTGCCAGGAGAAATATCAATAACCTCAGATATGCAGACGACACCACCCTTATGGCAGAAAGTGAAAAGGAACTAAAGAGCCTCTTGATGAAAGTGAAAGAGGAGAGTGAAAAAGTTGGCTTAAAGCTCAACATTCAGAAAACGAAGATCATGGCATCCGGTCCCATCACTTCATGGCAAATAGATGGGGAAACAGTGTCAGACTTTATTTTTTTGGGCTCCAAAATCACTGCAAATGGTGATTGCAGCCATGAAATTAAAAGACGCTTATTCCTTCGAAGGAAAGTTATGACCAACCTAGACGCCATATTGAAAAGCAGAGACATTACTTTGCCAACAAAGGTCTGTCTAGTCTAGGCTATGGTTTTTCCAGTGGTCATGTATGGATGTGAAAGTGAAAGTGAAGTCGCTCAGTTGTGTCTGACTCTTTGCAACTCCATGGACTGTAGCCTATCAGGCTCCTCCGTCCATTGGATTTTCCAGGAAAGAGTGCTGGAGTGGGGTGCCATTTCCTTCTCTAGGGGATCTTCCCAACCCAGGGATCGAACCTGGGTCTCCTGCATTGCAGGCAGACACTTTACTGTCTGAGCCACCAGGGAAGCCTCTGCCTGTGTATGTATGTGAGAGTTGGACTATAAAGAAAACTGAGCACCAAAGAATTGATGCTTTTGTACTGTGGTGTTGGAGAAGACTCTTGAGAGTCCCTTGGACTGCAAGGAGATCCAACCAATCCATCCTAATGGAGATCAGTACTGGGTTTTCATTGGTAGGACTGATGTTGAAGCTGAAACTCCAATACTTTGGCCACCTGATACAAAGAGTTGACTCCTTTGAAAAGACCCTGATGCTGGGAAAGATTGAGGGCAGAAGGAGAAGGGGACGATAGAGGATGAGATGGTTGGATGGCATCACCAACTCAACGGACATGGGTTTGGGTGGACTCCGTGAGTTGGTGATATGGACAGGGAGGCCTGGTGTGCTGTGGTTCACGGGGTCACAAAGACTCGGACATGACTGAGTGACTGAACTGAACTGAACTGAAATATATTACACATTATTATATATAATCATTAAACATACTGTATCTCTGACTCTAATACATTATTGATTTTAAGATACATTCTTTTACTTACCTAGAGGGGGGAAATATCCTGCGAATTAAACCATGATGCAAAACTTTCTTATCACAATGGATTAATTTTCAGATTTATTAGAAGACCTTTATAGACTTTAGACATAGATTGTAATTATATACCATGCTTAAGCATTCATAAAAAGGGTAATATAAATGAAATAAGTTGGCTATGGTACTACTACATCTTCACATTTTGAGTCCCAGCTCTTATGAATCAATTTTCAACTGAGATGTAATGACCACAATTTTCTACCCAGAATCATCTTATGCCATCAAGAACATTGAAGAAGAAACATTTCTTATGATGTTCCACTATTGTCTTTGGGAGTTTCTTTCAAGACACGGTCACCATTCTCTAAGTCTTCTCTTTGGAGCTTTCTTACTTGAAAATGTCGGGCAATAAAACCACTTCATGACAGAAACCTAACTGAAGGCATTACAAGAAGCCATTGACAATGAGCCACACCTTGATTTCCGACACCATTAATGCTCTCCTAGACATAATAATTATGCTACCCTGGTAATAAAGGAGGCACAAGTCAAGGACAAGGGGCCATACATCAATTCTGATGAAAGTGAAGAGTCAGAAACCAGCCAAGTAATGAGAGGATTTTCCACCCATCATCAGAGCCAGTCACTTTCTCAAGGCTGTGCCTTTTGTTGTTACACCCGGATGTTTATCCATCATGAGACAAAGCACCATGGTCAAGAGGGAGGGGTCAGGAGCGAGGTGTGCAGATGTTTTCTAAGTGAGAGCAGGAGGGGAGAGAGAAAGGAGAATCTGCAGACCACAGGCACACCCCCAGACATAAATATTAGGAAAGAAGACCTGTGCAGTCTGAGCATCTAAGCTATCCCATGCCCTTGTGCCATGTGGAAGGTCTCTGCGTATCCCCAGGGCTACACATTCACCAGCCTGAAGCCTGCAACACCAGACTGACTTGATATCTCATGTGCAGGGCAGTGAGATATTGTAGAAGGCTGGTTCAGAATGGACAGACTGCCTCGCTGCTCCTACATGCCTAGAACTCCCTCCCAGAAGCCATGGTGTCTCAAGAGAGGCCTCAATCCCCAGAGACACTGTGATCCACCAAGCTGGATTGATGCCAGCCTCTTCCTCCATTCCATGGGCCAAGCAACCAAAATTGAGAAAAGAGAAGAACCCCTCCTGGTTCTTTAGCAAGACAAATATTGATGTTTCCCCGCCACGTAGACTCCCCTTGCTTCTGTCACGGGTTCTGTCCCAAAGACCCATCATATAAACAGCTAGCCAGACAGCATGCCTAGATGCTTATGAAAATGCATGATGTTTTAAAAATGTTCTTCTGTGCTTTAATCCTCCTTTAAAATTAATGTTCCTAATTCCTGGGGCTGCCGCGATAGGATCTCGGCCATCTGCCCCTGCTGGTGCCTCCCACATCCCCTAATTAAACAAAGGGGAACAGCTGAAGGCACCAGTTTTCTTTCAGAGGGGCCCACATATTCTTCATTCACCTAATTTAGGAATATGATTTTCTTCTCAAACTGATTTTTTTTAACTATGTGAACAAATTGTCTTCCTCCTCGCTTCTTAATTTGACAACTGGGAAAAAGTTCTGTTACTTTCCTATCCTCACAATTTCAGACGTGACTTCTCCCCAGCAGTGCCCTGCCTCCATCAAAATGGTACTTCTGTGTTTGCACAATCCTGTCTACTGCCTCGTCTTCTTTCTGATACATTCTATTATTATAACAATATATACACAGTGGTGCCCCTGACTTCTCCACTTCTCTGAGAATTGAAACAATGACACTGAAAAACATGAAATAAAATACAGAGCACCCCATCAGATTCAGAAAGTGAATAACTCAGGTCCAGGGACACTTCTGATACTTTACTATTTTAACAGATTCAAGTTACCAAGAGAAGCACAACTTCCTTTTCTACATCTCCACTCAGTCTGAACCCCCACTTCCATTTGACACAGCAGCAAACAATTTAGTCACATTGCTGATCACTCAGACATTTTAAGCTTAGTTCAATCAAATGATGTGTGTTCCTTGTTCTCCATTCCGCCTCCCCTTCTGTATTCCCTTTCCATTCAGGGTTGCAGCCAAGTTCCAGAGACAGCACAAGAGCCCAGGATGGGAGGGGTTGGGGAGGCATGGAGGAGGCCTCTAGGCCACAGCCATCCTCATCCATCTGCTTGTATCCATCAGCATGAGCTCTTCTCCTTTGATCAGTCATTTCTGTACTTTGAGGGATAGGGGGACTTTCTGAGGCTCTCCCAGTGGAAAGCTACTCCCATTTGTGGCCTGTGGAATATTAGCAAGGGTACCACTTCCAAAGTCCCAGAGGATAACAGATTACATCTCATTATTCTTGGAAGCCTACATTTAAAGACATCTCTAGGTACCCCCTCTGCACCCACCCCAAGGCAGTGCATGGGAAAGAACCTCACTCCCATTTCTAATCCTTTTTTTCTTCCCCATCTATATCACCATACATCTGGATCTTTCACTTAGGGTACTAGTTCTCAATAGTCACTGCCCTCATGGAAATTTTGAAAATTTGTGAGGGCAGCTCCCCCAAAACATCTTCTTTTCAAAGTTTTCAAATCTCTGAAAGAATGCTAAGAATAAAACAATAATTATCTAGATGATTGAGAAATTTATCATTAATACTATTATCTATTACAATAGTTAGTATTATATATAATAATTTGTTATTATATATAATAGTTATTATATATAATAGTTATTATATAACTATTATAATCATTTGTTAGTCAAGAGTCCCCAGATATCACAATAATATTCTTTATAATTAGTTTTTAGTTCCACCCAGGATTCAATTAAGGAACATACATTGAATTGAGCTGTGTTGAATCTGGACTCTATGGGAGAGGGTGGGAAGATTTGGGAGAATGGCATTGAAACATGTAAAATATCATGTATGAAATGAGATGCCAGTCCAGGTTTGATGCACGATACTGGATGCTTGGGGCTAGTGCACTGGGACGACCCAGAGGGATGGTATGGGGAGGGAGGAGGGAGGAGGGTTCAGGATGGGGAACACATGTATACCTGTGGCGGATTCATTTTGATATTTGGCAAAACTAATACAATTATGTAAAGTTTAAAAATAAAATAAAATTAAAAAAAAATAAAAAATAAATAAATAGCTATAGAAGTCAGAGAAGAGGAGGCAAGAATAACAGTCATCTCACGAATGCACGGGAGGTCCCACCAATAAAAAATGTTCTATGTCCCATGTGACTTCTGACTGTTTCTCCAGGCATTCATATCTATTTCATAAATTGTTTATATGATAGGAAGAAACTTTTAGGGGTGGTAGATATGTTTATGGCACAGATTGCAGTGATGATTTTAGAGAAATCCACTTATGTCCAAACTCATCAGTTGTATATACATTAAATATATTCAACTTTTTATATGTCAATCATACCTCAATAATGTGTTTTAAAGTAAATAATAACATTAATAAAATATAAATGAAATTTTTTAATAAATAAAATAAAAACAGTTTATAATTATCTATCTAATTATCTGAAAGTATTACCTATAATTATCTGAAAGCCTTAGTCACTCAGTCATGTCCAACTGTTTGTAGCCCCATGGACTATAGCCTGTCAGGCTCCTCTGTCCATGGAATTCTCCGGGCAAGAATACTGGAGTGAGTAGCCATTCTCTTCTCCAGGAGATCTTCCTGACCCAGAATTTGAACCTATGTCTCTTGAATTGCAAGAAGATTCTTTACCATAGTCTGAGCCACCAGGGATACATAATTATCTATCAGATCAGATCAGTCACTCAGTCGTGTCCGACTATTCGCGACCCCATGAATAGCAGCACGCCAGGCCTCCCTGTCCATCACCAACTCCCAGAGTTATACCTAGAGCCTAATTTCATTTTACTTATAAATAAGGTGACTTTTGCACACTTTGATTATACGCTGAATTTTTAGGTATAGAAACAATGTTGTAAATTAAGGGAAGGCTGTAACCTGTTTTGTCAGAAATTTTTTTGAGAGTTAATTTAAAAAAAGTCTGTCACTAATGGCAGCACTATTTACACTAATTGTCAACACATGAAACCCCAGTATCAGTCTATATTCAAAACTGTCACTTTCACAGTTCAAGTTCAAGCATAAAACCGCATGATATCCTCTAGTGTAGTAGTGTCCAAGTATTTAAACACTGAAATATATGTTTTGTGGAACAAAATAGAAAGCCCAGAGATAAACCCACGCACCTATGGACACCTTATCTTTAAAAAAGGAGGCAAGAATATACAATGGAAAAAAGACAATCTCTTTAAACAAGTGGTGCTGGGAAAACTGGTCAACCACTTGTAAAAGAATGAAACAAGAACACTTTCTAACACCATACACAAAAATAAACTCAAAATGGATTAAAGATCTAAACGTTAGACCAGAAACTATAAAACTCCTAGAAGAGAACACAGGCAAAACACTCTCCGACATAAATCACAGCAGGATCCTCTATGACCCAGCTCCCAGAACATTGGAAATAAAAGCAAAAATAAACAAATGGGACCTAATTAAAATTAAAAGCTTCTGCACAACAAAGGAAACTATAAGCAAGGTGAAAAGACAGCCTTCAGAATGGGAGAAAATAATAGCAAATGAGGCAACTGACAAAGAACTAATCTCAAAAATATACAAGCAACTCCTGCAGCTCAATTCCAGAAAAATAAACGACCCAATCAAAAAATGGGCCAAAGAACTAAACAGACATTTCTCCAAAGAAGACATACAGATGGCTAACAAACACATGAAAAGATACTCAACATCACTCATTATCAGAGAAATGCAAATCAAAACCACAATGAGGTACCATTTCACACCAGTCAGAATGGCTGCGATCCAAAAGCCTACAAGCAATAAATGCTGGAGAGGGTGTGGAGAAAAGGGAGCCCTCTTAACACTGTTGGTGGGGATGCAAACTAGTACAGCCACTATGGAGAACAGTGTGGAGATTCCTTAAAAAAATGGAAATAGAACTGCCATACGACCCAGCAATTCCACTGCTGGGCATACACACTGAGGAAAACCAGAATTGAAAGAGACACGTGTACCCCAGTGTTCATCGTAGCACTGTCTATAATAGCCAGGACATGGAAGCAACCTAGATGTCCATCAGCAGATGAATGGATAAGAAAGCTGTGGTACATATACACAATGGAGTATTACTCAGCTATTAAAAAGAATACATTTGAATCAGTTCTAATGAGGTGGATGAAACTGGAGCTGATTATACAGAGAGAAGCCAGAAAGAAAAACACCAATACAGTATACTAACACATATATATGGAATTTAGAAAGATGGTAATGATAACCCTGTATGCGAGATAGCAAAAGAGACACAGATGTATAGACAGTCTTTTGGACTCTGTGGAAGAGGGCAAGGGTGGGATGATTTGGGAGAATGGCATTGAAACATGTATATTATCATATGTGAAACAGATCACCAGTCCAGGTTCGATGCATGATATAGGGTGCTCAGGGCTAGTGCACTGGGATGACCCAGAGGGATGGGATGGGGAGGGAGGTTGGGGAGGGGGGGTGGTTCAGGATGGGGAACACATATACACCCATGGCAGATTCAAGTCAATGTATGGCAAAACCAACACAATATTGTAAAGTACTTAGCCTCCAATTAAAATAAATAAATTTATTTTTTAAAAAAGAAATATATGTTTTAAGTTGGTTGCATTTTATTTCTCCTTTATATTCAGAAAGGGTATATCAGGTTTGTTTTTTGTTTGGTTGGTTTTGTGTTTATATAGGTAGGTTATGTGTGTCTTTTTTCGTTTCAGGAAAATAAGGGGGACTTTGCAAAGTAGCAGTGATTAAAGGGACTTCCAATTGTTAGAAATGTGTAAGTTCATCAGGGAAATATGAACACAGTGATTAGGGAATTATCATTAATTATCTTTAGATGTAATAATTGTATTGGGGTTATGTTTTCTAACAAGGCTCTTTTATTCTAGAAGATTGTATACAGAAGCATTTGCAGATAAAATGCTATGGTTTGCTTTGAAATAATCAGGATGGTGGAATGAATCAGGTAGGGATGAAACAAGACACATGATGGATCAATAATTGTTGGAGCTAATGACAGGTACATCAGGCTCATTTTACTATTCTCTCAATTGTTGAAAATGTTTGAAATTTTTGGCAATAGAAAGGTTGAATTAAAGGAAAAGGGAGCCTACTGGACCCGATGCAGTTGAAAAACACCAGTTTACGGTGAAGTGTATATTCAGTTTTCTTTAGGGCTTAGTCTGTATTTTTGTGTCTTCCTTCAGTGTAAGTGGCAAACTGTGCTGGATGGGGAGAAAGCTCACTTGGAGAAAAGCGGGGCAAATGGGAATGAAGGAGACTGGGAACAGCATGGCGGGGGGCGGGGGGCGGCACAGAAAACCTTGGAAAACATCCCTTGTCCCACTGTGCCACCTCTCAGCATCTCAAATGAACTTGCCTGCTGACTGCAGTGACCTCACTGACTGTGAAGTGTTTCAGACCCACAACTCTATGGACAGGTGTATAGAGTCAGCCCCCTGCTCCCTCCCAGCCAGACCCCCTTCTGGCCCCCAGATTTCTCTTCCTCTCTACTTGTTCTAATTCCAATTCTCAAAGATGGAACCTATGCTGGCCGCAGAATTCATTAATGAGCATGTCCTAGGTTCTGGGCTGCGAGTTGCCGGGCACAGGGAACAAGCCAGATGATACCTGGGAACCCCAGTCTGGTAGAGGTAACACGTGTGCAAAGGAGTTGCTCATGATTCAGACACAAAGCAAAGTCACTGCCTCCTCAGGTGCTGAGGCTTCATGAACTCATAAACATGATGCAAAATTTATGCACAGAACAGCCCTTGCCTGGAGCTCCCCCAGGGGCCCAACCACCTCTAGGAGTCAAAACTGAATTCCATTTAATCCAATGATTATTTATCAAATACCCACCCTGGAGGTAGGCACTACCTTTTGGAAATATTCTTTCAAAGACACACTAGTTTTAACCTCTCCCGGATCTCATTGCTCTGATCCTTCTCACTGGTGTTATTCATATTTCAGCCATTTCCTACCCCAAATAGATCAACATTTAGAGCTCTTTCTAGCCTAACAGAGCTGCCTTCCAGACAATTTCTGGTTCATTTCAAAGAAACATTTAAAAAACACTTTCATCAAAACCAGGTTTGCAAAAAAAGAGAGAGCAATGTACACCACAGGGAGAAGGCATGTCCCTCACATCCTCTCCACTCCCCTTCTTTGCCCAGAGACTCACCCTTCCAGGGTCCAGAATCTCCACTCCTGGAGGGAAAAGTCCTAGCAGACATACCGCCAGATACCCTGGTTTGCTCTGGACACTGTATGGTGATGTACAAGTTTCTGTCAAAGCTGGATATTCATACTTTGGAACCGGCACAGGTAAGGGGTCACCACAAGCTTTAGGAACCCCCTTAACCTGATCAATTCATCTAAGAGACTCTGGGGGAAAAGAATCCCAATCTGCACTCAGGTGACATTTCAGATAGCTTGAACCCCACCTGCCATGTACCTTCACCAAGGGTGTGCATGTGTGTTGAGGAATGCTTTTGCTAAGACCACATATGAAAGCACATCAGAGACCTGTCAGTTCCCTCTGCTTGTACCTCATCAGTGCCGCTTAGAGTTGACAACGCATGTTCTACTTCCTCCACGATATATGCCTCCACCACCATCAGGAGTGAAGGCAGGTGGTAGAAACCATCCATCAAGGATGGAACCATCTCCCCTTCCTCTCTGAAGGCTCTCAGCAACTTGCTTATTAGCCCCTTTCTCAGAAGAGGCAGTCAATAAATAAAATGAAATTCGAAACCAAAATTATGAACATTTACACCTCATTTTTTTCTAGCAGCTGGAACTTTCAGGGAATAGAATTATATATCTTCTGATTAGTGATTAATAAAAGACAAGTCACAATTCTTTACTGCATTAAAAATTGCACTTTAAAATGCAAAATCAGTCAACTCTCTCACTTAGGGAGCAGAGGGGCTTTCTGGAATCTGACCAAGTCTGCCTTCCACAGTACATTTCCCTGCTAGCAATGCTCTTAGGAATCAAATGTGGTTTATTTCATTTTAAGTCGCTTTTTTTTTCAATTCAGGAAAATGAATGTTGCAGCCAGATAAGAAACTATAGTCTGCTTTCAAGAAGGTTACAAGAAAACTGCATCTTGCATTACTAATCCTTTATCTTCATGTTAACAAAAAGATTACTGACATATTTTTGAATGAAAGAAAATAAAATAGCAAATGAATCTTAGGAAATGTGTAACTTTCATGCGACACACAAATCGGTTGTTAAATATTTTTTAAATGAAGGAAAATGCATAATAAATTTTTCCTTTAGAAATAAAAAAAAGCAACTTTTGAGGCTAGAAGAAAAAACAAAGAAAAGGACGATTGGGAATCACTCTTTCACAGGATGTAGAATATGAATTAAATGATTGTACCTATAACTTCTTAATAGATAACATGTTTCCCAAAAATGATTTCATTGGCCCAAATAAGTGTTGTTTTGTGAGAGGAAACATCTCAAAGGCTGTCTCTGTGCTTCTTTCCTGCAAGCCAGACTCCATTTCCCAGAGTTTCTGAGGAAGATTCTGGAAGACTGAAGCCAGCCAGACATACTCAACTCAAAACCCTCAAAAAGAATATCCAGGACAGAGAAGCAACTCAAGCCAATTGGCAGTGCTGACCAAACCCACCCCACAGCATGGGGTCAGGTAAGGACAACCACTCTCGGCAGCAGAGACCCTGCCCTCACTTTCAGCCATGTCACACAAACTGGGCACCTTCAGCAAGTTTCCTAAACTCTCTGGGCTCAGTCTGCTCATTTTTTGCATGGGCAGGGAGGAGGGCCATGCTGCAGTATGTGGGATCTTAGTTCCTGGACCAGGGATAGAACCTGTGTCTCCTGCAGTGGAATCTCAGAGTCTCAACCACTCGACTGCCAGGGAAGTCTTAGAGCTCCTTTCATTCAACAGCTCGCTCAGTGGTGTCTGACTCTTTTGCGACCCCATGGACTATAGCCTGCCAGGATCCTCTGTCCATGGGATTTCCCAGGCAGGAATACTGGAGTGGGTTGCCATTTCCACTTCCAGGGGATCTTCCCAACCCAGGGATCAAACCCAGGTCTCCTGCCTTGGCAGGTGGATTCTGTACCACTGCGCTACCTGGGAAGCCCAGGGAAGTTCTATCCTCATCTACAATATAGGGATAGCAATGTATCTGCCTCAGAGAGCTAATGGTACTTGATAGAACAAATAAATAAATACTGAGGAAATATAACTCATGCAACAGAAGATAGTTGCTATTTTTGAGCAAGGAAAAGGGAGCCTGAGAGCTTCAGATTACAAAATGGAGGGAGGACGGAGGAAATGGAATTAGCTTCCCCCAAAAGATAACACGTGCCACTGAAAGAATTCAGAAAATCTGGAGCAACCTTCGATTGAGTGTTTTGTTTTTCTTTGAAAGTGGTAAAAGAGGTCTAATTCCATCTTAAATATTAGTTTTTCAATGAGGGCATGATAATACCCTGGTGATAAGAAGAAAAACTCATTGATATCAGAGTTGTTCACAAATTAACCTGTAATCACTCTATGAACTAGCTGTTAATATGATCCCCAACTAGAGGGTGATAAGAATCTCAAAATTTTTGTTTTTGTTAGAGATGTAGAACTTATTAGGTCTCAACCTCATGCAATAATACCCATCCTTTTCTAGAGAACTCTGCATGGAAATACCAGTTGCTTATTTGTAGTTCAGTTGGTAAAGAATCTACCTGCAGTGCAGGAGACCCGGGTTCAATCCCTGGGTTGGGAAGATCCCCTGGAGAAGGAAATGGCAACCCACTCCAGTATCCTTGCCTGGAAAATCTCATGGACACAGGATCCTGGTGGGCTGCAGTCCATGGGGTCTCAAAGAGTTGAGCACGACTGAGCAATTAACACTTACTTACACAGTTATGCTGTTCTGAGGGATGAAGTGGGGTTGTTGGAGGGGAGTGGGGTGCACAGAGTAAGTAACTACTCAAGGTTCTCCAGAGAAACAGAACCAGCAGGCTAACTCAAGAAGGCAGACAAGAAGCATAAAAAGGGGCTAATTCTTCCTTCCTCTGCCCTTTTTTTCTATTTAGGTCCTCCATGGATTAGTTGGTATCCACCCACATTGGGGAGAGCAATCTGCTTTACTGAATCCACTAGTTCAAATGTTCATCCGAAAATACCCTCACATGTACACCCAGAAATAATGTTTAATCTGGGCATCTTTTGCCCTAGTCAAATTGATACACAAAACTAACCATCGCCAGGGATAACTGGCAGGGCAGTATTGGGCATATCTAGTCACATTGTCAACACATACCAAGCGAGTGGCTGAGTGAGAAAGAATCCGCCTGCCAACACAGGAGACACGGGTTTGATCCCTGGTCCAGTAAGATCTCACATGCTGCAGAGCAACCAAACCTGTGCACCGTGACTACTGAGCCTGTGCTCCAGAACCCAGGAACCAAAACTACTGAGCTCATGCACCACAACTTCTGGGGCCTGGGTGCCCTAGAGCCCATGATCCACAACGAGAGAAGCCACCAAGTGAGAAGCCAGTGCCCCACAGCTGGAGAGTGGTCCCCACTCACCACAACTAGAGAAAAACCTAGGCAGCAAGGAAGACCTGGAAGAGCCAAAAACAAATAAATAAACAAAATTATTTTTAAAATAATTTTAAAAGGGGGCAACAAAGGATGAGATGGTTGGATAGCATCACCAACTCAATGGACATGAATTTGAGCACGCTCTGGGAGATGGTAAATGAAAGGGAAGCCTGGCATGCTGCAATCCACTGGGTCACAGAGTCGGACATGACTTAGCAACTGATTAATTTTTTAAATATACCAAAAAATCTGACCCATAACACAAATATTATTGGAGTTTCACCAGGTTTACTTTATAGATGGGAGAAATACATTATTGGTCCTCCTACTAGGTTTCCAAGACACAAGCCCACATTCTTAAAATCATGGCACCTGCCACAAGCTCCCCAGGAGTAGCAATGCTTGGCTCCCTCACTACCTGTATAAAGGCTGAAGCTTTACCCAAAATACTTTTTCAACCCTGGAGAAAATGCTTAGGAAATGAGCAACTAATCATCCTAACAGTTCAGACGATATTATCATATTCAATTATTTCCTTTCAGAGACATTCCCAAAGAATCCCTTAAGTGCTCACCATTTGAACTTACATATTGGAGAAAGGTTAAGAGGTCCTTGCATTCTAATTAAGTAATTGGTAAAGTCCAAGTAGAAAACAGCAGTGGAAGAAAATGTATCACATGTGAAGAAGACACTTAATGAAAAGAGTCCTCTAGAGGAAAAAAAAAGAATAATAAAACAGGGCAAAGGGAAACTGAGAAGTTCTGTATAATAAATCATCTTATTTATTGGCCTGGTATCTCTTCCTCTGGAGATACCCTTTCATAGTCTAAGTGGACGTGGGAGGCTGTCAATCACAAGACATTCCTTCCTCGTCCCTCAATCACGTGAGCATGGGCTTGAAATGCAGTCTCATCAGTCAGAATTTCCTTCCATCCCCCATCTCTAACCGTGATTAGGTATGCAACACAGGTCAGACAATTAGATTCTTACCAAGACTTCTCTGGTTGAGCCAGTAAGAGAGCCTGTCCCTTGCCTTGGTGATCACACTGATGGGAAGAAGTCAGATGGGAGCCTCTAGCACCCATCTTTCTGATCTGAAAACAGTAAAAGGAAAAACATGTCAATTATGAGAAAGAAAAGAATGCAGTCAAGAGAAAAAAAGAAGTAAAGCTAATAAATTGCATCAGAGAAAGTTCTATTGACAGCTATTGGTCACCTGGATCTAACTGAACCTGAATCCCAGATCTATCTCTAGGCTTGCAAGTTAAATGGGCCAATAATTTCCCTTGTCCTTTAAACTAATTTGATTATGGTTTCCCTTGCTTATAACTGAAAGACTGCTAGCTAATCAAGGACCTTTCTGCTACTGTGCAAAGATGAACTTCTCAGGATAAGAAAGATCCTACACCCAGAAATTTTCTGGATGAAATATTCTATTGAAATAGCAATAAATCACCTTTTATAGGTGTTCAGTGCTATCCATCTAAGCATCTTCCTTTTTTTTTTTTTTTAGAAAATTTCTTGTCTGCCTTGAGCTAGAAAGGGCATGTATTTGATGTTCTCTTATTTTTTATATAACTTTATTTATTTAATTTTGGCTGACATGAACACAGCATACTCTCTAGTTGTGATGTGCAGGCTTCTCATTGCGGTGGTTTCTCTTGTTGCAGCACATATGCTTAGTTGCTCTGTGGCATGTGGGATCTCCCCACATCAGGGATCGAACCTGTGTCTCCTGCATCGGCAGGCAGATTCTTTACCACTGAGCCACCAGGTAAGCCCTACCTAACTTCTTTATAGAGATATAATTGACACATATATAGCATTGTATTAATTTTAGGTACACAACATACTGATACATGTATGTGTGTGTGTGTGTGTGTGTGTGTGTATATATAGAGAGAGAGAGAGAGAGTGATCACCACAATAAATTAACAGGGCTTCCCACATGACCCAGTGGTAAAGAATCTGCCTGCCAATGCAGGAGACCCAAGAGATGTAGGTTCAGTCCCTGGGTCGGGAAGAGCTCCTGGAGTAGGAAAAGGCAACCCACTCCAGTATTGTTGCCTGGAAAATTCCATGGACAGAGGATCCTGGTGGGCTACAGTCCATGGGATCAGAGAATCAGACACAACTGAGTGCACACACACACACACACCACCATTTTTTGTGTGTGATGAGAACTTTTAAGATCTACTCTCTTAGCAACTTTAATATAAACAATATGGCATTGTTAATTACAGTCATGATGCTATACATTACATACCAGGACTTTTACCTTATAACTGGAGGTTCACCCAAGACTTCTTATTTCTTGTTTTTTTTTTTTTTATAATATCCATGTTAAACAAGAGTTAAGGTGATGACTCACTCATGGCTTTGATCTGCATTTCCCTATGATGAGTGACGTTGAGCGCTGTTCATGTGCCTGTTGGCCACCTGTATGTCTTTTGTGGAAAATGTCTATTCAGCTCCTCTGCCCATTTTTTAACCAGATCCCACCAAAATATTTTATTGTCATACATTACTCCTCACTAATCGGCTCAAGTGTGAGGTTTATGGCTACCTAAAAAGGCTCTTGATGAAAGTGAAAGAGGAGAGTGAAAAAGTTGGCTTAAAGCTCAACATTCAGAAAACGAAGATCATGGCATCTGATTCCATCACTTCGTGGGAAATAGATGGGGAAACAGTGGACACAGTGTCAGACTTTATTTTTCTGGGCTCCAAAATCACTGCAGATGGTGACTGCAGCCATGAAATTAATAACGCTTACTCCTTGGAAGGAAAGTTATGATCAACCTAGATAGCATATTCAAAAGCAGAGACGTTACTTTGCCAACAAAGGTCCATCTAGTCAAGGCTATGGTTTTTCCTGTGGTCATGTATGGATGTGAGAGTTGGACTGTGAAGAAGGCTGAGTGCCGAAGAATTGATGCTTTTGAACTGTGGTGTTGGAGAAGACTCTTGAGAGTCCCTTGGACTGCAAGAAGATCCAACCAGTCCATTCTGAAGGAGATCAGCCCTGGGATTTCTTTGGAAGCAATGATGCTAAAGCTGAAACTCCAGTACTTTGGCCACCTCATGCGAAGAGTTGACTCATTGGAAAAGACTCTGATGCTGGGAGGGATTGGGGGCAGGAGAAGGGGATGACAGAGGATGAGATGGCTGGATGGCATCACTGACTCGATGGACGTGAGTCTGGGTGAACTCCGGGAGTTCGTGATGGACAGGGAGGCCTGGCGTGCTGCGATTCATGGGGTCGCAAAGAGTCGGACATGACTAAGCGACTGAACTGAACTGAACTGAAATTTAGAGAAAAAGTGAAAAAAAGATTCTATGTGATCCCTAAATGTCCTTCTAGAGTGAAACTGCAAAAGCCAGGTGTTCTAGACTATCTCCTCCACAGCCTGTCAGAGACCTTCACTCACCATCCAATCCTGCTTTCCAAAGTGAATGAATTAAAAAAGAAAAAGAGCTGGCACTAACTGGCACCTGTTGCATTCTAGACACTCCTGGGTGTTTGACACACATCATCTAATCATAGCAAATCTGTAACACAAGAATTACCCTCATTTTAAAAATGGGAAACCAAGACTTAGAAAGGCTTAATAACCTGCCCAAGGCTATATAGCTAGTGCATGACACAGCCAAAAGTTAAAACCTACGTCTGTATGAATCCAAATCCCATGTTCTTTCCAGTTCAGGAGCTGAAATACCTGCCACATTCACCATTTCTTAGAGGAAACAGTATGCCTGGTGATGGGTGTGGAGGAAAAGCTTAACCATCATTTATGAGTTTTGCCAGTTGCTGTGAGGAAAGACATGTACTGGACTCACTACCCTCATTGTCGGAGGGGAAACAGACTATGACACAAACTACTGCCCTTCAAGCCTGGATTAGGTTACGGTATAAAGTCAGGTAGCATCCTAAAGAGGGAAGGACAGATCCCAAGTGGTAATGGCAGAGGAAGGCTTTATGGAGGAGGAATTAATTTATCCTGAGCTTAAGAGTGACTGGGATTTCAACAAGCTGAAAGGGTGAAATAGCAAGGCCTTTTTCTTTGACTGAAACATCGTATGTAGCTGGCTAAATGTGCCCATGCACTGTCTGGATTGCATCGAGATCTAAAGGGGCTGAGACAGTGTATCCATCAGAATGGGCTGATTTGTGTGCTTAGTCACTCAGTCATGTCCGACTCTTTGCAACCCCATAGGCTGTAGCCACCCCAGCCCACCCCACCTGGCTCCTCTGTCCATGGGATTTCCCAAGCAAGAATACTGGAGTGCGTTGCCATTGCCTCCTCTAGAGGGTCTTCCCAACCCAGGGATCGAATCCATGTCTCCTGGGTCTCCTGCATTGGCAGGCAGATTCTTTAACACTGAGCCACCTGGTTTATGTTATAGTAACAAACAACCCCAAAATATAGTAGATTTTACAAATAATACTTATCTTATTTAACTGCCTGTTCACCGTGCTTGACTGAGGAGTCCACTTCATGTCTCTTTCACTCTAAGATGCAGGGTGATAAAGCAGCCTCTATTAGGAACATCGCCAACATGAGAGAAAACAAAAGATGGCTACAGGGTCTTACGTCATCACTTAAATGCTCCATCTTAGAAGTGACTCCCATCACTTCCACTCACAACTCTTCATTCAGTACTAATCCAAAGCCCCATCCAATCACACGGAGCCCAAGAAATGCAGTTCTTACAAGTGTCCAGTAAGTAGACAGTGAGTGATATTTAGAAAGGGCAGCCATGATTACCACACTTGGTATAGATGCTTGTTATGACAGGTCCATGTGAGTCAAGGACATGAGGAGAAGGTAGTTATACGGAGATAAAACTGTCTAGAAATCAGACCAGCATACATGCAAACATTGATAAAGCATCTCCTATGTGTTAGATTTTGTGCTGAGTCCTGGGGATTCAAAATGAATTATATAATATTGTATCTTTGGCTTCATGGAGCTCATAGTCTGATGGTAGTAAATGATACATGTTCTAGATTGAATCATGTTCCTCCAAAATTCATATATTGAAGCCCTAACCCCAGGGTGAATGTATTTGGAGACAAGGCCTTTAAGGAAGGAATTAAGGCTAAATTTAGGTCATATTGGTGGGGTCCCAATCCAAATACCTGCTGTCTTTAGAAGAAGATGGTAAAGAATCTGCCTGCAATGCAGGAGACCTGGGTTCGATCCCTGGGTTGGGAAGATCCCCTGGAGAAGGGAAAGGCTACCCACTCCAGTATTCTGACCTAGAGAATTCTGTGGACTCTATAGTCCATGGGGTCACAAAGAGTGACGACTGAGCGACTTTCACTTTCACTTTTCACTTAGAAGAAGAAGGGATATTGGAACTTTCTTGCTGTCAGTGCATGCACACAGAGGAAAAGCCATGAGGACATAGCAAGGTGCCACCATCTGCAGACCAAGGGGGAGACATCTTAGCAAAAACCGAACATGGAACCTTGGTCTTGGATGTCCAGCCTCCAGAACTGTGAGAAAATTCATTTATTTTGTGTTAGTCACCTAGTCTCTGGTATTCTGTTATGGCAGTCAAGTAGTCAATATAGTGCATAAACAGTTAATCACAATGTGAGGAAGTAAGTACGATGATGAGTGTATACACATGGATACACAGGAGAAGAGGCTCCTGCAGTGAATACAAAATAATGGTGTTTCACCATAGCCACAATCATCCCAATTCTGTGTCCTGGTGCAGAACTCAGGGGCAGGGCTCTGCCTCTACTTGGAGGAAAAGATTCAGGGGCATTGGGTAGCTTTAAGAATCAGTCATGGTCTAGTAACCTCTCTAGTGTGGCCCAGGGCAGGCTCCATGCAGGAAGAGTATTAGAAAGATGCCCAAAAGTCCACCCCCTTAAGGATGAGCATGAAAGAGAGTGTGCTTAGGCTGATACTATTACCTGCTTCCCATTATCTTCTCTGGTCATCAGCCTCCTCACACTGAAGCCTTAGGAAGAAATAATTTTCTGAAATACCTAAGAATTCCACTCTATGTTGGATAAAAGCTATACACTGAATAATCACAATTCATGGAATGTGATCAAAAAGCTTTATATGTATCTTTCTATATCCCTTTAACATTTATTCAATAGAGTATGTACTTTTGCCCCTGTGTAAAACTCGGACTATCCTATGATTCTTCTAATGACTTATAGGAAAAAAAAAAATCCTACAGACACAGTTTCAAAGAGGCAATTAGAATGTCCAGTCCCACGTAATAGTCAAATCTTCTAACTTCATTCAAAGTTCAGCTGATCTTTCTCACCCCAAGAATGACTTGCTACCTGGTAAAAAGAAGTCACTGACTTCCAACTTTCTTACTCCATTTCTCTCTCTTTTCTCAGCTGCCATTTCTGACATTCCAAGATTGAGGGCTCACAGAGGGAAGAGTGAAGGGAGCAGGAAAGCTGCTACTTGACTGGCACTTGACTGGCTTCATGGATACGACTTGATAGCACCTGAGTCTCTGATCCTACTCTGATCCTCTTGTGAAGCACTTTCACTATTTATTCAGAGATTCCCATTGATTTCTCACCTACAATCTCCTTGACACAGGCAAATTCATTTCTAGTACAACTAATCACTTCCTGCAGTCTCCCTAGTACAATAGTACTTCCAGGTCTGTCTCTGGGCAGTCCACTTCCAGTTTTTGTCAGGAGAGTCCTATTGACCCTCCAGAAGCCCCTACTGGAAGCGACTCAACTCTTTTACACACATGCAGTCATCTAGCCCTTAGGAACACTCATGCCCCTTTGCCCCAACACAGGGTGACCTCGAAATCATCCACCAGCAGATAGCTGGCCCACCTCTCATACTTCTAAGATGTACTCAGTGGGAGTCAGACACCAAGCCACTATGCCCTCCATTCTGCGGGGGTCATGGAAACTCTCTGGGTTTTCCTGTTAAAGCGCCCCTCACTAGGCTTAAGGCAAAGTGGGGTGTAACTCAACCCTCCCATCATGAGGACAGGGGCTACTCATGATGAAGCTCTCTACAAAGAACTTCTCTTCAAAAATTCTCTCTAACCTCCAAAACCCAACTGTTTCCACTCCTGATGTGAATGTATGCTTAAGGGAGAGAAAACTCATTTTCCAAATATTTTCTCTGCAAACTGGCATCATAAAGTAACATATGGTATCTGTCACTCATTGTCTTTGAGTTTCAGCTAAAATGAACATTTTAATATTCAGTTACTCATACCATATGACCCAGCAATCCCACTACTGGGCATATATCCTGAGAAAACCAAAATTCAAAAAGATACATGTGCTCCAATGTTCATAGCAGCATAATTTACAATAGCCAGGATATGGAAACAATCCAGATGTCCATCAACAGATGAATGGATAAAGATGTGGTACATAGATACAATGGAATAGTATTCAGCCATAAAAAGGGATGAATTTGAGTCATTTGTGATACGGATGGACCTAGAGCCTGTCATACATAGTGAAGTAAGTCAGAAAGAGAAAAACAAATATTATATAGTAATACATACATATGGAATCTAGAAAGGTGGTATGATGAACCTATTTAGAGAATGGACTAAATTCTCTAGTCCAGGGGAAGGAGAGGGTGGGATGAACTAAGAGAGCAGCATTGACAAATACACACTACCATATGTTAATCAAAGAAGTTAATTCTGTCCGGTCTCTTCATTCTCTTTGGTCTTGTTCTTCCTGATTTCAAAGTGTTTGGATCTAAGAATGAAAGGCTGATGCCTGTGTCATTCAAACCAACCAACTCAGATCATGTGTTCTGACTGTAATATAATAAGATTGGGACGCATAAGAAAAGGATACTGTTAGTTGCTCAGTCGAGTCCAACTCTTTGCGATCCACGGACTGTAGGCTCCTTTGTCCGTGGAATGCTCCAGGCAAGAATACTGGAGTGGGTAGCCATTCCCTTCTCCAGGGGATCTTCCAGACCCAGGGATCAAACCTGTGTCTCCTGCACGGCAGGCAGATTCTTTATCATCTGAGCCACCAGGGAAGCCCTAATAAAAAGATAGCCCCATCCAAAAAGACCCATGTATTTGGAAATTTATAAGACATTTCTGAATAATTCATAGAACAAAGAGGTCATGCCAAAGTATGGAACATTTAGAATTGAATGATGAAAAAGCGCCACATCAAAATTTGTGAGATATGCCTGAAGAGGTACTTAGAAGAAATTTTGTAGTCTTGAATGTATATTTTTATAAAGAAAAGAATTTAAAGGCAACAAAGTGAGCATCTATCACAAGTTAGGAGAAGAAACAAGAAAATCAAAGAGTAGAAAGACAGAAATAATAAATAACAAAATTAATAGTAATAAAATAAGTAGTAGAAAGAGCAATAAAACAGACACCTCTAGCAAGATTGATCAAGGAAGAAAATAAAAAGAGAACCCCCCTACCAAAAAAAGATAAAAATAAATTTTTAGAGGACCCAATTACAAATTCAGTAGATATTTAAACATCATAAGGAAATGCTACAGAAAACTTTATGCCAGTCAATCTGAAAATCAAGATGAAATGAAAAAGATAAATTGCCAAAACTGTCTAAAGATGAAACAGAATACTGGGTTAGAACCATAATCAGTGAAAGCATTAGACCCTGACAGCTCTGTCATTGTTTTATCAAACCCTCAAGCTGTAGATAACTCTTACATTATCAAAATGTCCCCCAAAATAAAGAATGAGTAAAAGTGCCCCAATTCATTTTATGAATAGGACAAACAGATTATGAGAAGGAAAAATTACAGGCCAATCTCATTTATAAGCAAATATGAAAATATTAAAAAAATATATTAGCAAAGTAAACAAAGTATGAAAAAATTGATCATGACTAAGTAGAGTTTCAGTTCAGTTCAGTTCAGTCACTCAGTCGTGTCCAACTCTTTGTGACTCCATGAATTGCAGCATGCCAGGCCTCCCTGTCCATCAGCAACTCCTGGAGTTCACTCACACTCACATCCATCGAGTCAGTGATGCCATCCAGCCATCTCATCCTCTGTCGTCCCCTTCTCCTCCTGCCCCCAATCCCTCCCAGCATCAGAGTCTGATATTCCAGTTCAAAAGATTGTTCTAACAGTTAAAAATCTATTAACTGCGTCCCAAACTAAGTTATCCAAATGGCCAATAAGCATGTAAAAAGTGCTTATTATCATTAGTCATCAGAGAAATGAAACAGAAATTAAAATCATGATGAGATACCACTTTATACTCTTTGGAAAGGCTAAAATTAAAGGCAAGCAATACTAAGTGTTGACAAGGATATGGAGCAACTGGAATTCTCATACATTGCTCACTAAAGTAAAAACTGTTAAAACTACTTTGAAAGGTCATTTGACAATTTCTTATAAAATTATATTTTTAAATATTTAAAATTCTTATAAACCTATTATTTCATTGACCAGAATTATGCCCCACACCACAATTGCATAATGAATACAATGAATTATTATTATAAAACAATTAATCTTAATATTAATTTGCTAACTCCTACTGTATATGAGAGAACATGTGAAGTATATATAACCAACAAATGAGTATCATCAAAATATGTAAAGAAAAATACAAGAATAATCCAATAAGGTCAACTCTTAAAGAGGAAACTCAAATGGCCAACAAACATTTGAAATGAAGCCCATGTTCATGTTTGCTGCTAAGTCGCTTCAGTTGTGTCCAACTCTGTGAGACCCCATAGACGGCAGCCCACCAGGCCCCGCCCTTCCTGGGATTCTCCAGGCAAGAACACTGGAGTGGGTTGCCATTTCCGCCTCCAATGCATGAAAGTGAAAAGTCAAAGTGAAGTCGCTCAGTCGTGTTTGACTCTTAGCCACCCCATGGACTGCAGCCTACCAGGCTCCTCCGTCCATGGCAGGAGGAGCATTTTCATTTCCTCCATTCATTTTCTAGGCAAGAGTACTGGAGTGGGTTACCATTGCCTTCTCCATGTTCATGTTTCAGATCAGATCAGTCGCTCAGTCGTGTCCGACTCTTTGTGACCCCATGAATCGCAGCACGCCAGGCCTCCCTGTCCATCACCAACTCCTGGAGTTCACTCAGACTCACGTCCATCGAGTCAGTGATGCCATCCAGCCATCTCATCCTCTGTCATCCCCTTCTCCTCCTGCCCCCAATCCCTCCCAGCATCAGAGTCTTTCCCAATGAGTCAACTCTTCGCATGAGGTGGCCAGGGTACTAGAGTTTCAGCTTCAGCATCATTCCTTCCAAAGAAATCCCAGGGCTGATCTCCTTTAGAATGGACTGGTTGGATCTTCTTGCAGTCCAAGGGACTCTCAAGAGTCTTCTCCAACATGTTTAGGAAAGTGTAAATTAAAACACAAAAACTCACCAAATTATCAAGCTGTCAAACAAGTAGGGATGAAGCCATTCCAGGTAGAAGAAACAGCACGTGCAGGCACATCAAATACTATGAGAATATTTATACCCCCTTCTGTGTATCTATCTGAAGAGAGCAGCAAAAATTTTACATGCAAGTGAACAAATCTGGACACTGAGATGATTTTCCTCTGCACCCGTTGCCACAAACCCACATGAGAGTCCAGTTACTCAGCAAATAAAGGTTCTCCAGTCCCAGGCACTCCCAGGATTCTGGTGGCTCTTTCCCCTGGGGTATGATTATCTCCTCCAACAAAATCAAGTGAGTCCCAACCTTCTCATCCATTTGTCCTGTGGGATGACAAGACTCCCTTAGACGTGCCTGAATCAGACAAAACCAGCAGTTAGGATTACTTTCTGCCTTTCTCTTGCAAAGGTCCCCACTACCTAGACTGGTTTCAGGAGCATCTGACCTTTGGAGGATCCTGTGCCAAGTCCTGTGTGCTGACATTTTCTGACATAGTAGTAGATTGTAGCTGAGACTACATTACCTCAGAAATCCAAAGCAAAGTCAAAAAATAACTTGTATTAATAAAAAGTAGAGAGCAGCAAAGAGAAAGTAAAGTCATTATACAGTTCAGTGTGTTCTCAAAGAGCAAAATATTCTTCCATTGTCTATCTTTTATCATTATATTATATTACTGTCTCAATCTATTTGATAAATATAGCATTTCTAAAATTCAGTGAAATTTTCCTAGTTAAAAAAAAAGAAATGCAGGTAATCATGGAAATGAAAATGTTTCACTCAAAGTGTTTCATTCAAAATGTTTCTGAGTTTCTCCACTCAGAAAGTGGAGATGGGAGTGTATAATGTATGATTCGGGGCATCACTTAACATATAGTGTAACATACAGTGCTGCTGCTGCTGCTGCTGCTAAGTCACTTTAGTCGTATCCGACTCTGTGCGACCCCATAGATGGCAGCCCACCAGGCTCCCCGTCCCTGGGATTCTCCAGGCAAGAACACTGGAGTGGGTTGCCATTTCCTTCTCCAATGCATGAAAGTGAAAAGTGAAAGTGAAGACGCTCAGTCGTGTCCGACTCTTGGTGACCCCATGGACTGCAGTGAGATAAGAACAAAAACATTAGAGGCCTAAATAAAATCCTCAGGTGGATGAAGGAACAGGAGGATTGGCTCAGCCTGGCTGTGGGGAGCCGAAGAAAAGCCAGCCCCAACCCCTAGAGGAGGAGAAGACCTCCTTTGCCTGCAGAGCTCAATCTTGCGTGGAGTTGGTTGTAAGAATGGAAAGAACAGCCCACAATGGGGATTAACACAGTAACTCACCCACTGAACTAATTATATCTTGTTTGAATGTTAAGGGTCATGGGGTCAGGGGCAAAACTAAGATGCACCCATCAGTGGGACTCTCTCAAGCTCTTCTTTTAGGAGTAAATAGCAACAGCAGAAAAAATACAAAAGGAACAGGTTTTGAAGGCCAAGCTGAAGAGCAGGAAGAAAATGAGGTAAGGTAGCTATTGTAAGCAAGCGCATTAAGGTAATGTGTGTATAGGAGCATAAAAGCTGCTGGAGGGTTTTCACTCCATGCCCCTCTAAGCAGAAGGCCTGGGGGTGGTGGGTGGCAGTGAGAACATTCTGGGGGCTCCATACCCCTGGGGGAGCTGAGAGTGACTGTTGGGGCCTCACTGGTCCATCACTTCCCCCCCAATCAGAATAAGCCCAGATGACCCGGGTGAAGCCAGGTGGTGTTTCTCACCCTCTTTCTGTTACCATCCCCCTAAGGTGTCATTTTAGGTATTTTTCCCCAATTGTCCCTTGCTGAATTTCAGGGCCACAGATATGCTGTATATCTGTTTGTATAACGCATGTGTCTCTGGGCTGCCTACGTTAAAAGAGTCAGCATTTTTGTTGCCTCCCAAGAACATTTTTCAATCCCTTAGGAGTGACGTGCTCATCAAGGATGCTCAGCCTAGGCCCATTAACACTTCTCCCCCAGCTTGCCTCGGATGGCTTCTTGTAACCACAATCCATAGTCTAAATTAAATTCTATTTTTATAAAACAAGGACAACAGGTAAATTAGCCAGGAATAGACCTATCCTGATCTAATGATGACAGTCTATAACGGCATTCACGTACATCTAGTGGCAAGTAACAGAACTGCAGGAACACAAGTAAAATTATTTAGAAGCAGCCCTAAAGCGGTTTTGTGTTTATCACAAAAATATCACACATGCAAGTCTCTCGCCTTTTTGTTTGTGTGTTTGCACCGGGTTAGTTGCAGCACACCGGTTCTTCTACAATCCCTGTTGTGGCATGCGGGATTTTTTTTAGTTGCAGCAGGCAAACTCTTAGTTGCAGTATGTAGGATCTAGTTCCCTGACCAGGGACTGAACCCCAGCTGCCTGCCTTGGGATCGTGGAGTCTTATCCACTTCCCCACCAAGAAAGTCCTTCTCCCCACCTTGAAGATCATTCCTAGAATCTATATTCCATGTAGCCTTATCAGCCAAGAAGGCTGTGTCATATTTTCTGAGCCACGGTCATGTGGAATAAAAAATAAGTTTTTGGAGAAGGAAATGGCAACCCACTCCAGTATTCTTGTCTGGAAAAGCCATGGACAGAGGAGCCTGGCGGGCTGTAGTCCATGGGGTTACATGACTGAGCATGTGTGCATGCGGGTGGAGGGAGATGGGCTGGTAGCAATAAACCGGTAGAAAAAGAAGTTTTTGCTTTTATAAAATTCTCCAAATTCAAACTGTAATATAAAATTTAATGTATATATTTTCCAGGAGCCATATTGTCTCAATATTCTGATCTAGTGTCCTAGAGATGGGGGCAGAGTGTCCATTGGAAAGTCACTCTCCTGGAAAAATTGACTTAATGATCATGAGGTAAACATCTCAGAGTAAGCTTGAAAACAATTGATTAAAGTCAACCACACAGCCCATTGGTTCCAAAGCATCCATCCACTTGCTTGATTCAATCAAATCTTTCCAGACTGGTTTACAGTATAACAACAGTTGTCGTCATAGTTATCATCATTCCAGTAACTGAGAAGTGAATGTTGCTTGTTGTTCCCATTATCCAGCTGTGGAAAATGAGGCTTACGGAAAATGAGACCCATCCCTTGCCCAAGCTCACAAGACTAATGAAAGTGGCGGAGCTGCAATTCACACGTAGCACTGCCTGGCCCCAAAGCCCTCATTCTAACCACAGCACAGGCCCTCCATTTGTGTAGACAAAGCCCTGGTAGAGGGGAGTGTGAAGTTCGGCTAAAATAGAAGCTGTGTCGCTCAACTTTGTGGGGTTTTGAAGAATTTAGACCAGAGTGCCATTCTTCTAAAACCGAGCAGCTTGGAAAAGCCGCTGTGAAGATTTGATTTCGAATTTGAGACCCACTCCGAGAGGGTGTGCTCAGAGCTCAGCAGACAATGAAAAATCATCCGTCGCTCTTCCCTCTGACAATCGGTGCGCGGAACTCCCGCTCTCCATCAACCTCCCGGCTTCAGCCGGCTCACAGGGCTCTCTGCTTTGCATGCGACTGCACAGAGGCAATTTATTTTCTCATTGGAAATGGTGATGCCGAGAGAGCAGAGCCGTGTCACACATGGGGGAGCCACCACTATAGGGAACAGAAGCGCCTTCCAGCTTGACTTAGCTGCCATCTTTTAGGCTGCTGTGAGAGCAGCAAGAATGGTGCATACAGGATCCCTGTCTCAAGCAGGATTGAGAGTGTCTCAAATCCCTGCCTTCTTAGCGAGAATAATGGCCAGGGTTCGTGGGGGAGAAAGGGAGGGGAACCTCTCTCTTGAAACTCTGACTACTGGGCTCCTTAAAGATGGATTAGCATTTCAGAGATTTATTCAGTTTCTTGGGTAGAGAAGCTGACTCACAGATACTATAAGTTTGGGCGTGATAGCTTAGAGCTAAATCTGTGTCCTTAAGCAGAATTTCAAACCAATAATTTTGAGAAGGCGTAATGGAGTGCTGTGATAACCCAAAACTCCATAAATAATGAGTCACACATTCCCCTTATCCGAGAGTCAAGCATCAAACACCTTCAGCCATCCAGAGCATCTGAACGCACACAAGTATCCCGAGCAGTTACCCTGCACAGGCAGAAATTAAACAGCCAGGGAGAGCCTAAGAGGGCCGATTACAAGAAGATTGACATGATTGGTGGGTTTGCAGTGAAAGGAGCTACTTCATAGGTAAGCACTGGCTCTAAAAATCAAATGCCATTAAAGAAGATAAAGAAGGAGTGAAGAGAAAATGAGAAAAATACACAAAACCCAAACCTAGAGAATCATACTAATACTAGCACTGTCCAATAGAAATACATGAGCCACAAATGCAAGCCACATGTGTAATTTTAAATTTCCTAGGAGCCACACTACAAATAAAAAGGAACAGGTTAAACTAATATCAGTGAATCATTTTACTGAACATAGCTAAGATACCATTTCAAATTATAACCCATATGTTTTCAATTACTGAGATTTTTACAATCTACTTTTTGTACTAAGTCTTTAAAATCCAGTATGTTTTTTACACTTACAACACAGCCCAGTTTGGACTAGCCACACTTCAAGTGCTCAACAGCCAAATGTGACTAGTGGCCAATGAATGAATAGAAAATTCTTAGTTGTATAAGCTCAAGGGAATCACAAAGAGTGTTACAAGGACATTGGTTGTAAGTGGTGAAAAATTGTAAACAACTTAAATGTTCATCCAATGGTGACTCGATTATTTAATTTTACTATATTAAATAATGAAATACAAAACAGCAATGAAAATGAATAAATTGAATCTCAATATACCACCAGGATATCGCTCCAAGACAGTACTGAATGACCAAAGCGATCAGCAAAATCACACGTACCCTGTACCATATAAGTAAAGTTTTAGCAATACCCCCTCAAAAAAAAACACCATATATGGCTTTTTTGAAACAAACATGTGGAATGCAGCAAAAATTTAATGTCAGATGAAATATGCATCAGTTTTGAAAAAAAGTAATTAATTCTGGGAAAGGAGAAAAGAAAGGAAGGAGAGAGAGAAGAGGATTTTGAGAAAGGTACAGGAGTCCTCCACTGAATGTGTAATGTTTTACGTATTCAAAAAGAATAATCTAGCACAAATGAAATGTTAATATTGTGAAATGTCAGAGGTGGGTACGAATGCTCTCATTAAATTATTCTCAGTTCTTTTCTGTACGTTTGATATATTTCATGAAGAAGAGGTGGGGGGAGGCAAAAAGAAGACACATCATCACAAGAGAAACAAAAAGAGATAAGATAGTTGGAGCAAGGCAGCACAGGCCTGGGAGTCCTGCTCTCCCTGCCTCTGTAGACAGCAGGACCCATTTGACATTCAGCAGGAACACAAGGGTTTGTTGCATCCCTTCCAAGTACAAATGCTGCAGGGCATTGAGAGATGCTCACTGCTGAAAACCTAGTGGGGAAAAAATGTTTTATATATATATATACATATACACAACTATATATTCTTTTGTTCTTCATACAGCCTATGAAGGCAGAAGAGCATTTGGTTTGATTTCAAAGAATCTACTTTACAAGGTTTACTCAGAACTTTGAGCACACAAAAGCCCTCTGGAGCCCAGGCTGAGCAGATCCTCTACTTGGCAGTAATGGCTACCTGAGGAGCGCTCACACAGCCCACAGAGCCACACCCTGGCAGCACCTCCTCATTCATAACTTTGAACTTAGCGTGTCCAGTCCTGGTCCACCATCTCCCAACCTGCCATATATACACCTGCCTATATACACATGCCTACACACATGTGCACACACACACACTACACTACACTTGTTTCTGCCTCCTCTCCTCCCTTCTAAGTGTGTTTGACTTTCAGCCCAGCAGTGATTCTGTGCATCTGATGTCCTCCACAAACCTGAAGAGTTTTTGTCCTTCGTCTCTTTCTGGTCATTTATTACAGATGCATCAAAACACTAATCCCAAGAGGTCCCCACTTTTAGCACTTCTCTATCCACGAGGCGCCCATTTATCCCTAACCTTGATTGTTTCTGCCCCCGGTTCTTCTCTTGGATAAAAACGGCCTCCTCAGTTCCATGGAAACAGCTTTCAATGTTAAATGCTTTCAGAGATCTATTGTTTCGTGGGGTTTTTTTAAGCTTAAGCAGTTACCTGCATCACAACCACACAACTTCTTATTGACACCCTCACCAAAAAGGAAAAAGAAAGAGAAAATATGTATGTTTATATGATAAGCAAGGCACAAGCTCTCTTTCTAGAAACCAGTCTCCCTATCTAACACATTCTTTTATACACTCTGGTGAATCTATTTCAAGTTTTCTAGGTATTCAAGGGCCACAGGCCAGCCCAAGATTTTCAGGACCTTTGAACTTTCTGATGCATGATTTTTTATAAGCTGAATTCCTCTGTTTTCATTGGGAAATTTGGCACCACAGAGAAAGAACCCCATTCCCTTCGAGGAACAATTCTTACTTTATTCTTTGGGTTAACAGAAATTTTCAGTATAAATTTATGTGCTATTTAATAAAAATCCCAAATAGTCTGTCATGGATCACAGAATTCTTTGAAATCCATTTATTTTAGTGAAGGTTAGCATTTTAGCTGTTCATAAATATAAACTATTGAGGAGGGAGAGGCAAAAAGATTTAATTTTTCACCATCCAAACAAGCATTTTTAAGCAATTCAAACGAGTCTTGAAATTCCATAACTCTATTAAAGCTCTTTCAACTCATGAATATTATTTATACAAGTGGATATGTTAGCATCGCAGAAATAAAATCAGAGAAGCCAAACATGCTTCAATCATCTGAAAAACAAAAACTACGAATTACTGTTTAAATGGCTCTTGAACAATTTAAGCATGTTGAAATAGAATTTCATCTTTTCCCTAGAAGCACCCGAGGATGAGACAGCAGAAAGAAATGTCCAGTCCTTCCTGACCTGTGCTCTGAGGAGTAGAAACTGTAGGGATTATATTCATTTAGAGCCTGCAGAAAGACAGACATTGTCTTCAAAGAGAAAGGCCTATTCACCCACAGAGTTTTAGGGGTCTGGAGGCAAAACACAAAACTGTCCTTTAGGGTAAAAATTTTAAGTCCCTTTTGAAAATCTTGTAACATGGGCTCTAGTTGAACAGTGGATAGATTTTGTTTTGTTCTGTCTGTAATTTTCATACTTTGCTACTACAACTATAAATGAATCTCTAACCCTCCGTGGGTGAGTTCATTCTTTCTCCAATTCTTGAAACCTTGCCCTCTTCAGATCTCTCTCCTTCCCTTTTATGCCCTGTTTTCAGAGTATTCTGCTGAATTCATGCCTTAGGAAAAGAACAGCATACTTTTGTCTTTGGCGCCCTCTTATGGTCACTTTATTTTTATAACAGCACCTGCAGTGTTTGTAAAGGAACTTTGTAGTTTTGAGACTGAAAGGCCATGAGCGAATCCCCTGTTAATTGTTTTGTATCGGATGCTAATAAGACATTCATGTACCCAGAAAGGACAACACCTCAAACCCAAGCAGGCCTAAGCAATACCCCTTCTACCTTAGGTGATGCTCCTTCTCCCCCTGCTGTGCGCAGGATGAGAAATGTCCATGTTTCTAGCTGTTATCAACTAATCCTAGCTTCTTCATCTTTCTGTATTTCTCACTCAGTCCTATTTCAGAAATCTTCTACTACAAGGGCCCAAAGACTCTGCATTCACAGCAGTGATTCTTTTGCTGGTGAAACACACAAATCCAAGTGTGCTGGTCCCACTGCGTCCAGCACCAACCTTGGAGCCCTCTTCTCCCTGTCTCACCCTGACCCACCCAGCAGACCCCGCCCACCCTTCAGGCTGCGTCTGAAATTCTGTCTCCTCTCACCTCCTGGGATGGGCATGGCTGCCCCTTACCTTACGGTCCCTCCATAATTCATACACATCTCCATAATAGTAATTAACGAGTTGCACACTTTCCAAAGTGAGTTCTAGAGAATTTACTTCCTATTCCATAGGATGCTCCATGGAAAACAGGGTTCTGTGAACAAACGCCTCTGAACAATGGGACATACTGTATTCCCTTGATGAATAGCATGCACAGAACTTTGGGAAAACACTGCTTTTCTGTCACATTGGCAGAACTGAGTCACCTTTGAGGAGCCATATCTCTGTCTACTGAGGGCAGAATTAGCAGAGCTGATGAGAATCTTTATTTTTCTGAGGTCATCTTTCCTCTCTGGGAGGCCAGCCCTCTGTGGGACACTCTGACCCTCATCGAGAACTCTGAGAACCCCACTAAGTCAGACTCACCAAGGCCACCTCACATCTCTTGGTGGCCAGGAGCTGACTTTCTTGCCAACCACTTCTTCCTAAGGCTCTGTCCCCAACCCCTTGCTGTCTACACAGACGTCAGAAACTTGTTCAGCCCTGGGTCTTCGCTACAGGATTTCCTGATTCTTCTGTCTGTCTGAGTGGAGGCTCCGATGGGTCTCAACAGATTCCTTCTGCCTTGCCACCATCTCACCACTCCTGTCCTACCCTCAGCCACATGCTACAAACACTCAGCCCCGTGGCAGAAAACACCTCTCTCTTCGAGGAGAATAAACTATTATTTAGTCAATTCTATCTCCCAGTATCTCCAGAATCTCCCCCATTTCTTTTGACCCCACAACACAAATTCAGGCTACCTCATCGCGACCCTTGATGGCAATACCTATCCCCTGCCTCCATCCTTTCCCATATCCATTCAAACCATTCTTTTTAAAAGGTGAATCTGATCATGTCATTCCCCTTTACAAAAGCTTGTAATTCCTGCTTGTTGTTTGGATCAACACCAAACCCCTCCACAGCTGAGGCTCTGCCGAGCCCTCCATCCTTGTCTCCCCAACTCTCATCCAGCATGGTACAGCCACATGGATGCTTCCTAGATTCCTAAAATATACCACTTTTCTCCCTGCCCAGCAGACACTATGCCCCCTGGCTGGAGCTCTCTTCCTGATGTCCTTCACATGTCTCACCACACCCATCCTTTACTCTCAGATAAAGCTCACTTCCTCCAGAGGCCTGACTCACATGAGCCCCTGGACTAGGGTCTGACTGCCCCCCAACCAGAGGCTCCCTTTACTGCCTGCACACTCTCTGCTATAAACCTCATCTCAATTTAATTAAGTAACTGCTTCATGTATTCTGATTTGTTAATGTCCACTTCCTCCACTCAGGGCAGACATTAGGGCTGCAGAGGCCAGGTCTATCTGGCTCACCTCTGCATCCCCAACACCTGGCACCAGCACTGGCACATGGCGATGTTCAGTGAACATTTGTTGAATGATGGGATTCCCTGGAGGGCCAATGGTTAGGACTCTCAGCTTCCACTGCAGGCGCCATGGGTTTGATCCTTGGTCAGGGAGCTAAGATCCTGCAAGCCACATGGCATGGCCAAAAAATAATAATAATTAAATAAAACTCTGTTAAAATTTTTGTTGTTGTTGAATGAATTTGGATCAGGCAATTTCCTTGTACTCACAGAATATTCACTTTTCTCCCAACAATAATTTTATGGCCTGTTCCAGCATGAAGCATCCTAAGATATCATACCAAATAAACCATTTCTCTATGCTTCCTGAAAATAACTGATTTCTCTGTGCCAAATTTGAATCAAGCCTAAAATGAACTGAATTGTACATCACTGGTGGAGTCTTTCTCTTCCACATTACCAAATACCCCTCCAACCGGGGTCAAAATTATGGTAAGAATCTTTTTCATGTCTTCAGAGTTCCTAAATGCTTCTACATGTATCATTGCTCAGTGTAAAATCACGTTATTCTTGCATTATTTTCTATATATAATTGCAAAGTACTGTTTGTAAGTGAGCTTTCCTTAGGATTTCAGAATTGTTCCTTGTGTACCAATACAGGTAATCAGATCATTAGAAATACCCTGGCCACCTGCCACTTCTTTTCCCCTCTGCCTACTCCCTTGGGCAAAAGCTATCACTTTTAATAAAAAGCTTGGCTTGGGACTTCCATGGTGGGCCTGCAGCTAAGACTCCATGCTCCCAATGCAGGGGGCCCAGGTTCAATCTCTGCTCAGGGAACTAGATCCCATAGGCCACAACTGAAGATCCCATGTACTGCAACTAAGATCTGGCATGCATGCATGCTCCGTTGCTAAGTCGTGTCCAACTCTGTGATCCTATGAACTATAGCCTGCCAGGCTCCTCTGTTGGTGGGATTTTCCAGGTAAGAATGCTGGGGTAGGTAGCCATTTCCTCCCCCAGGGGATCTTCCTGACCCAAGGATCAAACCCATGTCTCCTGAGAATCCTGTCATTTATAGGTGGATTCTTTACCACTGAGTCACCTGGGAAGCCCAAGACCCAGCACAACCAAGTAAATAAATTAAAAAAAAAAAAAACTTTGCTTGCTTAGGGAAAAAAGAAAGAAACAAATATAATGGGAATTTTCAACACTGGCTGACAGAATACGGTAGACCAGTAACTTCAAAGTTCTGAGGGAAATTTTATTCTCAGCCTTGAATTATTATACCCTCACACTTGACCAAACTATTGATTAAGAGTTAGGGTATAATAAAAAATTTTTCAGATATTTAAGGATTTAAGATGTGGCTTCCCATATATCATTTCTAGAAAATCACTGGGAAGCTTGCTTTGTCAAAAGGAGGGAGTAAACCATAAAGAGAATAACACAGGATTCAGGAAACAAGTGAAGCAGACAAGGAGAGTGGGGAAGAGGAGGGTGTCATTCATCCAGAGCCTGGAGAATAAGTGCCGATGACAGCAGGGGAACTGCAGGTGGGGCACTAAGTGTGCTCATCCAGACTGGGTCCTACCCACAGACACGCCATCCAAAAGTCCCAGGGCACTGAAACCCAGCCCACACGTGGCTCACCAAGTCTGATGGAGGGCCATGTGCCCCAAAGTTCCATACTAGCTTGTAGCATCCCTGAAAGAAGGCTGTGGGATAGGAAGGTAGGAGGAGTGGACAGAATGTTTGGAACTCTTTAGGGTTTGGGAAAATTATTGATATAATTGTTGGACCATTTGGGGGAAAAAATTAGTCAATTGCATTAGTTTGCTAGGGCTACCATAACAAATACCAACAACTAAGGGGCTTAAAAACAGAAATATATTTTTTCACAGTTCTAGAGGCTAGACGTCCAAGACCCAGGCGTCAGCAGGGTTGGTTTCTTCTGAAGCCTCTCTCCTTGGCTTGCAGACTACCACCTTCCCACTGTGTCTGCATGTGGTCTTTCCTCTGTATGCATCTGTGTCCTCATTTCTTAATTTCCTTTTTATGGGCACCAGTCATACTGGATTAGGGCCCACTATAATGGCCTCATTTTCATTTAATCACCTCTTTAAATCCAGTCTGTCTCCAAATACAGTCACATTCTGAGGTACTGAGGGCCAACATTTTAACATACATATTCGGGGAGGACATAATTTAGCCCATAACAATCACATAGTAAACTAAGTGAATGAAATAAATAAACAAAGCAATTATCAACTCAAGGAAAAATAAAGGTTGTAGCAGAAATGGTCATAGTAAACTATCTGGTCAGCAGCAAACAATATTTACATTGTCATTATAATGTAAACACTAAGTTGAACCAAGCTTTGTACCATCGAGAGAAGAGGGGTAGCAATAATGTAGAAGGTAAGACGGGTGAGGATTCACAGGGTAAAACCCTCAGTCACCATAAAAGTAATTACATAGCAGATAATTAAAACAGGTGACTCAAGGAATAGTAGAACAAGATTATTTAGAGATGTAGAGGTTAAAACTCAGAAAACCAGATTAAAGTGGTTGAAAGTAGCTGTATTTGGTGAGAAGGAATTGGGAAGGAAGAGCTAGAGGAAGGAACTACTAAACTGTAGTATACGTTTTCTGTAATTTAATGTTTTAACTGTGAAGATAATATGGTTAAAAACTAATTTTTTTTTTTAGTTTAACTTTTAAGTAACTCAAATTCTAACACATTTGGAAGGCGGCAGACACAGACTCCTACTACTAATTTCTTTGTGTGCAAAATTCAGAATAATCTTCTCTCACCTCCATTTAATTAAAACATATTCCAAGTTGTAAAAACAGCTATCTAAAATCTTTTACCTTTTACAACTACTTATTCATATGGATTGAAATTTTCACAATATTTGCAACCCAAAGAAAACACAGAAATGAACTGGAATTCTGAGGTTGTAAAGCCACAGTAAGGGTCTGTACCCTAATCTCAAATGTATGGATTTACGAAAACCGATTCACTGTTCTCATTAACTTTATAATAAATAAATGTTGTATGTTTTTCCTCATATAAACATATTCTAGTAAAATGTTGCTTTTTCGCTTCCATTAAATTTTTTTTCAGATAATGGCAGAGAAGACGTTTGGGAAAGCTGGTCTTACCTGGAAGCCCCTTTCCCTCTGTCCTTAGCCAAGGGCACCTTATAATTGTCCATCTCTCCTCCTAGTTTTGGTAAGTCATGCAGCTTTGGAATTCCAAGGTTTTATATTAATTTTTACATAAGCAATACAATGAATGATCTTTTCAGCTCCTGTATGATATTCACATGCAAATGTAAAGACAAGATTCTGACCCAGTGTCAGCTGGATAAAAATTCTTGTTCTTTCTAGAACTATGCTCAAACAGTTCTTATAATCTTAGTAGCAAAACCAGGTAATAACTTTATGCTGATGTGAAGAAAAGCATCTTTGAAGAGTTCCTAATCAAAGCTCCTGTCCAAAGGCAAGTTAATTTTTGAAGTTTCCTTGAGTTCAAGATGGTCACCAAGCTATTTGCTAAGTGTTGCTGTAGTTACTTGCTTACTGAGGAAATAGCAGAGAGGATTACACATGTCTGTGACCCCTCTCTTCCCTGTAAGATGTGCAGGGACTTTGGCATTAAGTACCTAGAGGGGACCCACATTTTTTAGAAACAAACAAGCTCCACTAGGGCTTCCCTGATAGCTCAGTTGGTAAAGTATCCACCTGCAATGCAGGAGACCCCGGTTCAATCCCTGGGTCGGGAAGATCCACTGGAGAAGGAATAGTCTATCCACTCGAGTATGCTTGGGCTTCCCTTGTGGCTCAGCTGCTAAAGAAGCTGTCTGCAAAGCGAGAGACCTGGGTTTGATCCCTCTGTTGAAAAGATCCCTTGGAGAAGGGAAAGGTTATCCACTCCAGTATTCTGGCCTAAAGGCTACCTGCTCAAGTATTCTGGCCTGGAGAAGTCCATGGAAAAGCCTATGGAGTCACAAATAGTTGGACACAACTGAGCAACTTTCACTTTCAAGATTTCATTTTCAATGTGACATTTGTTTACATTAAAGAGCGAGTTTTCAGGGCTAGAGAGGATTTGTAACATCTTCCAAGAGAGCAATATTCACCACTAGAAGTTTCTACCTGATATTTAGGAGGGCCTTCAACCACCAGCATCCTCATCACTAATATTCCTTCTCACTACGATGCACAGACTAGTAAATTGCTTCAGGCACAGATAAACCTCTTCTCTCACATTTTTTATAAGCTAAAACTCTATATTTTTGTAAATAAAAATTGCAATGGTGTATTAATACTGGCAGTGGTAAACTTGAACGCCCACAGAGACCTGGCACGTAGTACATGTGAGGAAGGCACGTATGAAGAACATACCGTCTAAGTCTGTCAGAGAATGAACAATGGCTTCTGTCCTCTTCTTGATCTTGAGTCTCTTTCAACACTTCTCATTGGCTGAACATGACTGGAATTCAGCTGGGAAGTGAGTGTTGGAATTGTAGTTAGCAGGTGTCTAGCCCACTGTGATACTTACAGAGCAGAATATAGTTGGAGGGCATGGAGCTGAGAGTCAACAGGCAAATAACCAGCCAAGTGTCCAGTCAGAAGAGGGTCATGACCTGAGGCCATCTATAGGTGGGAAGGGAAAAAAAAAGTCACATTCCAAAGCAAGGACTGATAAGAGTTTTGTAAAAGTTGGGGCAGCCACTATCTTCTTTCAGCTGATTGTTGCCATGTTGAAATGAGATTCCAATTTTGCTAAATATTCTAACTTATCAAGAGAAATTGAAATTCTTGATGTTTATGGAAATGTTATAATTTGCATTCAACAACCAATTCAAACTTATTTTTATGTGTAAGTTTTGCAAAATAAGATTGTGGTCTTGACTCACCACAGGGGTGTCAGTTTCAACCTCTAGTATCAACCAATGGCAATAGATTCTTTTTTCATTCATTAAGTCATAAACCACATCATACACTGTTCACCAACACTTGAAAGTAAAATGGACACAGTGTTCACCAACCTAAGTTCTCTCAGCTCCATGCCCTCTATCTATGTTCTGCTCTGTAAGTATCACAGTGGGATAGACACCCTCAAACTATAATTCCCACACTCATTCCCAGCAGAATTCCAGTCTTGTTCAGCCAATGAGAAGCACTAAAAGAGACTCAAGAGCAGGAAGAAGGCAGAAGCCATTGTCCATTCTCTCTCTGTCTCTCTAACTTGGGTCTCTCCGTCTCTGCTCCTTTCACTCTCCCACCCCACCCCTTTGAGTAGTCCACCCCAACAGTGGCTAAGCCTCAGTCTCCTCCCAGTTCCAGATCGCTCTATTCCCCCTTTATTCCCTCCAAGCCCTGGAAGGCTAGCGGTTTCCTGAAGTTACTACTATTTGGATAACCTCACTTTCCTCTATTTTGTTTTTCCAGCACCCTTATTACTAATTCCTAGATAAATTTTCTCATTTGAACTGCCTAAGTGTCAAACCTGACTATCTGAGTACTCACACGTGTCTGCATATATACAGTTGTATAAATAACATTTGGTCATGAGAGTTGCTTTTATGAGCAAGGTGTACCTTGCATCCATGCCATTCTTCCTAAATTCCAGAGACCTTCCTTTCCAAACTCATTAGCTGCCACTCCATCAAAAGCTCTGCAGTAGAGAGCAAGGCAGTGTTTCCCAGTTTTGTCTTATGATACAAACTTTTTGGGACACTTGTTTGAGAACAGTTTCCCAACCCTTCCCTAAATCTAGTGACTCAGATCTCCTGGGGAGTAGCTTAGAAATTTGTACTTTTGACAAATACCCTATGTGATTATAACTCTCAAGGAGCTTGGAAAATACTTGTGAGCATCACCCACTCTGTGGGTGACTCCAGTGCCCATTAACAATTGAGGTCCAATGTTAACTAAGCTTATTGATGGAATCATTTCACAATAAATGTCATATGCTATACATCTTAAATTTATATAGTTCTTTATGTCAATTATATCTCAAAACTGGGGGGAAAAAGAGGCAATAGTTTCACTGAATGTGAGAGTGAATGGTAGATCAATAAAATAATTATCAGAAAGAAACATTTTAAACAAATGAATAAATAAAAGTTAATAATTGAGATCTTCTGCCTCAGAGGGTTATCTTGGCTTAAATGGGCAACCCGAGCCAAGTCTCCTTTTGGTATAGATGAAAAGCTAACAGTCACCAACAGCTTTTCTTTACTAAGACAAAATTCAGTTCAGTTCAGTCGCTCAGTCGTGTCCAACTATTTGTGACACCATAGACTGCAGCACGCCAGGCTTCCCCGTCCATCACCAACTCCTGGAGCTCGCTTAAACTCAGGTCTATTGAGTCGGTGATACCACCCAACCATCTCATCCTCTGTCATCCCCTTCTCCTCCTGCCTTCAATCTTTCCCAGCATCAGGGTCTTTTCCAGTGAGTCAGTTCTTTGCATCAGGCGGCCAAAGTATTGGAGCTTCAGCTTCAGCATCAGTTCTTCCAAAGAATATTCAGGACTGATTTCCAAAATGGTATAAATAGCAATGCAATTATCTCATCATTTTAAGCCTGGGACTGTTTCATTGAAATGAATGAATTTGGGAATTGGAAAGACTTAGATTTAAATACCAGTGGTATCACTTAGTAACTATGTGACATGCAACAAGCAGTGCAATCTCTTAGAGATTCCATCTTTAATAAAATTAGAATAATACCATCTACTTCATAGAGCTGTTCTGAGGATTAAATAAGAATATGTGTAAATCATCTAGCATGGTCCCTGGCCCATAAAAGGTATCCAGTAAATATTGGCTCCTTTCCTAAACCATAAGAAGTATGCTGAATCTGTGGTAGATTTGTCTTGTGTCAACCTAACTTTGCTAGAACTACATTTCCCAAAATTCCTTTTCCTGCATAATCCTGAGTTAGCAGAGAGCTCAAAAGACATTTTGCTGGAGATTCACAAGATGGTAGCTCAGCTGGTAAAGAATCCACCTGCAATGCAGGAGACCCCAGTTCGATTCCTAGGTAAGGAAGATCCACTGGAGAAGGGAACAGCTACCCCTTCCAGGATTCTGGCCTGGAGAATTCCATGGACTGTGTAGTCCATGGGATCACAGAGTCAGACACAGCCGAGTGACTTTCACTTTTCACTTTCCCAAGATGGGAGGATCAGCTATATTGCCTATACATGATAAACAAGTAAATATAAATAAACAAGCTGTAGTAAGTGAAAAGGGATAATCTGATAGGAAATAAATGGGGGAGGGGGGAGCACTGATTTGCCATCTTACACAAGATGGTCTAAGAAGGCCCCTCTGAGGAAGTATTTGTTCCCTGATCCTGACGCCTCAAAGATAGCTGACAGTCAAGCTACGAGCTGGGAACAGAACAACCCAGGCAGATAGAACAGCAAATATAAAGGCTACAGGACAGGCCCAAACTTGGCTGTCTTGAGAAACAGAAACAGGTCCAGCATGTCCCTGGTATTTGAAGTAAAACAGAATGAATGCCACAAGGAGATGGTGGAGACCTGGGCAGAGGGCTTTGTGAAGCCACATATTTTTTTTAAGTGTGGATTTTTTTTCTAAATGCAAGGACCCCACTGAAGAGTTGGGTAACATGATGTGACATCTCTTTTTTATGTTTGTTTTAAAGATCACTTCTTTCATGTTTTGTAGATTGCCAAGTATTTTCTAAGTCAGAGAGTATCAAAGACTGGAGAATATAGAGAAACAGGAACATTCAGAGTGCTGGTGGGAACGTACTGTCATGTTGAAGAGCAGTTTGACAATTTCAGGTAAAATTGAAAATGCATTACTGTAGGATCTGGCACTTCCATTCATTCCTGGTGTCTGCCAGAGAAATTCTTAGACAGTCTGTCTTTAGTACTTGCCACTCCCATTCTTCCCCCAACTACCCATCACAGCAGCTAAAGAGACCTTGAGGCATATTAAATTTTTCAGAGATAGATGCAATAATACTTCTCATTTCACATACTCTTTTGCAATGTGACCATGCCACTCCTCCATAGGAAGTGAAATCTAAAACACCTCTTATGAATCTGGTCTGACCTCAAACCATTGCTTGAACAGTGAGGCAGAAGTAACATTCTGGGATTTCCATGACTAGTTTGTAAGGAGCCTTGCTGCGTTGGTCTCTTGGAAGTATTTCCCTTTAGAATGCTCACCCTATGAACCTTCCGTCCATGCTTGAGAGGCTCAAGCCACATGTGGGTGTTTCAGTCAATACCCAAGCTGAGGACCCAACCAACAATGAAAATCAAATGCCATCTGACTGGGGGAACTCAAGAAAGAACTGCCCAACTGAGCCCAGTCAATTCACAGAACCATGAAAGATAGTAATAAATTGTTTTAAGTCACTGAAAAGGAAAGAAAATATATAAATATATACAGTGGAATATTTTTCAGTCATTAAAAAAAAGAAGAAATCTCACCATTTCTGACATGGATGGACCTTGTGGGCATTATGCTAAATGAAGTTAGTCAGATAAAGAATGGTATTTCAGCATGTGCTTGTAGACTTGCAAGAATGACCCACTTGTAAGCGAGAGGCTGAAGAGATGGGGAGGAGGAGAAGAGATTGCAGGAACAGAGTTCTGAGTGAGGTAAGAGGAGAAAGGGATTCAAGTACACACTGAAGAATCTTCTTCCACTGTAACAAGAGACAGAGAATGTCAGTGTAGGGGCAAAAAGGTTTGAACATTTGATTGTGGAGAAACAGAAATGTACCTGAAAGATACAATAAGGTCACTAACCAAAAGAGGAGGAAGGAAGATGTTGCAGGAAATTTGGTAAGAAAACAGAGTAAACCCACTATGAAAGAGGCTAGGATTTCAGACCTAGCACCCAAGTGCTTATTTTAAATTTATGATCACAAATTTAAGTGAGAATGTATTTTTTATGGTTAATGTTCTGCTTCTCTTGTGTAAGCAGATAATTGAGGTTAGCCAGGCTTGGAGTAGACAAACAAGGGGAAAGAAGGGAGATAAAGGCAAGGGTGTTGAAAATTTTTGCAATCTGGAAAAAAACAAATCCTGGGGGACATATGGGACATAACAAAGATCCAACATTTCACACCATTGGTGGTGCTGGAAGGAAAGAAGGAAGAGGGGAGGGTTGATAAAGTCCTCCAAGAAAGTATGACTTGGAGGAAACTTCTGAACTTTGGCAAAAGACAAAAAGTTACAGATTTAAGAAGATTTCCTAAACAGTATAAACCCAAATAAATCCATGTCAAGTCACGTCATAATTAAAATTCTAAAAACTAAAAACAAAATTGAAATATTGAAAGCAGCCAGAAAAAAAAAAAAAACACCTTACCTATAGGGGAAAATAATTCAAATAGCAATAGACTGCTCATCAGAAACCATGGAAACCACAAGAAAGTGGCAGAATATTTTTAAGTGTTAAAAAAAGAGACCTCAACCTAGAATTCTACACTCAGCAAAAATATCTTTCAGGAATGAAGGGGAAATCAAGACATTCTCAGATTAAGGAAAACTAAGAATTTGTTACCAGAAGACCTATTTCTTTAAAAAAAAAAAAAAAGCTAAACAAAATTCTCCTAAGAGAAATGATAAAAGTGGAAAGCTTGGAAAATTATAAAAGAAAAAAGGACACGATAGGTAAAAATGTGGGCAAGTAAAATGGATTTCTTCTCCTCTGGAGTTTTCTAAATTATGAATGATGGTTGAAGGAAAAATTATAGAACCATATGGTTCTAAATGTACATAGAGGGAATATTTAAGATAATATATTATAAATGGTAAATAGTAAAAGGGAAAAATATAGGTGTTTTCTGTACTCCACCAAATTGGTAAAATAACAGTACCAATAGACTGATAAGTTATGTATATATAATGTGATACCTAGAGCACCCACTAAAAAGAAAGCTATAAAAATTTACTCTCAAAAGCACTATACAAAAAATCGAAATGGAATTTTAAAGAATCATCAACCAACCCAAAGGAAAAATAAAATAGAGGGAACAAATAGAAAACACAAAATAAAATGGCAGACATAAGCATAAATACATCAGTGATTAGAGTAATGAAGTAAGTCAGAAAGAGAAAGACAAATACTGCATATTAACACATATATGTGGAATTTAGAAAGATGGTACCAATGATCATACATTCAGGGCAGCAAAGGAGACACAGATGTAAAGAATGGACTTTTGGACTCAGTGGGAAAAGGAGAGGGTGGGATGATTTGAGAGAATATAATTGAAACATGCCCATTACCATATGTAAAATAGATGACCAGTGCAAGTTCAATGTGTGAAGCAGGGCACCTAAAGCCAGTGCTCTGGGACAACCCAGAAGGATAGGCTAGCGAGGGAGGTGGTTGGGGGATTCAGGATGGGGGAAACGTATGTATACCTGTGGCTGACTCAAGTTGATATATGGCAAAAAAAAAAAAAAATCACAATATTGTAAAGTAATTATTCCTTAATTAAAATAAATTAATTAATTTAAAAGAAAAAATATATATCAAATATTAGATTAGATGTAAATCATTTAAATACACCAATTAAAAGACCAAAATTGGTAGAATGGATTTAAAAATCTGACCCAATTATATGCCTTCTATAAGAAATTGCTTTAAAGGTAATGATAAAGGCATGCTGAAAGTAAAAGAATACAAACCTATATATCATGCAAACATGATCAAGGAAAACAGGAGTAGGCCTCAGAGAAAGAAAATTACCAGAGGTGGGGAAGGATATTCTGTAATGATGAAAGGGTCAGTCCACCAAGAAGACATAGCGATCTTAAATCTGTATGTAATAAACAATAGAACTGAATGATTTGTGAAGCAAGAACTGAAAGGAGAAACAGACAAATCCAGTTATGGCTGGAGACTTTGAACACCCCTCACTCAACAATTTATAGTACTAGACATACAATAAGCTAGACAAAGAACTCAGCCACACATTCAACCAGCAGGATCTAACCAATTTATAGAACTGCTACTTCTGCTGTTTAGTCGTTAAGTCATGTCTGACTCTGTGACTCCATGGACTGTAGCCCACCAGGTTCCTCCATCCATGGGATTTCCCAGGTAAGAATACTGGAGTGGGTTGCCATTTCCTTCTCTAGGGAATTTTCCCAATCTAGGGTTCGAACCCACATCTCCTGTGCTGGCAGACAGATTCTTCATTGAGCCACCAAAGAAGCCCTTTATAAAACACTCCACCCAATAACAGCAAAATACACATGCTTTTTAAGTGCTCGTGCAACATATAACAAGATAGATTATATCTTGGGCTATAAAACAAGTCTCAACAAACTTAAAAGAACTGATATTTTAAGAGTGTATTCTGCAACCACAATAGAATCAAGCTAAAGTTCAGTGACAGAAAGATAAAGGCGAGGACTTTCCTGGTGGTCCAGTGGTTAAGAATCCACCTGCCAATGCAAGGAACACAGGTTCAGTTCCTGGTCTGAAAAGATCCCATGTGCCATGGGGCAACTAAGCTCCTGCGCCACAACTACTGGGCCTGCACTCTGGAGCCCACGTGCCACACATACTGAGCCCATAGGCTGCAACTGCTGGAGCTGGCATGTTCCAGAGCCTATGCTCGGCAGTAAGAGAAGCGACTTCAATAAGAAGCCCATGCAGCACAACTGGAGAGCAGCCCTTGCTCACTCCAGTTAGAGAAAGCCTGTGTGTGGTGACAAAGACCCAGAGCAACCAATAATAAAATAAATAAATGTTTAAAACTATTAAAGTAACCACATGAAATTATTTTTAAAAAGAAAGAAAAAGGAAGATAATGGGGAAATCTCCAAACACTTGGAAACTAAACACACTAACAAATACAGTAAAGCGAAAGCCGCTCAGTCATATCCAACTCTTTGCGACCCCATGGACTGCAGCCCACCAGGCTCCTTTGTCTATGGGATTCTCCTGGAAAGAATACTGAAGGAATTGCCATTCCCTTCTCCAGGAGATTTTCCTGACCCAGGGATCGAACCCAGGTCTCCTGCATTGCAGGCAGACTCTGTACTATCTGAGCTACCAGGGCATACGTACAAATGAGTTCTGTTCTAAGAGTGTGTTTGTAAGTCCAATTTGTTCATAAGACCAACAAAGTCAGCCTAGGTATCCAACTAACACAGTCAGATATATAATACTGTATTTTAATAGGTTTATAATATTTTTCACATAAATAATACATATAAAACAAAAAATAAAGAAAATATTTTTTAATCTTCGAATACGTTACCTTGAAAAGTACAGTACAATGCTGGCACACAGGGGCTGGCATCAAGTAAACAGATAAGAAGTGTTTCTATCTGGAGGAGGTAGAGGAGGTAGAGGAGGTGAGGGATAATAGAGATGAAAGATCATCAGCTATAGGTAATGGAGGGCAAGCTGCAATTTAACTCACAGTCTGACATTGGTGACACAGGTTCTGGTTCCTTGCTAGGTTCAATTCCATCCACCTTTTTGCAAGAACAATCCAGTGATATCTGGCAGTAGTTCCTGTTTTCTCATCATAGATGACACGATAGCACTGGATTGCATTCTGAGTGGCTGCTGCACCCTTCATGTGCCATTCTACATTCGGGTCCTGTGCCTTAAAAACTAACAGTGCATCCTCAAATACAGACAATCCCCTTTCCATTTCCTACATCATGAATCTCTCTGGTTCTCTTCTTCCTCTTGTCTGTCTTCATCCTTTCTCTGGACCTCCAACTCCATTCAGTTCAGTTCAGTTCAGTTCAGTCGCTCAGTCATGTCCGACTCTTTGCAGCCCCATGAATTGCAGCACGCCAGGCCTCCCTGTCCATCACCAACTCCCGGAGTTCACTCAAACTCATGTCCATCGAGTCAGTGATGCCATCCAGCCATCTCATCCTCTGTCATCCCCTTCTCCTCCTGCCCCCAATCCCTCCCAGCATCAGAGTCTTTTCCAATTAAGTCTTCATTAATAAGCTGCTTGTGTTGCACAGCAAGGAGTTCAGTGAAGTTGTCCTCTTGCAGATCTAGCTTGAAATGAAGATACTGTACTGCTGTACTCTATACAGCACAATACAGTAAAGTACACAAAAGCACAACCACTCGTAGACATGTGACGATGTATGCCAGGCACGTGAACTAACTTAGGTGATTGGACATGCAAATGCATGTTAGCATCTTTGAAAGTTTGCAACTTGAAGGTTCTTATGTAGGAGACTTACTGTAATCCATGGGTCAAATTAGGAATCTCAAGGGAAATCAAAATATAAATTGAACTGGATGGAAATGAGAGCACAACCTATCAAAATGTGTGGGACATAGCTAGGGCAGTTCTTAGAGGAAATTTTATAGCACTAAATGTACACACTGGAAAAGAACTGTCTAAAATCACTTATCTAAGCTCTCCACTGAAGAACAAAAAAATAAACCCAAAGCAAGCAGAAGGAAAGACAATAAAGAGCAGAAAACAATGACACTGAAAACAGAATAGAGAAGTCAATGAAACAAACAACTGGTTCTTGAAAAGGTCAATAAAATTGACAAATCTCTAGCAAGACTGAGGAGGAAAAAAGAATACACAAGTTACCAGTATCAGAAGTTAAATAGAGAATATCACTAAAAATCCTTATACATCAAAAGAAAAATAAAGGAATACCATGAACAACTCTGTACATATATAGATAAAATGACCCGCTTTCTCAAGAGACAAAAACTACCACAACTCACTCAATCTGAAAAAAGTAATTTGAATGGCTTTATAGCTATTAAGACAACTTAATCCACAATTTTGAAAGTGAAAAAGTGTGAAAGTAAAAGTCTCTCAGTCGTGTCCGACTCTTTGCAACCCCACAGACTATACAGTCCATGGAATTCTCCAGGCCAGAATACTGGAGTGGGTGGGTAGCCTTTCCCTTCTCCCGGGGATCATCCCAACCCAGGGATCGAACCCAGGTCCCCCTCATTGCAGGCGGTTTGTTAACCAGCTGAACCACAAGGGAAGCCCAAGAGTACTGGAGGGGGTAGACTATCCCTTCTCCGCGATCTTCCCAACCCAGGAATTGAACCGGGACCTCCTGTATTGCAGGCAGATTCTTTACCAACTGAGCTATCAGGGAACGACCGAAAAAAAAAAACCCTCTAGGCCCAAGTAGTTTCACTGGAGATTTTTACCAAATGTTTAAGGAAGAATTAACACCAACTGTACACAATCTCGTCTAGAAAAAAGAAGAGAAGGGAACAGATACCAATTCATTTTATGAAGTTAATATTACCTTGATGCTAAATCCAGACAAAAATAACACAAAAAAGAAAATTATCAACCTATATCCCTCATGAGTACATAAAAGTCCTTAACATAATTTTAGCAAATAGAACTCAGCAGTATATTGAGTAACTAAGCTTTTTCCCTAGAAATGCAAGGCTAGTCCAATATTCAAAAATCTATCAATGCTATCCACCACATTAGCAGGCTAAAAGATCAGTCAATGCAGAAAAAGCATTAGATAAAATCCAATATTCATTCATTATTTTTTTTAACTCTCAGAAAAATAGGAATAGAGAAAAACTTCCTCAACTCAATAAAGATGATATACCAAAATACTTACAGCTAATTCATCATACTTAATAGTGAGAAGCTAAATGCTTTTCCTCTGAGATCAGTAACAAGGAAAGGATGTCCACCCTCACCACTTTTATTCAGCATAATGCTGTACATTCTATCCAGTGCAATAAGGCAAGAAAGGCATACAGAGCAAAAAGAAAGAAAGAAAACTGTCCCTATTTGCAGATGACATGATAATCTACATAGAAAATCCCAAGGATTCTAAAAAATAGTAAAAAACCCTCCAAGTACTAATAAGTAAATTCCAAAATGTCATAGTATTCAACATAAACATGAAAATTTCTCTTGTATTTTATATACTAGCAATAAACACATGGACATCTAATTTAAAAATACAATACCATTCACAATCTCTCAAAAAATGAAATACTTAAATATAAATCTTATAAACATGTATAGGACTTGCTTACTGAAAACCATACAATGCTGATGAAAGTAATCAGAGATCTAAATAAATGGAGAGACATACCATATTCATAAATTGAAAGACTCAACATGGTAAAGATCTCATGGTAAATATTGTCCGTCTCCCCAAACTGATATACAGTTTATCATAATTCCTACCAGAATCTCAGCAAAAATTTTTTGCAGATATAGACAAGAATATTCTAAAACTTATATAGAAAGGCAAAGGCACTAAAATAATTAAAACTATTTTGAAATAAGAATAAATTAGAAAGAATTAGTCTACCCAATTTCAAGACAATATATAGCTATGACAAAGCTGTGCTTTTATACAGAGATGGTGTAAGTGGCACTGCCTTAGACAGGGTAGACCAAAAAAGACAGATGCATATGATATTCTACTTGACCTAGACCAAGAGTTTGAAATGCTCTAAATGAAGAATCCTCAAAAATGTTTTAACTGTGGATTGTATATTGGGTGAGTCTATATAAATGATACACCTGATAAAAATCAAGTCTCTCAATTGTCTTCAAAACTGAAAGACAGTTATGTGGATTTGTCATGTTACTGTTACTAAACTTATTTGTTCACTTTAGGAAAAAAATAAAAAGCATGAAATTCCATAGAAAGGGAAAAACTAGTTGTTCTGCAAAATCCAGATGAATGAGTGTACTGATAGGAAGACAAATATAAGGATATATTATGGGAAATTCGAAATTTTATTAGATTTAGTGGATGTAAATTAAATTTCTACCTCAAATAAGATAATAAGGCACATATTAAGGAAAAAAACTGAGAAGAAATTATCTAGTCATATTTTTAGGGGCTTTTTCCCTGGCAATAAAACAAAGATTCGAAGTTGAAGGAAATGCAAAGGTGCACTCACGCTAGATCACTGCAAGTCTGCAAGTGAAAAAAAACTGATAGAATGTGCCTCTCAAATACAGCCATCGACTTCCTAAAAACAAGTGAAGGTTGAATAGAGCCGTTGACAGACAGCTCTCGTCTCTCTATTCCAGTGTTATAAACCGTAGGCATGAGGAGGGCCAAGAAATAGTCTGTATTTGCAGATTGCTGAGGGCAAGCTAAACAAGGCAGGCTGGTATCAACATAGTCAGGAACACCTGGCCCCTCTTTTAAACACATTTAAAACAGTGGTTCTTAAATTTTTCTGCATCCATCAGAAACACTTCATGGGCTTGTTAAAGCTCAGACTGCTTGGCCTCATCCCTCAGAATATCTGACTTGTAGGTATGGTATGGCGGAGAAGGCAATGGCACCCCACTCCAGTGCTCTTGCCTGGAAAATCCCATGGACGGAGGAGCCTGGTAGGCTGCAGTCCATGGGGTCACTGAGAGTCGGACACGACTGAGCGACTTCATTTCCACTTTTCACTTTCCTGCATTGGAGAAGGAAATGGCAACTCACTCCAGTGTTCTTGCCTGGAGAATCCCAGAGTCGGACACGACTGAAGCGACTTAGCAGCAGCAGCAGCAGCAGGTATGGTATGGAGCCTGAGGATCTGCCTAACAAGTTCCATATGGTGGCCCAGGGTCTGTTGCCAAAATCTTTTGTTCTCTGTGCACTAATGCCGAATAAAAATACAGAAACAGAGTTTGGGAGGAAAGAGAAAGAGTAGGTTTATTATTTTGCCAGGCAAAGAGGGAACAGAGTAGGCTACCACCTCAAGAACTGTGCCCCCTACTGGAAAGTGTAGTGAGGAGTTTTATAATGTTCAAGGAGCAGGGCATCATTTGCTCATGGACAGTTTTCAGATTGGTTGGCATCAAGGTGAAGTTTCAAACACCATCAACTATCTGGTTTCAACCAATCTAGGGTCTATGTTTTTGTGATCAGCAGATCTGATCTGATGGGAGTCTGCTTCCTGTAGAAACAATTTCGGAATTTGTGCCATGTCAGGCCTTTATATCTTTCAGGGAACTGGGAGTTCTGTGATTCTGCTGTGTGGCAGATTTATAGTCTAAATTGTTACCAGTTCTCCAGCCCAATAGCTATTCTTCGTTTCTACATCTTCACATTTCCCAACTGTTAACTCATGAGTCAGCATTTTACTTCAAAAGACACAGGGCTTTGTATATGATTTCAGGACCACACTCAGATAGCCACTAAAATTTAGAGGAACTTGCACACTTGTTTGGTGCTTACCTAGGGAAATTATCACAAGAAAAAATTTTTCTCCAGATGTGCTGGCATGCCTCCCTTTACCAGATGCAGTGTGTTTCCCTTTCTTCTAGAAAGCTCAAAACTCTTATTTTTACCATCAATTATATTAAAATGTCAACTGAAGCTGGGGGTGCTTCTATAGACCTGTTCTTCAGTGGCTTCTCCTTTAATTGGAAAATGCTTCTGTTTAAGAAGAAGATGGATTGGAGAAGGAAATGGCAACCCACTCCAGTGTTCTTGCCTGGAGAATCCCAGGGACGGCGGAACCTGGTGGGCTGCCATCTCTGGGGTCGCACAGAGTCAGACACGACTGAAGTGACTTAGCAGCAGCAGCAGGGTGAAATGAACAAATGAATGAATGAACGACTAGACTCTCATTGCACTTCATTTCTAGCCTAGAAATGTCAGACTTGGAAGCTAGCAGCCCTAACTATAAGCCCTATACTTTGATATTTTAACCTTTATAAAACTCTAGCTGCCACACCATTCCCCTCTAATAAACTGAAGAAAGGGTCAGTGACAGATGATGTCCATGTGGGCTTTGACTGGGAGCTGGTTCACTGCGTCAATACCACACCTGGCTTGCAAGCACGAGGCAGTAGGTGCCTGGCTGCTTAGATGGCACAGTACTTAGCTCATGAGCCACAGAGCCAGCTTCCCTCTGTCTCTTACAACGCTGGCTGCTGCAAGTTCTATTCAAAACCAGATTTTGGATTCTCCCTTTAGATATTTTCTCTGGGTCTTCTCTCTACAGCCTCAAGTGGGACCCAAGCCCCTCAGCCATTTCCAGGTACTCTTGCCTGGAAAATCCCATGGATGGAGGAGCCTGGTAGGCTGCAGTCCATGGGGTCGCTAAGAGTAGGACACAACTAAGTGACTTCACTTTCACTTTTCACTTTCATGCATTGGAGAAGGAAATGGGAACCCACTCCAGTATTCTTGCCTGGAGAATCCCAGGGACGGGGGAGCCTGATGGGTGCCGTCTATGGGGTCACACAGAGTCGGACACGACTGAAGTGACTTAGCATAGCATAGCATAGTCACAGGTTTGGCAAAGGTCCTATCACCAGCCAGGGGCCTCATTGGCCTCTATTCCCAAACCAATGGCCCCTTCAATAATGCCACTATTCCTCTTACTCACACAAAACACACGTGCACACAAATATATACACACAACATTCATGAACACCCTTTGGGGGACTGCTTTACCAACTCCTGGGTATAAGGTTTTAGGATATCATTTATAATAGGAATCTTTCCAGGACAAACTAGTTTGGGAAATAAAAAGATTGAATTCTATTTGACATACATTTTCTCTACTCATTATCAGGCTCTTCTGGAACCAGCTAGTTATTAACTTGCTATCAGCTGCATGCCACCTGTAGTTTTCAAAGTGCTCATTGCCAACTGATTTCTACCAGAGTTTTTCTTTACAGGGGGTCAACTGAGTCCTGACCCTAGTGGCTCAGACCGTAAAGAATCTGCCTGCAATGTAGGAGACCCAGGTCCAATCACTGGGTCAGGAAGATCCCCTGGATAAGGGAATGGCAATCCACTCCAGTATTCTTGCCTGAAGAGTTCCATGAACAGAGCGGCCTGGTGGGCTACAGTTTGTGGGGTTGCAAAGAGTCAGATACGACTGAGCCACTCACACACACGCATACACACAGCTGAGTGTCGGCTCAGGTAGAGCAGCCCGACAGGAAGTCTGAAATGATGTTTGTTGTTGTGTGTTGCCTGAAGACGGAAGGATCTTGCAGGCTTATCTATGTAGCCATGAAACAAGGTCCTGATAACAATAGCTACCATTAGTCAGCACCTCCCATGTGCCAGACATCTTATCTTGCATTTAAGCCTCAACAACAACAGAAGATGTCTATCACCATCTCCAATTACAAATTCTGATGCCTAAAGGGTTGAATAACTCAAGCCAGTAGGTGACAGAATCAGATTCCACCCTTTCAACTCCAGCACCTACCTTTCTGCTACACATCCTGGTTTGCTTCTAGGGTCATAGAGAACCTCATTTTCTGATGGTCCTATGACCCTCTAATCATGGTTTGCCACCAACTATATGAAATTCCAAGTTATTTGGGAAGATGAAAAAATAGTAATGAAAACAGATTAAATGTGTCTTGGCTTTTGAATTAATTTTTACTTAAATAATTATGCATTTGTGTCCAGATAATGGCTATCCCTTGTTTTTTCCTTCTTGTCTAAGCTCCTCATTTCCTGGTGGCTGGAACTAATGAATACATTTAAAGATACATACACACACACACAAGCACACCCTGGTAGATGGCCAAATCTATTTGTCTAGCATTTGCCATTAATTTAATTCATGAAGTTGAGCAGGACTGGTCCCACGAATCCACCAAGTTCTGACAGCCATGGAGATTTGTTCAGGCACAGGTATCTAATTCAAGTTGGTCCAGTCCTCATTCCCAGGATTTTTGCCAGCTCAGCTAGGAAGAAGACCGTCCATGCACATAGGATGTACACCTAGAGAGAGCCTGCCTGAAGGCAACACAGAAAAGAACGGAGCAAAGACGTATGGAGAGAGTCCTGAGGACAGTGTCTGAAGCCCCCAACGCAGCACACTTGAGCTAACTACTGGCTTTTCAGTTATGTGAGACAATGCAATGCTGCTGCTGCTAAGTCACGTCAGTCGTGTCCGACTCTGTGCGATCCCATAGACGGCAGCCCACCAGGCTCCCCTGTCCCTGGGATTCTCCAGGCAAGAACACTGGAGTGGGTTGCCATTTCCTTCTCCAATGCATGAAAGTGAAAAGTGAAAGTGAAGTCGTTCAGTCGTGTCTGACTCTTAGCAACCCCATGAACTGCAGCCTACCAGGCTCCTCCATCCATGGGAGTTTCCAGGAGAAAGTACTGGAGTGGGTCGCCAGTGCCTTCTCCAATGCAACACTATTTGGTCTGAAACCAAACTGAGCTGGGTTTTCTATCACATACAATAGAATAAGCTCTGATGGAGCATCTATAAACTGATACCTGAGTCTATAAGATAGACAACCTGGTCTAGTCCCTTCTTCCCTCAACTACTTCTTTTAGTTGCAAAAAACTCAAATAAGTTGCGGGAGGGAGTGAAGATTTTTAAGGATGTATGTGAAGCAATGAGGGAGAGGAAAGAACCTAAATTCCAGGAACAGGGGACTTCCTGGTCACATTAGCCCCTACCAGCAGAAAAAGGAGACCCTTGGGATAGGCAGACTTCCACTCTCCCTCACTGATAGGATTCAGCTGTCATCAGGTAGATTGTCTCCCTGGGGCTTGTCTGCTGCAGTCTCCTCACTGCTCATCCTTTCAAACTGCCGTTTCTCTGCCTTCCTCATAATTTGGACTCTCCAGCATCCTCTTGGCCCCCACTCGTCCTCAAAACTCCTCTTCACACAACCCCTAAGCTTCAACTCTGGCTCCTCACAGCCTCTTTTTCTTGGCATCTTCCACTTCGTGGTCCTGAAAGAGAGAAAATCTGATTGGCCCAACTCTTCTTCGTGTGCAAGGCAACTTCTAGGATTGCTACCCAGCCTGCAAAATGGCTGCCCCTTGGGTCCATAAGCGCCCCCAATCCCTCCCAGCATCAGAGTCTTTTCCAATGAGTCAACTCTTCGCATGAGGTGGCCAAAGTACTGGAGTTTCAGCTTTAGCATCATTCCTTCCAAAGACATCCCAGGGCTGATCTCCTTCAGAATGGACTGGTTGGATCTCCTTGCAGTCCAAGGGACTCTCAAGAGTGTTCTCCAACACCACAGTTCAAAAGCATCAATTCTTCGGTGCTCAGCCTTCTTCACAGTCCAACTCTCACATCCATACATGACCACAGGAAAAACCATAGCCTTGACTAGACGAACCTTTGTTGGTAAAGTAACGTCTCTGCTTTTGAATATGCTATCTAGGTTGGTCATAACTTTCCTTCCAAGGAGTAAGCGTCTTTTAATTTCATGGCTGCAGTCACCATCTGCAGTGATTTTGGAGCCCAAAAAAATAAAGTCTGACACTGTTTCCACTGTTTCCCCATCTATTTCCCATGAAGTGATGGGACCGGATGCCATGATCTTCGTTTTCTGAATGTTGAGCTTTAAGCCAACTTTTTCACTCTCCACTTTAACTTTCATCAAGAGGCTTTTGAGTTCCTCTTCACTTTCTGCCATAAGGGTGGTGTCATCTGCATATCTGAGGTGATTGATATTTCTCCCGGCAATCTTGATTCCAGCTTGTGTTTCTTCCAGTCCAGCGTTTCTCATGATGTACTCTGCATAGAAGTTAAATAAGCAGTGTGACAATATACAGCCTTGACGTACTCCTTTTCCTATTTGGAACCAGTCTGTTGTTCCATGTCCAGTTTAAAGTCAATACATTATAGTAAAAGCTATGCTGTCTTGGATTTGCTTCAAAATAAGCTGGGGAGTTGAGGAATGTGCTGGGGGAATGGGATAAAATGAAACAAGATTGGCCATGAGTTGATAATTGTTGAACCTGGGCAGAGTAAAGCATCCTATTTTGTTTTACTATTTTATTCTCTCTACTTTCATATATGTTTGAAACTTCCCACGACAAAAAGTTTTTAAAAATAAAACTGAGGTATGTGAATAATGAGTAAAGCCTCCTGCTTCTCCCTTCTTATAATCTCATTCCCCAGAAGTGCTGTTACCTGAAGTTGATTCTATATTCTCTCAGACATTTTTCTGTGTATTTTAAATGAATGTCCATTTTTTATCCCACTTATATGCCAACCTTGTGCCAAATCCTGTAATGAAATTGATTTTGGAGATGTGCCTGAAATGTTTCCATTGAGAAAATCTTTGTAATCCCCTCATCAGCCTTCCTGCTTCCTCACTCCCAGCATCTCCCATGTCACTCCCATGGCAAACAGAAGGGGGCGCCTTAGTTCCTAGTTGACTGGCCTGTGAAACGTGACTACATTTTCCTCACAGCCCAATTCTCCCTTCCTTGGGCACATCAGAGGCTTTTAAAGCAACCTTGAAAGGTAAGTCTGAGTTCAGATCACAGCTGCATCACTTTCTGGCTGGATACTTAATCTCCCTGTGCCTCAGTGTTGCCATCGGTTCATGACACTAACAGTAAAACTAACTGCTCAACTTTACACCTGTAAAGCTCAATTTCTGCTCCCCTCACCCTCAGTCCTCTACTTACCATATCTTCTTGCCTCACTGTGAGTTCTTGCCAAACTCATGGCCAAACGTCTACTCAAACCTTACACACACACACACACACCACAAACATGTTAATGTTTCAGATTTCACTGCATTAAAATGTAAGACAGTCAAACAAATCAAAGCATTAGTTGTTTTCTTCAGCCTCTCTCAACAAAAAGATGTCTTTCCATTAGAGGAATAACATGGGTTGACACGTGTTCATACAGATATATATGTGTGTCCCAAACATTGTCTCTAAAATCCCAAGACCTAGCTCGTCACCTTTCGGGTTTTGTCTTGGTTTGGTTTTAAATCTCATTTCATCTCTTTCTTTTCCAACTCTTTCATGTATGATGATCCAGTATCTCCAACCATAGGTTTCCAAGATGGTCTTAACCCATCAAAACTCTTGCAAATAAAACCTGTTTGGGTTGGTGTTTCCTGACACTAAATTCCATTTTATCTGCAGATCTATCTGCACAGAAAGAGAGAGAAAGAGGGAGAGAGAGAGAGAGTGCTTCCAAATACCTGGGTCATACCTCCTGAATTTCATATCTATAATGCAAGTATATTCAGGTCCATGTATTCATAGGCAGAAATATACTTCTTGTGCACATCCTAGCATGAGTTCACACACACACACACACGTATATAAATCTCTTTTGACCCTATCATGTACATACTTTGAAAAGTTTGTTAGAAGAACCAGACTGGTAATAATTCACTGCACCTCATGTATAATAAGCAGCAATGCACCGGCCTTATGATGAATTGCCAGGGTAACACAGGGACATCTTGTTTGCATTTCAATGCACCAAGTGTCAGATTCTTATTTCATTACTCGCCCGCACATTAGTGGACGGTTTCTAATTTCTTTTTTTTTCCCTTTAGCAAAGCTCCACGGAGACCTCTCGCTTTTGCCACTTGCTTCAAGAGCAAGGTTGCGTTATTTTTAAATGCTATAGTGTCTGGGTCTCCCTCCAAGTGTTGCTGAATTCACAAAATAAATGATAGCATATTACCAGCAATTCTACGGGGCTTTAAATTTTTCCCTTGCTTTTATTGAACTCATTCTCTAAAAAGTGGTTTGGAGGATTTGTGCTATCTTCTTTGTATTTTATATGGTAAGGTGTTTTTGTTTGGGGTTATGTTTGGGGTTTTTTAAAATCCAGATTCATATTGTTCCTTATGCACAATGACATGAGAAGCTACAAGAAGCTGTTCTCAAGGAAAATGTAGTTCTGAATTACCTTGTAATCTGCTGGGAGCGGCGGGATGCTCGGACCTACCATGAAGCCCCCGGGCCTGCCCCACACTCGAGGGTGGTGGACTAAATGTGTATGCCATGTGGACTGAGAGCAGGTTTTTTCCCCAAAGTTCTCCAGAAATTTGAGATGAACTTGCTTCCTAATGTTTCCCAGGAATATAATTAAATATAATAGAACATTCTTTAGAGCAGTCATTCTCAAACTTAGCAGGTATCAGATCAACTGGGGGGCTTGTTAAAATATTATGTCTAGGTCCCACTCACCCCCAGAGTTTCTGATGTAGTAGATCTTGGATGAGGCCTGAAAATTTGCATTTCTAACAAGATCCCAGGTGACGCTGATGCCACTGATTGGGATGCACTTTGAGAACCACTCCAGACTGGATTATAAGCCTGGCTCTGTCATGTACCTTCCAAGTGACCTTAGGAAAGTTATTTCACCTCTCTGAGTTTTAGAGCCCTTATCAAAAAAATGGAGATAATAATAGCGCTTTCCCACTAAAGTGATTGTTAGGGAAAATGAGCTAATAATATAAAGCATCAACCACAACACAGGATACATAATCAGTGCTCAACAAATATTGTTTTTTTTTCCCTTTCTCGTCTCCTCACAGAATGGAGATAAGAGATCCAATACTCCACACAGTGCAGGGGTCCCTCCTCCATCTTCCTGCTTTGGTCATTCAGCTCCTGTCTGGTCACTTCCAGATGTGGGAAGCTCACATCCTCTGGGAATCCACTGCTCTATGGCCAGCTCACAGAGACAGTCATGCTGGGCTGAAACCCATCTCCCTGAAATTACGTGCTACTGCCCTCCTGAGTCACAGAGACTAAACTTAGCCTCTGATTTTGAAACTTTTTATTCAGGACGTCCTATAGGCTTATAAGCATGATAAGTGGGCTTCCTCAGGGGCAGATCTTGAGCTGTTTGGTACACCTTGTTTATTAGTGACTTCAATGATGGATTCATTCACTTATTCATCCTTTTACAAAGCAATGAGGTGAGGCACAGGAAGGGCAGACTGACAGGTCTAGGCTTTATTCCTGGATGGTGGGAAGCCTTTGATTAGTTTTAAGCCAGAGAGTGAAGTGGTAAAACTTGTATTTCATAAAGATCACACTGACAAGAATTTGAAGAACACTTTTTGTATGATGAGACTGGAGCCAAGGAGACTAATTATAAGATTAGGGAATGAGGAGGAAATTAACAAGAGAGATGTCAACAGGGTAGAAAGAACAGGACTTGATCCTTAGTTTCATGTGAAGGATGAAGGTGGAGGCATGTCTAGGATGATACCCAAGGCCCTGACTTCTGAATAAAAGGTTACATTTACTGATAAAGGTAATAGGTGAACAATGTCAGGTTTTTTAGGAAATAATCAGTCCAATTTGGGGCATGTTAAGTGTGAAATACTTCTGGGATAATCCTGGAGGCAGTTGAATACATCGATCTGAGATCTCAGGAGTAAGATCTGAACCATAGATAAAGATGTGAGGGGGTCAGTGACCTACATATATTATGGAATATTATTCCATAATTATAGGAAGGAAAAAATACACAGTGAGATAGGAAAGAGAGGGAACGGGACACAACTCTGTAGAACAGCAACCTCTGAGGAGCAAATGAACCAGAAGGAATGAGCCAGGGATAGCCAGAGAGATGGGAGAAGACAATGAAATAATAACAAAGAAATAATAACACAGAAGCCCAAGGAGAATGCCAATGCTCATAGCAGCACTATTTACAATAACCAAGATGCGGAAGCAACCTAAGTTCTCATCAACAGATGAATGGATAAAGAAAATGTGGTTGTAGATAGATAGGTAGAGAATAGAATACTATTCAGCCATAAACAGAATTCCCATTTGCAAACACATGGATGGACTTGGAGGACATTATGCTAAGTAAAATAGGTCAGACAAAGAAAGACAAATACGGTATGATGTGGAATCTAAAAAATGCAACAAACCAGTGAATATAACAAAAAAGCAGACTGACATATATAGAGAACAAACTTAGTGGTTACCAGTGGGGATGAGGAAGAGGGGTAATAAAAGGGTGGATGAGTGGAAGGTGCAAATTAATGGGTGTAAGATAGACTAAAGGATGTACAACATGAGGAATATAGCCAACATTTTGTAATAATTGTCAATGGAAAGTAACCTTTAAAATTGTAGAAAAAAATGAGGGGACTTCCCTAGAGGTCTAGTGGTTAAGAATCCACCTTGCAATGCAGGGGACACAGGTTTGACCCCTGGTCAGAGAACTAAGATCCCATATGCTGCCGAGTATCTAAGCCTGGGGGCCACAACTAGAGCCCACATACCACAGTGAAAGATCCCACATGGCAGGGCAAAGGTCCCAAGTGCCACAGCTAAGACCCAATGCGGCCAAATCATTTATACAACTGATAATATATTTTAATTTATACAATTAAAAAATAAACAAATGTGTAATTATATAAAAATTTCAAATAAAAGAGACTTAAGAAAAAGAAGCCCATGAAGAAAATCAAGAAGAGGGATGTGGTCCAAAGTAGCTGCCATAGAGTGAGGACTTCAGGTAAACACTAAAAGAGTCCCATTGGCTGTGGCAATCCAGGGGGATCTTAGTGAGAAAGTATCTATGGGGTGAATGCGGTGAAAACTAGGTGATTGAGCTCATGTGAAGAAAAGCAGGACATGAGAAAGTAGAGGTGAAGTATACTAGCTTCACAGGAATGAAGACATGTGGACAGAATGGGTCAAAGAAGAGTATTTTTAATATCCAAGAAAAATAGATACAACTTATTGTGGGGTGGGGAGCTTTCCTGGTGGCTCAGCAATAAAGAATCCACCTGCAATGCAAGAGACACGGGTTCTATCCCTGGGTCGAGAGGGTCCCCTGCAGAAGGGCACAGCAACCCACTCCAGTATTCTTGCCTAGAGAATCCCGTGGACAGAGGAGCCTGGTGGGCTACAGTCCATGGGGTCACAAAGAGTCGAACATGACTGAGTGACTGAGCACGGATGCATGCATTGTGGGGTGGGAACCAGCAGCCCCGGCCAGTATTTCTCCTAAGTGAGCTCATATACGTGCTTATTGCTGACACTCTGTGACTGACAGAGCTCAGTGACAGCTAAGTCAAGAATAATAAGATGATTTGTGGCAATGGGGACAGAGACTTAAAGCTCAGACTAGGCTGACCTGTCGGAGAAGGCGATGGCACCCCACTCCAGTACTCTTGCCTGGAAAATCCCATGGACGGAGGAGCCTGGTAGGACAGTCCATGGGGTCGCAAAGAGTCGGACACGACTGAGCGACTTCACTTTCACTTTCAATTTTCACTTTCACGCATTGGAGAATGAAATGGCGGCCCACTCCAGTGTTCTTGCCTGGAGAATCCCAGGGACGGGGGAGCCTGGTGGGCTGCCATCTATGGGGTCATACAGAGTCAGACACAACTGAAGCGACTGAGCAGCAGCAGCAGCAGCAGCAGCAGCAGCAGGCTGACCTGTAAGAAAATGAAAACACTTGAATTTTCAAGGTACTGTCTCTAAACTCAGGGTTTCTCTTTCCAGAAAATGTAGTCCTGCCTCATCAAGAACACTCAAACCTGGAGAAGCAGCAGGAAGATGACTCCCATGTTGGGTGAGAGGCGTCTGCCACATTGCTTTGCCAGGAGCCATGCCATGAAGCTAAAGCCAGCTCCAGATAACAGCTTCTTTCCCAAGTATTCAACTACAACTCTATTTATTCTCTTGATCCATCTCCCACCCTCAACCACCACAACCTCGCTCCCTGTCTCCAGTATCCACCTCTCACCTTCCTCGCTTTTGTTGACCCATTCAGATCCCATTCTTTAGTTCACCTCTCCACTCCTACATCCACTGTACCTCCAGTTTTGAAAACATCCATAAGTTCAGCAGCCAAACTATCCCCAGGTAAGTGACAAACTCCTTGGCCTGCCACCAGCACAGAACACACCACCAGCCAGACCAGGCCCAGCCCCTATCAGGAGAGGCAGTGAGACAGAGCTTGTTGTTGTTCAGTTGCTAAGTCATGCCCAACTTTTTGCCACGCTATGGACTGTAGCCTGCTAGGCTCCTATGTCCATGGACTTTTCCAGGCAAGAATACTGGATTGGGTTGCCATGCCCTCCTCCAAGGGATCTTCCCAACTCAGGGATCAAACCCGTGTCTCCTGTATTGCAGGCAGATTCTTTACCACTGAGCCACCAAGTAAGCAAAAATTTGTCTTAAAGTCAGCTGATTAACAATGTTAAGTTCTATCTGCAACTTAATTCCTTCTTGCTATGTAAAAACATACCCACAGATTCCTGGGATTTAGGACATAGACATCTTTGGAGGGGCTTCCCAGGTGGCTCTAGTGGTAAAGAACCCACCTGCCAATGCAGGAGACATAAGAGATGCAGGTTCGATCCCTGGGTCAGAAAGATCCCCTGGAGGAGGAAATGGCAAGCCACTCCAGTATCCTTGCCTGGAGAATCCCTACGGACAGAGGAACCTGGGGGGCTATAGTCCATGGGGTTGCAAAGAGTTCGACATGACTGAAGAGATTTAGCACGCACACACGCTATATAATTCTGAAATTTCCTCTTGTGAACTACAAGGCCTGCAGGGAAATGTTCCTCTATTTATTCCATTCCCATATAGGTGGAATCAAGGTGGTAAATTCCTTAGAGAAAGCAATATCAAAGATAGACATTTGCTTCATGACATCACAGAAGCCATGAGGCCAGATGAAAACAAAACCATATTAAGGGACAGAAACTCTGGGTTCTGGGTTGGGCTCAGGGATAAACTGCTGCCTTGGATAAGCTGTGAAACCTTCTTAGGAAAAGCCTCCTTGCTCAGAGAGTGGGCAGAGCAAGTCAAGCGTGTCCTAGATCAGTGTTTTAGGATGGGTGAAATGAATTCTGCAGCCCAAGGCTTCCTGAATTTCTGCAGCCACATTCTAATCAGCAAAAGGAAATGAATGATGAATTGTAGTGTTTGGAACAGAACCATGACGGGCCACACCACAGTAAGAAATTGTTCTGAAACCCATCTTTATGTTTTAACATTTTAGGCTGATTTTTAATTTTTCTCCATAGTAATTCTGTTTCTTTAATATAATAGTTATATTTTTATCATGTTTTATGTTGTTTGTGCTTTGCTGCAGAATTTCAGGGTGGGAAGAAATGTGGAGTTATTACCCTATATAGAAATGGGGAAGCAAACTTGAAAGCAGCTAGCACAATCCCGCAGGCAACCAAACAGAAACTTACATCCATGTCGTTATCTTAAACCTACTCGGATTCTGAACAACTCTCGTCACATTGATACAGTCAGACTAAAGTTTGAGTCCTACCACCTTTCACACATACCCAAGGCCATCCACCCTTGTGTACATACATCCAAGGTGTATCCACCCACCTGCCTCTCCCTACCCATAGTCACTAGAACCATCATGGGCCCAACATTCCCAAGTCACACAGACCCCCAACCTCACCTCTATCACACACAGGCTGCCCCACACCTCATATCTGGAGAGCATCAGGGTGTATGTTACCCTAACTGCACCTCCATCCTTATGTCCCCACCAGCTCAGCACAGTGTCTTATATATACAGGTCCTTGATTATTATGTTACATTGAAATTCACTTGGTGGTCCTCTCCTTTGCTATATTTTCCTCCAGTTTCCCAATACAGAAGTGATTCTCACTTTCCTAGAATTCCCAGGGCACCTACCTTTTGAGTAAGGTCCATCACTAGACTCCAGTGAAGCAGATTCCTCTCCCAACAAACTGGCGTGCTTCGCCCACCACTCTCCAACAGATGGATTCTCATGTAGGTGTCCCAGCCCATCTGATACCAAAGCCTGTCCTATTTAAGACTTAGGGGCTGTCAGAAAGAATAGGACAAATACCATATGATATCACTTATGTGTGGAGTCTAAAATATGACACAAATGAACATATCTACAAAAGAGAAACAGACTCACTCCAAAAGAGAACAGGCTTATTGTTGCCAAAGGGGAGGGGATGAGGGAGGAATGGATTGGGAGTTTGGGGTTAACAGGTACAAACTATTACATATAGAATGGATAAACAACAAAGCCCTGCCATATAGCGCAGAGAACTATATTCAATATCCTATGAAACCATAATGGAAAAGAATTTTTTGAAAAGTATATATGTGTGAGGTGGGGGGCGGCTTCCCTGGCAGCTCAGCTGGTAAAGAATCTGCCTGCAATGCAGGAGACCCCATTTTGATCCCTGGGTAAGGAAGATCCCCTGGAGTTGGGAACAACTACCCACTCCAGTATTCTTGCCTGGAGAATTCCATGGACAGAGGAGCCTGGCAGCCTACAGTCCATGGGGTCACAAAGAGTCAGACACGACTGAGCGGCTTTCATTTTCAATTTTTCTCTGTGTGTGTGTGTGTGTGTGTGTATAACTGAATTACTTTGCTGTACAACAGAATTAACACAACATTGTAAATCAACCATACATCAAATTTAAAAATAAATAAATAAAAAGACTTAAAAGACTGTGCCATCTTCACTTATCCAAGCTGTGGTGCAAGGAGGGGAATATTCTGCCCCTAAAGGCTTTCCCTATTCAACAGGCATTATGCCTTGTCTCTAGACAAGCTTTCAGACTTTAGTCATCAAGAGACCCTACTGATTTTCCTAGGCCTGGGACTAGGGTAAGGCAAGAGGCTGACCTTGCATGTACATGACCCTAAGAGTGAAGATCTCCTTAAATTTTGTACCATAGGAGTCTGAGTCATCTCACCCTAGTCCTAGACATAGATTCTCTTAGGGATCTTCTTTGATATGCTAAAAAATATATACTATTTGAAGATGTGTAAAATTATCTCATCTGGGGAGTGATGTCACCAGCATGACCAAGAATTCCTCATTCACCCTTACACATGCTTCAGTGACAATTTGGCATCCATCCACAGACAAAGGGTCTGTGGGGTCCAGCACTATTCACCAAGGGACCCTGAGGGTCATGGCCACCCATGTGGCAGACAATAGGCATAGAGACCTCTGTCCCAGCTCTGTCCCTGCAATGGTGGCCCATGAACCTTCTCCAGGCCCTTTCAGCCATGGTCTGGGAGTCCCTGGAAAATTCTGTCTTAGACAATTGCCCATGGACAAAGAGCTTTTTTGGAAGTTCAGGTTTCCAGTGGAGAAGTCCCAGCATGCCACTGAAGGAAAAAATGCAAATCTGAATGCATTGGAGGGAGAGATAAGAGGAACAATTTGATTTTACCTGCATCACCCCTTCTCAAAGCAGCCCAGCTCAGGGTCAAGAGACACTGTCTCTTCGTGACCTGTGATTTGTCCCACAGGGGAAAGAGAGTGTTTGGGTAGACACCTGACTTCCCTACATGCAGGATGCTACCAAGAAGGCCCATTTCTCTCTTACTCCATCCAGAGTCATTGATTCAAGAACTATGTGACTGGAAGGCAGGAAGACAGTGGAAGAGCAGCATATAGGAATCTTGGAGAACATTAAAAGAATGTAGACCAATTGCTATATCAAGAACTCCATCCAGCCCACCCACACCTGCTAGGGACACCTGGCCCACAGATCCCCCTAACTGGTCCACAGGCAATGTTCTGTGCACCTCACCCACACATAACCCCACCCAGCAGTCAGGCCTCAGGGTGAACTACCAATAACAGGTCAAGAAGCAACAGTTAGAATCAGACATGGAACAACGGACTGGTTCAAAATTGGGAAAGGAGTACATCGAGGCTGCATATTGTCACCCTGCTTGTTTAACTTGTATGCAGAATACATCATGCAAAATGCCAGGCTAGATGAAGCACAAGCTGGAATCAAGATGGCTGGGAGAAATATCAATAACTTCAGATATGCAGATGACACCACCTTTATGGCAGAAAGTGAAGAGGAACTAAAGAGCCTCTTGATGAAAGTGAAAAGGCTGGCTTAAAACTCAATATTCAAAAAACTAAGATCGTGGCATCCAGTCCCATTCACTTCATGGCAAATAGATGGGGAAACAATGGAAACAGTGACAGACTATTTTCCTTGGCTCAAAAATTACTGCAAGTGGTGACTGCAGCTATGAAATAAAAGACACTTGCTCCTTAGAAGAAAAGCTATGACAAACCTAAACAGCATATTAAAAAGCAGAGACATTACTTTGCCAACAAAGATCCGTCTAGTCAAAGCTATGGTTTTTCCAGTAGTCATGTATGGATGTGAGAGTTGGACCATAAAGAAGGCTGAGCGCCAAAAAACTGATGGTTTTGAACAGTGGTGTTGGAGAAGACTCTCGAGAGTCCCAAGGGCTGCAAAGAGATCCAACCAGTCAATCCAAAAGTAAATCAGTCTTGAATATTCAGTGGAAAGACTGATGCTGAAGCTGAAGCTCCAATACTTTGGCCATCTGATGCAAAGAGCTGACTCATAAGAAAAGACCCTGATGCAAGGAAAGAAAAAAGGCAGGAGGCGAGGGGGACAACAGAGGATGAGATGGTTGGGTGGCATCACCAACTTGATGGACATGAGTTTGAGCAAGCTCCAGGAGATGGTGAAGGACCATCTCCAGGATGGTGAAGGGAAGCCTGGTGTGCTGCAGTCCATGGAATCACAAAGAGTCAAACATAACTGAGCAACTGAACAACAACAACAAATGTATTAATACATTTGTAATTCATGAATATTATTTGACCATGAGAAAGAAGGATATCCTGCCATTTATTACAACATGGATGGATTTTGAGGACATTACGCTAAGTGAAATAAGTCAGAGAGACAATGACAAATACCACACGACATCACTTGTATGTAGAATCTGAAAAAGCCAAACTCACAGAGACAGAATAGAATGGTGGTTACCAGGGACTGGAGGGTGGGGAAAATAGTGAGACCGGTCAAAGGGCACAAATTTCCAGGTATAAGATAAATAAGTTCTGAGGATCTAGTGTGCAGCATGGTGACCATAGTTAACAGTACTGTATTATATACTTGAAATCTGCTAATAGAGTAGATTTGAAATATTCTCACCACAAAAATAAATGGTAATTATGTGAAGCAGTGGAGGTGTTAACTAACCCTACTGTAGTCATCACGTCACAATGCACAAGTTCATGAAATCATCGTGTTATACATCTTAAACTTACACAATGTTATATGTCAACTATACCTCAGTAAAGCTGGAAACCATTATCTTATTTCTATAAACTTTTTTTTACTTTCTGACAGTCTTATATACACAGAGATATTCTAGAATGGATTTGCATTGAGAATGACTATGCCAGGGTTGAATGTTTAGAGGTATATCTTAGCCTAAATTCCCAGAGAAAAGATGAGCAGATGGTTTATTTGGGAAGTGATTTCTAGCAACCAAGGACAGTGAAGCAGGCAAGGAGGAATTGCTAATATAAGGATGCTGTCAAATTGAGCAGCACCATGGGCAACTGATGATCCATCTGGCCAGGTTCTCTTGAGGAAATATACAAAAAGTGTCTTAGAATTGTGGCCTCCAAAGATCAACAAGGAGAAGTATTTATCCACTGGTTTCCATCCCCATCAATTGAGGGTTGTCACACTTCAAGGCTGTGCATGGCTGAGTGTCCAGCACTGATATCCCCTGCCGTGGTGTCACAGAAGCCCCAGAGTAAGTGCAAGAGACACTCATGCGGGAGCCGAGGCGCTATCAAAGGAAGGAAGTTAAGCCCACATGAAACCATTGCCATAGCTGATCCTGCAATAAAGGACTGAGACTAGAAGAAGATGAAGCACAAAAACAACAACAGATGACGTGATGTTTTCTCGCTTTCCTTCATCACAGCTTTTAATGGTAGTTATACCATTTTATAAATGTCTCCATTTTATGAATGAGGAGGATGGGACTTCCCTGTTGGTCCAGTGGCTAAGATTCTGGGCTCCCGATGGAGCGCGGGAGACGGGTGCTATCACTGGCCGGGTAACTAGATCCCACGTGCCACAACTAAAGATCCTGTGTACCGCAACTAAGACCCGGTGCGGCCAACATAAATGAATAAATAAATATTTTGAAAAATAAACATGGGTTATGTTTACAGTGATGATATAATTAGGATTCTCTTTTAAAATCAGTCTCTATTTGCAATGGAGAAGTCCCAGGTACTCCAAAGTACTCCACATTTCTTTCAAGCTAGTTTCTACATTGAACTTGGCCTGATGGCTCAACTGGTAAAGAATCCGCCTGCAATGTGGGAGACCTGGGTTTGATCCCTGGGTTGGGAAGATCCCCTCGAGAAGGAAATGGCTACCCACTCCAGTATTCTGGCCTGGAGAATTCTATGGACTGTACAGTGCATGGGGTCGCAAGAGTCAGACACGAATGAGAGTGTTTCACTTTCACTTTTCACTTTCTACATTGAACTTGGCCTTGAGAACTGACCTGTGGCAGGCCTGAAGTCATGGGCCATAGCCTTATAGGAGGGAAGAACTTCTGTGAATCCATGGGATTCAACTCGGACTCTTTGTTCCTTGTATGTCACAGAACATACAAGTGCCCTTGCTCCCTACACACAGAGCCACTTCCCATCGCTTTCAAGAAAATTTAGATTTGCCAATAATTCCTAAATTTGTATCTTCAGCTCAGACCTCACCTCAGAGCCCCAGATCCTATGTATACAACTGCTTTCCTGATATTTTCACTTGTATTTATGATAGACCTCTCAAAATTAATACATTCAATAGTAAATTATTTAAATTTTTCAGAAAACTGTTCCTCCCCATTGTTATGGTCTGAACTATGCCCCCCTCAAAATTCTAAGCCCCTGAACTATGCTCCCCCCACACCAAATCCTAACTCCTTGTACTTCCACAAATGACTATACTTGGGAGTAAGGGGTCTTTAAAGAGATAACTAAGTTAAAGTGAGGTTATTGGAGTGGGTACTAATCCAATATGACTGGTATCATTTAGACACCAACACATACGTAGGAAAAACAACGTGAAGATATAGGAATAATACCACCATCTATCAATATAAAGCAAAGAAAGGCTTAGAACAAATTCATCCCTCAGCAGAAACCAACCAGGCTGACACCTTGATCTTGGACATGCAGACTCTAGACCTGTGAGAAAATAAACTTCTATTGTGTGAGCCATCCAGTCTGCGGTATTTGGTCACAGCAGCCCTAGCAACTGAACACACCACATAAACAGCTGTTACCACCAACCTCTAGTAGCTAAAACCCAGAAATCTGGGAGTCAGTCCTGAAATGCCTCTTCCTCACCCCTAAATCCAACCTATAACCAAGTCCTTCTGTGTCAACCTACAAAATATGTCTCAATCAGCCCATTTCTCTCTACCTCCAGGGCCACCACCTGGCCCAAGCCACCACAGCCATTGACAGGTACCCCATCAGCAGCCTGATGACTAGGTCTGGTTCTGATCTGTCACCTCCAGCACTGAAACAGACTCTTGGGTGGAAATTTGTGATCACCTAAAGCTAACTCAGCAGGGTTGGGGTGGGGAAGAAGTGGGGATCACAACTCCTGACCCATCCTATGTCAGCAGCTGGGTGAGCCTCCAGCTTCTGCAGGAGGCCTAGTTTGGTCTGTTCAGACTTATTCTGACCCTCAGTATTAACCTCACAGTGCAGACTTAAGATCCCAGCCTTCAAGGCCAGTGCACCCATCAATTCTTCCTTGCCTGTCTATCCACCTGGCTGTCTCCAGCTGTCCTGGTCCCACTCAGACTCCCAGCACTTGAAGGTGTCCTGCACTGCTGCTGCCAGCCCTTCAGTTTTCACTCTGCCACCAGATTCTCCCCAGGGCTTCTGGGCCTGAGCCTCACCCCCTGGGCTGCTCCTCAGACTCAGCCCCCCATCCATGCAAGACACACCCTTATTTTGATGGCTCCCCAGCCCCTACAGGACAAGGCCACTCCCCCCCGCCACAACAAGGTACACAAGTGCCCAGGCCCTGCTTACCTTTCCAGCCCTGTTTCATATATTCCCTCTCTTCTCTTGAACACTCTAGCCATCTATTTATCTCCCAAATGGGTCTCTTGGTCTCATGCTTCCATATTTTGTTCATGCTGTTCCCTCTGCCTCAAATGCTTTTCCCTCAATTTACTCCTGACTGTTCCTGTTCGTTCTTGGAGTATCAGAACAGAAGAACACCTCTTTCCACATTCCACCCCTCACCCTTCCACATCTACCAGTTCTCAGTGCCTGCTCCTGAAGTTCCTTCCCGTTCTGTACTTTACATGCTATATATTAATTATTTGTTTGTTTTTCCATCACCATCACTGAACTGTGAGTTCTTTTAAGGCATGTGCTGTCCTGTGCTGCACTCAGTCACTCAGTTGTGCCCAACTGTTTGCAACGCCATGGACAGATGAGGCTCCTCTGTCAGTGGGATTCTCTAGGCAAGAATACTGGAGTGGGTTGCCATTTCCTCCTCCAGCAGATCTTTCCGACCCAGGGATTCAACCTGCATCTCTTGAGTCGCCTGCAATAGTAGGCAGATGCTTTACCACCGCACAATCTCGGAAGCCCCTTCGAAGGCATAGATCACCCCTTACTCACCTGTGTCCCCCCGACTTAGCACAGTGCTTGCACACAGTAGGAGTCAAATAAGTGCTTGTTGAGCCAAACCGGCCTAACTCTGAGACCCCCTGTGCCCTGTGTCCCAGGCGCCAGCCCCCCGTGGGATGACATGCTTTGCTTTCTCCACAGCAGGGACTCTGCTGCTGCCTTTGCTGAACCAAGTCACGTGACAGTTGCTTTACATGAAGTGCACAGGTAGTGAGGCCTAGATGGCTTTTTAAAGTTTCTCAAGGAAAAGGAAATTGTGAAATGCCCCACTGGGGCCGCGAAGCAATCTCTCCTAGTCCAGACTTGTGCCCAAAGCCAGCTGCTTGGGCCGGGAGATAAGGGGGCCCCATGCTGAGCCGCCACCAGCGGACTCAGAAAAGTAACAAATTGACAACATTCAGGAAGAAGATTCCTCATTTCCAATAGTATCATCTATACCCTGTGGCATAAAGCACCTCCTGCCTTATTAACGTCTTTTACATTTTTTAGTGCTGAATCCAAGGTGAAAGGGAGGAGGGGGAGAGGATACTTCTGTACCAGAGTCCTTTAGGAACCAGGAAAATGCCGTGGCAGAGATGAATTGTAGACCCAGAAATAGCATTTTTTGGATGAAATGTATAATGTTCACTCTTTAAAAAAAAAATGTTTAATACAGCCCAAATGACATCATATCAGGTCAGACAGAGCGGAAGGAAGGAAGAAAAACACTGAGCATGAGAAGAAATTAATCCAGACAGGCGCTTTCTACACTGAATTCCACGCTGCACACACTGAAGACCAGGGAGAATATCTTCATCAGAAAGGGTGTCTCCCCTTACTCACCACAACTGGACTCATTTAGGTTTTAAACTATCCACAGCACTTCAAAGACTAACTTTAACCACAACTTGAAGGAAAATAATATTTAGCTAGTCTAGTCAGGTGCTCTCTGAGGTATGCCTGCGAAGCGGGGAGTTTCTTATCCTATTCAGTAAGCCCGGTAAATTTCACTCACACAGAACCCCTCCCAGTCCCCATCCTCAATTCCCCTCAATTTGCCCAGGACCCACATTCCAGTTCTCTCCATCCTCAAAAACATAAGCGGTCCTGTGTATCACTGAATTACAGAGTTCCCGAAATTAACATGTCACCACCAGTATTATGGTGGCAGATCACTGAATCACACACGATCTAATTTCAACAAAGAAAGGGGGGAGACTTTTGTTTAAGATCATTAAGCTGTCTTATAGAATCTGAGAAGAATGCAGGCTTTCTCAGGAAAGAACTATAACTAGGAGTCATCCTGATTTCTATTCCACCTCTCTTTTCTGATTCTCTCTGGGCATGTGCTTCACTGCCCTGTGTCTGCAGCCTGGCGTTTCCTGATCCTCAGCTCATGGGACAAACTGCATAATCCACGCCTCCTGAGAGACCCACAGCTTCTGCCACTCCACAAAGAAACAAAATATCTGGTGTCTCTCCAGTTCAAGTCCAAATTCTTGGAGAAGGGAATCTGATCAGGTAAATTATCATTTCTGTCCCATTCAGCTCTAAGGAGATATCCTACAGTGCATTACTGATCAGGGTTTTTGACCTCCTTCATCAATAGAAATTGATCAGAGACCAGACAACAAACTCAAGCAAGGCCTTATTGGGACCCCTGCTGCCACAGAAGGAAGCAAAAACAAGTAACAGCTTCCCTTGCTTACACCCTGAGGAGGGCAAACTGGTTCTTTACCTGGGGTGAGGGTCCCTGAGGGACGGCCTCGGTAATCCGACCACCTCCAGGTGGGATTGTGTGCAGAAGGCAGACACTTTACCCTGCTTTTGCTCCAGGCTCTTCAGAACTGGCAGTTGGGCTTTTTGGTCTTTTTGTATCTTTTGTTCAGAATTTGCCCTAACTGCCCATGTATGTTGTTATTTTTAGCCCCAAATAGTTTCTTTGTATTTTGTAGCTTGAGGAGAGCTGTGTCCAGTGCAAGCACTGCAGCAAAGAGTCCCAGGTCCCAGGCCTGTCTCACATACAGAGCTCCTGGGAGCAGTTCCCAGGGTAGAGGTGTTGTGTTCTCTGCAAGGTCCAGAACCAGCCCTGGACAGTGGGCCACTGCGTCTCTCCTGACCCTAGACAGTCTGAGGTCTGTCCAGTCTCTGCCAGGAAATCTGAACCAAGTCAGGAAAGAGAAAGCTTTTGGAGAAAGGGATTAAATAGAGAGTTACAGATACAGAAAGATAGATACTTAGTATAGGCATCAAGAAAGGCAATGCCAAAGAATGTTCAAACTACCGCATAATTGCACTCATCTCACACGCTAGTAAAGTAATTCTCAAAATTCTCCAAGCCAGGCTTCAGCAATATGTGAACCGTGCACTTCCTGATGTTCAAGCTGGTTTTAGAAAAGACAGAGGAACCAGAGATCAAATTGCCAACATCCGCTGGATCATGGAAAAAGCAAGAGAGTTCCAGAAAAGCATCTGTTTCTACTTTATTGACTATGACAAAGCCTTTGACTGTATGGATCACAATAAACTGTGGAAAATCCTGAAAGAGATGGGAATACCAGACCACCTGATCTGCCTCTTGAGAAATTTGTATGCAGGTTAGGAAGCAACAGTTAGAACTGAACATGGAACAACAGACTGGTTCCAAATAGGAAAAGGAGTTCATCAAGGCTGTATATTGTCATCCTGTTTATTTAACTTATATGCAGAGTACATCATGAGAAACGCTGGACTGGAAGGAACACAGCTGGAATCAAGATTGCCGGGAGAAATACTAATAACCTCAGATATGCAGATGACACCACAGCTGTGGCAGAAAGTGAAGAGGAACTCAAAAGCCTCTTGATGAAAGTGAAAGTGGAGAGTGAAAAAGTTGGCTTAAAGCTCAACATTCAGAAACGAAGATCATGGCTTTCGGTCCCATCACTTCATGGAAAATAGATGGGGAAACAGTGGAAACAGTGTCAGACTTTATTTTTTTGGGCTCCAAAATCACTACAGATGGTGACTGCAGCCATGAAATTAAAAGACGCTTACTCCTTGGAAGGAAAGTTATGACCAACCTAGATAGCATATTCAAAAGCAGAGACATTACTTTGCCAACAAAGGTTCATCTAGTCAAGGCTATGGTTTTTCCAATGGTCATGTATGGATGTGAGAGTTGGACTGTGAAAAAGGCTGAGCGCCGAAAATTGATGCTTTTGAACTGTGGTGCTGGAGAAGACTCTTGAGAGTCCCTTGGACTGCAAGGAGATCCAACCAGTCCATTCTGAAGGAGATCAGCCCTGGGATTTTTTTGGAAGGAATGATGCTAAAGCTGAAACTCCAGTACTTTGGCCACCTCATGCGAAGAGTTGACTCATTGGAAAAGACTCTGATGCTGGGAGGGATTGGGGGCAGGAGGAGAAGGGGATGACAGAGGATGAGATGGCTGGATGGCATCACTGACTCGATGGACATGAGTCTGAGTGAACTCTGGGAGTTGGTGATGGACAGGGAGGCCTGACATGCTGCGATTCATGGGGTCGCAGAGTCAGACACGACTGAGCGACCGATCTGATCTGATAGGCATCAAGAGAAACCAAGAGATGAACAAGAAATACAAATGTTTTGCCATGGTCTTCAAATAATCATTTATCAAGATAGAAACCAGATAGATGTAACATTGTCATGAAAACATAATTCATACACAGACATGAAGAATACTAGAAGGGCAGAGATGACATAACCGAAGTGTTATCTCATCCACTGAGTTATGCCAAAGTGCTCATAATTTGTTTTCCTTTTTCTATCTTGATTAAAAATTATTTTTATAATACTATGGAACTAATACATCTTGATGTGTATAACACTGTTTTAATGATTCACACTTATGCTATAATTTCATTTCTATTAAGTAGGACCAAGGAAACTACCATTTTTATAGGTCAAAAATGACAAATATCACCAATTTCAAAATAATATATATATGCATCCTTTTAAACAAAACTACAGACTTAAATGAAAACATTATTCCTCAGGATAACTCCCACTACATCCCTGATTCTTGCTACCCAGAGGCAACCATTTTTAGCTTTTTAAACTATTATTCTTGATTGCTTATTTCTAAATAATATTAATATATCTTTATCTCATGATCTTTTTATTTTATCTTGTATATGTCACTTCATCTTGTGGAAGATATGGACAATCTCAATGCCATCCCATCAGATAAGCTACCAATTCCAGGGGATTTTTTAAAATATTTATTTATTTGTCAGGTCTTCGTTACACGCAGGCTCTTCATTGCAGTCCATGGCTTCTCTCCAATTGTGCATGGGCTCTAGAGTGTGGGCTCAGTAGTTGTGGGAGTGTAGGCTTAGTTGTCCCGCATTGCGTGGGTTCTAGTTACCCAACCAGGGATTAAACCTGTGTTTCCTGTATTGGAAGGCAGATTCCTAATCACTGGACCAGGGAAGTCCCCCAGAGAATTTCTTGAGGCCATTCCTTCTGGAGATTTCCATCCTTCTCAAATCTCAACGGGTGCTCTCTGGACCTAGACTAGCTGCAATACTGGAAATTATCCTCCCATTGTCCTGAGGATTCCCTTTGCTGCTGTCCTGTGTTGGCTCTTCCCACATTAAATTGACGTTCTCCTCTTTTTTGGTTTCAGTTTCGTTCTGTGGAACACACACCCAGTAGCTTTCTGAACATCTGAACAAAGGAGATGTGTTTGTAAAAACTTGTACATCTGCAAATATTCTGCCTTCAATCCTGATTGATGGTTTGGCAGAATATGGAATTCTAGACTGAAACATATCTTTCCTAGAATTTTGAAAGCATGACTCATTGTCTTCAATCTTGCAGAGTTCCCATGATAAATCCCACACCATTCCAATTCCTGATATGTGAGGCATAGACTGCTTTTTCTCCTTAGAAGATTTTAGTCTTGTCTCTGTATCCCAGGTGTTCTGAAACTACATGAAGATGTACCTCATAGTCGAACTCTGGTCATTCATTTTGCTGAAAGTTTAAATCCAGAAGTTCTTGTCTTAGAAATTATATTATTTCTATAAATTTCTCTTGCATTATTTCTTGGATAGCTTCTTCTCATCCACTTCCCTCATTCTTTCTTTAGGGCTCTTTTTCATCAAATACTGACATCTTGACCTGATTCTCCAGCTTTATCTTTTCTTTTTCTAGTTTCCATCTCTTTTATTTTGTTATTCTATTTCTGAGGGATTACCTTCCACACTATCTTACTCAATTTATCTTCCAACTCAGTTAGTAAATATATCACTTTTATCACATTTTAAATTCCCATGAACTCTTCCACATTACCTCACCTCATCTCTCTAAGGATACTTAATATTATATTACCTCTTATCACTCTGAGGATATTCAATTATAGGGAGCTTTTATAAAGATTTTTTCTTTCTTTCTCATTTGGGTTTCTTCAGTTACCTTTTCCTGTGTGCCTTTTTGGTCACATACGAGGCTTGTTACAAATGTCTGATGGTCAATGGTTGCCCATCTAAAAGTGAAGTCCTGAAAGGTTGACCAGAAGCTCTTTGTGCTTTGGCAGAGCTTGTTGGCTTCTAGACTTTGCAATAGGAGATCACGTGGTAACCCAGCCATTTGTATGGGGGGTTCCAAATATCAGTGTCTGGAGATTCATTCTCTGTTGTATTCTTTGTTCTTGTAGATTTATTCCCATTTTAATTCCTCTGCCTTTTCAGTGAGATTTGAGCAGGGAGAAGAAATCATTGAGCTGAGAGTACTCTATTACATTTGGGACAGTCAGTGTTTCTTTCTGGGGAACTGGGAGTTCACATACCTCCTGTGTGTCCTGAATCCTGTGTTCCTACCAGCTGGTGAACCAGCTCTCAGAAATCAAGCACATCCCCTTATCTTTTCCTCCTTTGTTTCTTCAGTCATCTCACTGGACAGAACCCACTTGGAGGTTTTCACTGGCTTCTCCGACCTCTTGAACACAGAGAACAGTCTTCATACATGGGAATTTACTCACCCTCTCTTCCTTTTTCCTGCTTTAGCTGAAGCAACAGGGACCTGTTTGCTAGCATCTGTCTGTTCCCTTAGCATGTTTCTTACAACCCCACCTAACACAGCCAGTCTTCCCATGAGGACTCTGGCTTCTGTTGTACCTTAAGACCAGCAACTCCTGCTTTGAAAGGGTTTCCTTTGTACCCACTCAGCAACTGGCAAGGAGCATGGGCTTCCTCTGGAAAGTAGCATGATTGGTGCAAGAGGTGGGTAGGGGGAACATCTTTTTTAAGACAACTCTGGGGTTTGTACCAGCTTGGTCAGATACTCAACCTCTTTGAGACAGTTTCTTCATTGTGAAATGGAGATAACATTAGTATGCATGCTAAGTCACTTCAGTCATGTCTAACTCTTTGCTACCCTATGGACTATAGCCTACCAGGCTCCTCTGTCCATGGGATTCTCCAGGCAAAAATACTGGAGTAGTTTTCCATTTCCTACTCCAGGGGATCTTCTGGACCCAGGGATCAAACCTGTGTCTCTTATATCTCGTACATTGGCAGGCGGGTTCTTTACTACTAGCGCCACCTGGGAAGCCCTTCATTAGTTTAGTGAAATTGTGTTTCAAAGCATTTGTTATGCTAGTGTAGTGTCACTGTCCCACTCATACTCTGTAATTAAAGGGAAGGAAGGACATCCATCGAGCTAGCAACAGTCACCATTGGGAACAAATGGCTGCATGATTTATCTTTTGAGATCAAAAGAGGTCACTTTTTGGATGAGAAACATGAAGATGTTTAAATGGGGATGCCAATAGAGAAAGTACACTTGTCTTGTACTCCAAAGCAAATGGAAGAGCTCCAAGATGCAAGAGAAGGAAGAAAGTTTTGAGAGAAAGAGGAAGGAGACACCTTGTAAGAACCCAGATCCCTGCCTCTCATCCCAGGGCAGGCTCAGGCTGGGCAGAGGGCATCTGAGAGTGGACAGAGCTGTACTCTGCCCCTCTGAGAGCTCTGAGACTCAGCCAGCAACCTTGCAGAGCTGACAGTGAGAGGTGATGGGCTGGCTGCAGGAGCCCTAGGGGTGTCCATGAGCATGAATGGAAAACAGAAATTAATTGAGAATGAACACCATGAGTCAGTCTAGAAGTAAGCACAGCACAAGGCAAGTGGACCCCATCGCTGATCCTCCAGACAGAGGAAGCTCTTTGCAGCTGAGCTCAGGGTGACAGCAACAGCACAAGGGTAGCAGTGGGGCCAAGGGGAAGATACCCTCCTCCTGGCCTAAGCACAAACTGAGGTGGAAAGAAGTAAGGAGGGGCATCTGCAGCAGATACCTCATCAATGAGCCAACACAGACCTGAAGCCCACCAAGAAAATGCCACTGGGTCCCGAAGGCTCCCTTAAACAGGACAAATGAAATGTGAGTGGAGTTGGGGGAGGTGGGGCCACAGACCTTGAAATGGATATCTTTTCAACCAGAAGGGACAAATAGATTAATATTTTGTGTTGAAAAGGCTTGAAATATTGTTAGGTTACAGATCTTCTATCAGTAAGATTTGCCTCTAAGTTCAATGTTAGGGACATTTTTAAAATTTCATTTCTTCTCATCTGAGTCTTTGAGGCTATTGTGAGTATAAAAGTCATGGTCATTGTACTTGCTTCATAGACTTTTTATTAAATAAGGCCCTATCCATAAAGGCCTTAACACTGGGCTCAGCACATAAGACACAGAACGTTGGTAACATCCGTCTGCCTTCACCCCTCCAGAGTTAGCACCATTGGGCCTAAAGAAACAACACAAGGAGCGAATACTCTCCACCCTGGAGCAGTGCCTAACCCTGCTCGCTGTATCCTGCAGGCGGGAACTGCCTCCAAGACACTGACTGGTTCCCTGTCCCTGTGTCTCTTTTCTGCAGAGCAGGCTAAGCTAGGCTTCCGGCTCTGACGCCTATGGATTAATGCTTTCCCTTTGCCAACTTCTGAGTTCTCTGCCCAAAACACCACCATTAGGATGATTAACTCACCCTCTCTTTACTCCATGTCAATGTGAAGCCAGAGGTATACCCACTGTCACCCTGATAAGAATGTTAGATAAATAATGCGGTTTGCCTATATACTGCATGTTCGATTCAACTGGTTTAATTTTTTTCTTATCTTTATTTATTTATTTCCTTTTGACTGCGCTGGGTCTTCGTTGCTGCACTCAGGCTTTCTCTAGTTGTGGCAAACAGGGGCTACTCTTCATCGTGGTGTGTGGCTTTCCTGTTGCCGTGGCTTCTCTTGCTGCAGAGCATGGGCTCAGGCACTTGGACTTCAGCAGCTGCAGTACACAGGCTTGGTAGTTGTGATGTATGCGGCTAGTTGCCCCATGCCATGTAGGATCTTCCCAGACCAGGGATGAACCTGTGTCCCCTGCACTGGCAGGCACATTCTTAACCACTGGAGCGGCAAGGAGGTCCCTTTAAAGAGAAATGTTGTGGAAAGCCCCAACTAGAGTAGAGATCTTCAGATCAACTACAGAAAGACAAATGCAAAACATCTGTGGACAGAATGAGACAGCCCTGGGAAGTTCCTTCTGCCATCAGGAGGGCCCTCATTTCATACCCAGGTAACAGGTTGCTTTTCTCATTTTATGGACCTCCAGCTGGATCTGCAGTTTGATGTATCAATTTCTTTCTTCTAGTAAAAGATGAGCTATGAGGCAGCAGAAGATGAGATTTTCGCGAGAAAGTTAAAGGAATTTTATGGCCTGTTTGTGTCGTCCATACCATCCGATGGCAGCCAGCCTCCATAAATACTTATTAAAATTAATATTGTTTGAGCAAGTCCAAAAAGGAGAAAGCACTTCTGCAAGTCTTTGCATAACATAACTCTGCCCTCACACAGCCTGGGACCATAGCAACCTCGTAACACAATGAGTCATAACGCCGCTGTGATGGAAAGAACGCTGTGCAAGGAATGAATAAACTCTGTCTGAATGGCATTTTGGTGTTTTGGTTTTGTTTTTTTGTGTTGCATTTGTTTGGTTGGTTGTTTTTTAAAGATTTTTTGATAGGACTCATTTTAAAGTCTTTATTAAATTTGTTACAATATTGCTTCTACTTTGTTTTGGTTTTTTGGCCACAAGGCATGTGAGATCTTAGCTCCCCAACCAAGGATCAAACCCACGCCCTCTGCATTGAAAGATGAAGTCTTAACCACTGGACCACCAGGGAAGTCCCTCAAGTGGCACTTTAGAATCTCACTTCCAGCTTAGGAATCTGACTGTTGTTTCATTCCACATCTGTCATTTACCAGGAACATCCACACACCTAATATTACACTCTGGTTATTGGACGCTGATTTGGTAAAACCTCAAGACAAAGCAGGCCTTGCCCAAGACACAGCTACAAGCTTGTAGTCAGCATCTGGTCTTACACATCTAATCAAAGGCTGCGATTCTATCCCCAGAACAACAAAGAAACCGTATCACAATTGGGTGTTGCCTACAATCAGAGGAGCCTCTTGGGCACTTGTGTGACTATAATGAGAATGCACACATATATGGTACTTTATAGTTTACAAAGGAGTTTGGGCCAGATTTATTCCAGTTAATCCTCACAGCATAAGTATTAGCCCTATGATCTTATAGGGGAGGAAGCTGAGGCTCATAGAAAATAAGTGACTTGCCCAAGGCCACAAATCAAGTAGGTGGCAGAGCCAGAATTTGCACCCAGGGCCCTGACACTGTGTGGTTTTCACTCCTGTAGCTCCCACATGTGGGAGCAGGGCACGGGGATGGGACTCCCTACCATTCACTCTTGCCCATCATTTTTCTGTACATTTGAGGCAGCAGTTTGGGAATTTTGGGTTTGTTACATTGAAAAGGAAGGACAAAAAAAAGACATAAGTTTTCAGCTTTTGAGGGGGATTGGGGGAGTTTTTTTCATTTTTTTTTTATTGTGGTAAAAGTCACATGATATAAAACGTACTATTTCAACCGTATTTAACTGGACAGTTCGGTGGCTCTAAGTACACTCACAGTGTTGTGCAAATCTCACCATCACCCATCTCCTGAATTTTTCACCTTCCTAAACTGAAACTCTGTCCCCATGAAACACTAACTCCTCAGTCCACCAGCCCCCATCCCCAACCCCTGCCACCTACCAGTGTACTTTCTGACTCTATGAATTCAACTACTTTAGGTGTCTCATATAAGTGGAATCAAGCAGTATCTGGCTGCACCTAATGTATGTTAGAATTTGGCTTTTTAGTTTAAAATAGAATTTTGGAATTTCTTTTTTTTTATTTTATTTTATTTTTAAACTTTACAATATTGTATTAGTTTTGCCAAATATGGAAATGAATCCGCCACAGGTATACCTGTGTTCCCTATCCTGAACCCTCCTCCCTCCCCATACCCTCCCTCTGGGTCGTCCCAGTGCACCAGCCCCAAGCATCCAGTATCGTGCATCGAACCTGGACTGGCAACTCGTTTCATACATGATATTTTACATGTTTCAATGCCATTCTCCCAAATCTCCCCACTCTCTCCCTCTCCCACAGAGTCCATAAGACTTATCTATACATCAGTGTCTCTTTTGCTGTCTCGTACACAGGGTTATTGTTACCATCTTTCTAAATTCCATATATATGCGTTAGTATACTGTATTGGTATTTTTCTTTCTGGCTTACTTCACTCTGTATAATAGGTTCCAGTTTCATCCACCTCATTAGAACTGATTCAAATGTATTCTTTTTAATGGCTGAGAAATACTCCATTGTGTATATGTACCACAGCTTTCTTATCCATTCATCTGCTGATGGACATCTAGGTTGCTTCCATGTCCTGGCTATTATAAACAGTGCTGCGATGAACATTGGGGTACACGTGTCTCTTTCCCTTCTGGTTTCCTCAGTGTGTATGCCCAGCAGTGGGATTGCTGGATCATAAGGCAGTTCTATTTCCAGTTTTTTAAGGAATCTCCACATTGTTCTCCATAGTGGCTGTACTAGTTTGCATTCCCACCAACAGTGTAAGAGAGTTCCCTTTTCTTCACACCCTCTCCAGCATTTATTGCTTGTAGACTTTGGATCGCAGCCATTCTGACTGGCGTGAAATGGTGCCTCATAGTGGTTTTGATTTGCATTTCTCCGATAATGAGTGATGTTGAGCATCTTTTCATGTGTTTGTTAGCCATCTGTATGTCTTCTTTGGAGAACTGTCTATTTAGTTCTTTGGCCCATTTTTTGATTGGGTCATTTATTTTTCTGGAGTTGAGCTGTAGGAGTTGCTTGTATAATTTTGAGATTAGTTGTTTGTCAGTTGCTTCATTTGCTATTATTTTCTCCCATTCTGAAGGCTGTCTTTTCACCTTGCTAATAGTTTCCTTTGATGTGCAGAAGCTTTTAAGGTTAATTAGGTCCCATTTGTTTATTTTTGCTTTTATTTCCAATATTCTGGGAGGTGGGTCATAGAGGATCCTGCTGTGATGTATGTCGGAGAGTGTTTTGCCTATGTTCTCCTCTAGGAGTTTTATAGTTTCTGGTCTTACGTTTAGATCTTTAATCCATTTTGAGTTTACTTTTGTGTATGGTGTTAGAAAGTGCTCTAGTTTCATTCTTTTACAAGTGGTTGACCAGTTTTCCCAGCACCACTTGTTAAAGAGATTGTCTTTAATCCATTGTATATTCTTGCCTCCTTTGTCAAAGATAAGGTGTCCATATGTGCGTGGATTTATCTCTGGGCTTTCTATTTTGTTCCATTGATCAATATTTCTGTCTTTGTGCCAGTACCATACTGTCTTGATAACTGTGGCTTTGTAATAGAGCCTGAAGTCAGGTAGGTTGATTCCTCCAGTTCCATTCTTCTTTCTCAAGATCCATGAATTTTGGAATTTCTAACTGCAAACTGCTTGAGATACCAAAATCCAGGCTTCTGAGCACACAAAGGCAGCATGCTGCAAAAGTAGAATTAAGAAGACATGCTTGAGTCGTGTTAGTTCCCCCACCCAAGACTCCACAGGCCAGGAGGAGACAGAGGTATTGGGAGAATCAGAGATTAATGCAGGATTGGGGGCCCCACACCCCTAGTTGGATGTTCAAGACCCTGGAGCCAGACCCTGCAGGGAGCAGACTCTGAGCTGGCCCTCAGTGACGGATCTGCCTCCACCTCTGGGTACTCATGCCCCTGCTAATCCCCTCCCCTGCCCACAGTGTGGGCAGAACCTGTGACTTGCTTCCAACTATCAGATGTGGCACAGGTGACAGCATGTCCATGATTATAGGTACATGATCACACTACACACAGTTTCTGTGTCTGCCGTATGCGGAGATACCCTCCTTTGCTGACTCTAAGTAGCCAGCTGCCATGCTGGGAGCACCCCTGTGAGGACTACATGACAAGGATCTGAGAGCGCTCTCCAACCAACACCAGCGAGAAACCGAGGCCCGAGGCCCATGGCTGAGAAATGGAATGCGGCCGACCACCATGAGAACCTGGAGCAGATCTTTCCCCAGTTAAGCCTCAGGGAAGAACTCACCCCTGGCAGCCCCTTGACTGCAAAGTCACCTCTAAGCCATGGCCAGACTCCCAACCCACAGAAACCATGAGATGACATGTGTGTCTTGTTTTAAACCTCAGCGTTAGTGGTAATATTGTTAATCTCAGCATTAGTGGTAATATTGTTTTGCAACAACAGAAAACTAGTCTGATAGTTCAGGGATCCGTGGGAGAAGGGATGTATGTCACTCCCAGGAAAGGGCCAGCCGGGTAAGTGAGGTCCTGCGGGGACCCATGAGTTTCACAACCCCATCTCAGTAAAAATGCGGTGGGGTAAAACGGTGGCAGGCGGGGCACGTCTGAGCAAATAGGATGTGCAGAGCCTTCTCTGAGCCTCCGTCATACTGTAGAAGCTCCAGAGTTTCATTCAAGGGACTCAAGGATATGATTGAGGAGGGACAGCAGACAAGAAGGGGCGCTGTGGGCAAGACCAGGAAGACACAGATCCATGACATAGATACCTCAGGCGGTGTCTGTGGTTCAGGATACCACAAACCAACCAGAGGGGTAAGTGACACATCCCAGGTGCCAACATGGACTCTTGCCAAAACCAGAGACCGGGAGCCCTCCATGAAGCCAAGGCCCCTCTAGGTCCCCAGACTGGATGTCCCTCCAGGGAGAGGATGGGAGCTGGGGTGGGAATCCTGAACAATCGTGTTCGAAGTAGAAATGACTGAGTTCACTTGGAAATGATTAAGGCTTCGTGTTCTGCCATCAGTGGAGGAGGGAGGGAGGTGAGCAGCATGATGCTACAGGCTGATGAGTACTGGGGTATCAGGACAAGGCAGGGATCTCAGGGGTATGGAAAAAGGATCAATCTGTACAGGCTTCCTGGAGGAGATGACAGCTGAGTTGCATTTTAGAGAATGAATTAAAAAGAGATTCTATGAATATAAGATTCCAAACTTTGGGACTTCCCTGGTGGTCCAGTAGCTAAGACTCCACACTCCCAATGCAGGGGCCTGGGTTCGATCCCTGATCAGGGAACTAAGATCCCTCATGCCACAACTAAGAGTTCTCGTGCCCTAACCATAAGAGCCCACATGCCCTAACGAAGATTGAAGATCCTGCGTGCCCCAACTAAAACCCAGTGCAGCCAATAAATAAATAAATAAAATATTAATTTTTTAAGAAGATTACAAACTTTCATGGTTCCATGCATTTAAGTTTTCAAGGTTCTAAGATGCCTTTTTTTCTCAAGTCTACAGATCAGAGGCTTCCTACCAGCACTGCTATATCCTGGGCCCCTACTCAGGGGTGGGGAGAACACAAACCATCTGAAATGTATCTGAATCAGAATCCTATTCCTCATCATTTCCCACATCTCTGTCATCTCTGCCTGGAGGCATTTTCTCTTTTTTTAATTTACTCTTTTACTTCTAGTAAAAATTTCTTGTGCCCACAGTTTCAAGAGTCAAATTGTTTTATAAGCCTTGTATGAAAAATGGCAATTGCATACACTGCTCCATTCCACCACCACTCAGAGGAAACCACTCTCAACTTTAAGATGATTATTCTAAATGTTTTCCTCCCTATCTCTAAGAAACATGCTGATACTGATACTTTTTGATTTTTCAGTTGCACTCTTCACTGGCTTCCCAGTACAGAAGATGAGACTTTGTGTCTCTGTCGCCAGCCCCACCACATACCTTCTTATCCTCATTCTCCCAATGGAATTTCTTTATAATTTTAGTTAAACTCAATAGCCTCACTGTTTACATTATTATGATCATGTAAATGCTATTCACAACTGAGTCATGAAGCTTACGAGCTGGTGTTAATTTCTACTACATTTTGTTTTCCCTGGAGTTTATCATTACTTTGTCATTTCCTTTGCTAAGTTTTCTATATTCTTATCATTAATCTAGCTGTGAACTCTTCCTCATACATGTAAATCTCTTCTCAATATATTCAAACTCACTAGGAATTTTATCATTTTTATTTTTTGAATAGTTTTCTCACAGTCTTCTGATCCACTCCAGCAATCTGAACAGTTTGCATGTCTGTCCTCTTGGGGTTTCCCTTCACCATTATCCTGGAGATTTCTTTTCTTCTCTCCTGAGTTGGCGTCTCTGTTTCCTCTGTCCCTATTTCACCATGTTTCATGTTCACACACACACACACACTTCCTGGCTTCAGTGTGCTTTTGTTTCCAACAGCCAGTACTTTCAATTCATCTTCGGAGGACTGTCCTTGGACAACTGAGGGCACTCAGCCTGAACCTGGAGACCCAAGGGTCTTGAAATTTTCACCCTTCACCTGCCACCCCCTAGAGCATCTCTCGATGGACCAGAGGGGAGTATGCAAGCCAGTTCCTTTGTTTCAGGTTGGGACAACTGTAAAGTAACTTGCCCTCCAGCATATTCCTGGAGGATTAGACTGAACTCTGCCTAAAATCACTCCTTGTTGAGCTTTCTCTATTTCCTAGACCTACTTCCTCAAATCCCTTACAGATCTCCTCAATAAATCACCTGCACAAGAATCCCTGTCTCAGTATTTAAGGGAGCCCACCATGAGACCCAAGTCTCCCTTTTGCTTGGTTTGATCCTTCAGTTTGTTGGAGCACATTCTTGAGTAGCTTCCTGAGAATGTATGGAATATAAACATTTTAAGACATTCTATGCCTGAAAATGTCTTATTCTCCTGGCATCCTTAATTGATAGTTTGGTGGTGGATGGTTATCTTTATGCATCAACTTGGCTAGGCCATACCCAATTACTTAGCTAAACATTAATCTAGATGTTGCTGTGCCAGGATTTTATAGATATGGTTAACATCTACAATCAGTTGATTTTAAGTAAAAGGAGTTACCCTCAATAATGTAGGTGACTCTCAACCAATCAGTTGAAAGAAATTAAGAGCAAAAACTGAGGCTTCCGGAAAAAGAAATTCTGCCTCCAGACAGCAACATTAGTTCCTGCCTGCGTCTCCAGCCTGCTCTACAGATTTCAGACTCACTAGTTTCCCCAATTACATGAGCCAATTCCTTGAAATATTCCTTATATATATTTACACAAATATATTCCGTTAAACATTTATATAACCAATAGGATGTATGTGACCTATTGGTTCTGTTTCTCTGGAGAATTCTGACTAATACCGCTGAGCATCAGAGTCACTCCATCTGATATTTTGATGGTGTTACTTTGTCACCCTAGCCTAGTTCCCAGTGTTTAGAAGTCCAAAACGACTTGATTCTTAATCATCACTATATAGCCTGACTTTTCCTTCTGAAGGTTTTCAAAATCTACTTCAGCCCCAGTGTTCTGCAATTTCTTGATATATCTTAGAGTCAGTTGATTTTCTTTCATTATGTTTGACACTCAGGGACACTTGTCAATCTGAATACTCACATATTTAATTTTTCAAAATCCTTTTGAGCTGCTTCTTTGATGATGTGTTCTTTTTTGCTCTCTCTATTCTCTCTTTCAGGGACTTCCATTATTTGGGTGTTGGTGAACATCACGGTCCTCTAACTTTCTCACCTTGTCCCTCCTATTTTCTTTTTTTTTAATTAATTTATTTTAATTGTGTCCCTCCTATTTTCTATCACTAGACTTTGTCTTCTACCTTTTGAGAGATGTCATACAATTTTTTCAGCTCTTCTATTAAGTTTATCATTTCACCCTTTCATATTTTTAATTTCTAATAGTTCTTGGTCCAATAGTAGTTTTTCTTACTTTTCTTGTGAAATATCTTCTTTAAGCTCTCTGAGAATATTAATGATAGTTGTTTTTCACTTTTTCCTATGGCAACTATTTACTTGAAAATGCTTATAACTATTTGTTTTTGTCTCTCTCTTATATGTAAGATTTCTTCATAGTATCCTATTTCTTCTTCATGGCTATCCTATCTGCTCCTAAGAATATGACTTTTAAATGGTGACTACAGACTTTCCTCAGAGAAGGCAACGGTAACCCACTCCAGTGTTCTTGCCTGGAGAGTCCCAGGGACGGGGGAGCCTGGTGGGCTGCCATCTCTGGGGTTGCACAGAGTTGGACACGACTGAAGCAACATGGCAGCAGCAGCAGCAGCAGAAACTTTGCTGGCAGTCCAGTGGTTAAGACTTCGCCTTCCAGGGCAGGATGTGTGCGTTCAATCCCTAGTCAGGAAGCTAAGATCCCACATGCCTCTCAGCCAAAAATCCAGAACATAAAACAGAAACAATATTGTAACAAATTCAATAAAGACTTTAAAAAACGGAAAGTGACCAGAAGTCCCTAGTATGTGGTAGAGTTCATGAACCATCATCTTCCCAGCCAGATGATCTGACTGAGCTGTTTGTCCAGGGACTCCCATGTCAGTGTCTTTAAGTTTTTTCTCTTAGTCTGCCAAGCTTACATTGTGAGGTTTGTGTTTCCCTAACATGCACTGTACTATAGATCCCCTATTTCAGCCAGCTCTAATTGAAGGCAGAGGGCTGGAAATAATGATCTGTGATGTTCTCTCCCTCCTATGTCTCTGTAGGAATGTGTCATCCAATCAATGAAAAGTGGAAGTGTTAGCTGCTCAGTCATGTGCAACTCTTTGCTGCCGGGGACCAGCCCCGGCTGATCCAGGGTATTCGAAGGAGAGACGGCGTCGGCGAGGGTCAGGATACGATAGCTTCAATTAGATATTAATTAGAGATATAAAGAGTAATAGAATAAGGATAGCTCAGTAGGAAAATTCAGTGGAGAAAAGAGGCTGAGTAGCTTGGTTTACGCGGGGGACCAATAAAACTTCAAGACAAGAAGCTTGCACCACTTACGTAGGCCGCAGGCGTCCTTCCGTTCTCCCGAAGGAGAGGAGACACTGAGGCCTCCCCGGTCGGATCTTAGAAGCCCAGGCAAAATTAGTAAGCATGGTGGGTTCCGCGCTCCAGATGGAGACTCAGCCAGAGGGAGAGAGAGACATGGGGAGACCAGTATTTCGAGAAACTGATCCCAATTCTTTATTTTCCAGAGTCTGTTTTTATACACTAAGATGTTATACAAAAGTCACACGGGGACAGCAGTCCTGACTTTTATTAAAGTCAGGTGCTTCACACAAATGTATACAGAGGTCTTAGGGGTGTTACATCATCTTCTGGCCAGGGGGGCCTGCTGACAATTTACGACCCTCTCCTTGTGACAGCGGTCAGTCAATCAGGACACTTATTTCTCCAGGGCTGATTATTCTCAAAACAGACGCCACCCAAATAAAGTTACATTCCTACAGGGTGAGGGTGTAGTGGGTTTTAGTTAAGGAAAGAATTTACTTAGCCTAAGGTCTAACGTGATTAATATCAAAGGTTAATTCTATATATTCATTAATGTGTGTAAGGGCAGGGGATGTGGAGACTTAGCAACAAACATTGGCTCAACAAATGAAAAACCCTTCACCAACACAATTTCTAATCAGCCCATTATACTTATACTAATAGTTTTCTAACTTCTCTAAAGAACCTGTTTTTAGAGGGTTTAAAGCATCTTGTGCCTCTCACGGTTGGGAGGCTGTGAGCAATCACATGTGGCTGGATGAGCCTGTCAGGCAGGCTAGAGAACCTTCAGAGGAGTTTGTAGGTTAAAACACTCTTATCACGCCCAGGAATTATTATTAACTGGAGCTCTAGGTTAACTCCTTCTCCGAAAGAGGTGGTGGAGGACAGCCCCCTGTAAAGTCAGAGGTGTAGGTAAGAGCACAAAGTAGTAAAGTAGGCAGGCTCTGGTTATGGGGGTAGACGCTCGGGGATTTCCAGGGGGACTCCTGAGGCTCGATCCCGCCTTTGCGTATGTCGAGCCTCCTTCCTCATGACCTTTGCCATGGGTGGAGTACCTCACTCTGGCCCCCAACACTTTGCGACCCCGTGGACTGTAGCCTTCCAGGCTCCTCTGTCCATGGAATTCTCCAGGCAAGAATACTGGAGTGGGTTGCCTTTTCCTACTCCAAAGGATCTTCCCGACCCTGGGATCAAACACACATCTCCTGGGTCTCCTGTCTTGCAGGTGACTTCTTTACCACTAGGCAAGATTGCTGCTGCTGCTGCTGCTGCTAAGTCACTTCAGTTGTGTGCGACTCTGTGCAACCCCATAGACGGCAGCCCACCAGGCCCCGAAGTCCCTGGGATTCTCCAGGCAAGAACACTGGAGTGGGTTGCCATTTCCTTCTCCAAAGCATGAAAGTGAAAAGTGAAAGGGAAGTCACTCAGTCGTGTCCGACTCTTAGTGACCCCATGGACTACAGCCCATCAGGCTCCTCCATCCATGGGATTTTCCAGGCAAGAGTACTGGAGTGGGGTGCCATTGCCTTCTCCAAGGCAAGATTGCTAGACAAAGGCAAAAAGATTGGTAGACCATGGACAAGGGTCAGACTTCACCTACCCAATGCTGCTCTTACTCTATGTTTAGATCCCTGGGGCAGAGCATTACTTAATTCCTCCTCAAGTTTCAGAGGATATACTTTTTTCTAATCTATGATTTAATTTATAGAAATATAGAGAAAAGGCAAAGTTTATAGAGACAGAGAGCAGATTAGTGGTTGCCAGGATGAAGAGGAACGTGGGAGGGAAGAAGAACTGGGAGACTTCCCTGGTGGTCCATCGGCCAAAACTCAGAGGATGTATTAACTTCAGGGACAAGTAAGAAGATGGTATCTGGAACGAGGAGGGAAAAGGGACTCCACCTCCTCCAGGCCACCCACAGCAACCTTGTGATGGCTTTCTGCAGGCAGAAGGCTCAGGTGATCAACCAACTACAGTAGGAGTAATAGTACAGAAACAGTGAGGTCAGTCCTCCAAAGGAAACCTAGAAATACCCTACACATTAGAAAACAATTGTCTGCATGTATTACACATATAATGAAGTTTTAACTACCATCTCATTGCTTTGTCAAATAGTAAATTTTTGACAAATACTTAAATAAATACTTTTATAGGGAAATTAAGGAGGAATTGAACACTCCTAGCTATTTACATCTACCTACATTTTTTTCCCAAACTCATCAGAGCACAAACACCATTTATGTGAAGTCGTAAGAGTGGCTAGTCTATTCTGCATTCTGCTTTGCTTGCACTTAGCTTTGTGATATGTGCACATTTTCACAGCTCACATACTTCTCAGTTTTCATGGTCACAGGGAATTCTGATTCACCATAGTTCTCTTAGTTATTCCCACTCACTGAGCATTTAGGTCACTTTCTATTTCCCCCCATTATGAACATGCTGCCATAAATATCTTCATATAAATGGCTTTTTTTCCATTTGGGTTGTTACCTTCGGGTATTTTCCCAAAAGTAGGATTACCAAGTCAAAAGATATGAATAGTTTTTATTATAAATTTCCAGATTGCACTTGAGAAAAATAGGAACAAATTACAGAGTGGCCAACAACAGTGTGGGTTTTCCATGCAGAACCTAATTTAACTGGTTTTCTTGATCTTATTTATTTTTATTAATTTCCTGTTGGCATTCCTTGGCTGTTCAAACTTGTGTTTCTTTAATTATTATTCACATTGAATATCTTTGCATGTTAGTTTATCATCTGTAAGAAACAAAAACAAGACATTTTTGTTAGAGAAAATCTATTCCCTACAATGATGTTGCAACATTATAAATGGTAAAGGTGATATGAATGAAAGATGTTACCTGTCATTCTTTATATGTAAACAATATCTTCATATCTTTTGATAAATCCTCAAGTAGAATACAGGTCTTCACCATAAATTTGCATAACTCTGTATCTATTTTGGACCTGAAGCCTAATTTTAATAATTTAAATAATTTAAATAATTTTCTAATTTTTCACTTCATTTAGTGTTTTTTGTCTACCAAAAGTTGAAATTATTTTATAATTGATTTGACTAACCTTGTTTCTGATGATATCTTCTATTGCTTTAAATATCACACATTTATCTTCCATTGTATAAATAAATATGCTATTTCATTCTCTTTTGATTTTTCTATGGCTTGTTTCATGGTGATTTACAAGGTGCAAACCTGAGGTACATTTCATTATCACCTGGACTTCTGACATATGTAGCTAAATTCTTCCCTTGTAACATTAACAGAGGATAAAAATGCACAATTTTTTTTTAAATTATTTATTTGGCTGCACCAGATCTTAGCTGCAGCATGTGGGATCTAGTTCCCTGACCAGGGACTGAACTCGGGGCCCCCTGCTTTGGGAGCACAGAGTCTTAGCCACTGGGCCACCAGTGAAGTCCCCAAAAAAATGCACAGTCTTTTAGTTGGGTGGTAGGTTGGTGCAGATCAACTCAGAGTTCAAGCTATGCCTGAACTCAGAGTTCATATGCCTCACCCTCCTGCAGGATTCCTTCATCACCAGACAGAGCAAGTAGAAGGATGTCCATAAGCATCATAGTGAATAGTGAAGTTGCTCAGTTGTGTCCTGCTCTTTGTGACCCCATGGACTGTAGCCTACCAGGCTCCTCTGTCTATGGGATTTTCCAAGCAATAGTCCTGGAGTGGATTGCCATTTCCTTCTCCAGTGGATCTTCCCAACCCAGGGATCAAACCCAGGTCTCCCGCATTGTAGACAGGCGCTTTACCATCTGAGCCACCAGGGAAGTTATAAGCATCATGAGATGAAGGAAATGCACGCACACACACACATCTTTTAAATTTTTATTGGAGTATAGTTGCTTTATAATGTTGTGTTAGTTTCTGCTGTACAGCAAAGTGAAACAGCTATATGTTTACATATATCCCCTCCTTTTTGGATTTCCTTCCTATTTAGGTCACCACAGAGCATTGAGTAGAGTTCCCTGTGCTATACACTAGGTTCTCATTAGTTATCTATTTTATTCATAGTAGTGTGTATATTGGAGAAGGCAATGGCACCCCCACTCCAGTACTCTTGCCTGGAAAATCCCATGGATGGAGGAGCCTGGTAGGCTGCAGTCCATGGGGTTGCGAAGAGTCGGACATGACTGAGTGACTTCACTTTCACTTTTCACTTTCATGCTTTGGAGAAGGAAATGGCAACCCACTCCAGTGTTCTTGCCTGGAGAATCCCAGGGACAGGGGAGCCTGGTAGGCTGCCGTCTATGGGGTCGCATGGAGTCGGACACGACTGAAGCGACTTAGTAGCAGTAGCAGCAGCAGTGTGTATGTATACATCAATACCAATTTCCCACATCATCCCACCCCTCCTTTTCCCTTGGTGTCCATACTTATGTTCTCTACATCTGTGTCTCTATTTCTGCTTTGCTATTTGCAAAACATATATTTTAATGCCTTTTTCTCTGTATTATTACTTACAACTGCATGCGCATCTATAACTATCTCAAAACAAAAAAAATATATTAATAATTGGAAAAATATTTTCAAAATGCATGGAAATTTAGTAAGATATTTTTTTTGAAGTATACAAATATCCATATTTACACCTTCTCAACAGAAGTCCAGAAGCTTAAAGCGTGGCTATTCTTCAGAATCAGCAGGCTGCTAAGAGATGACATCTTCATCCTCAACCTCCCATTATTTGAGGAATCAGTTTTCAAACACTACTACATTAAAGCCAAAGGCAGGTTTAGAAATACTGGTTTTTAACCAAATTACCAAATACTTATTAAGAGCCATAAGCAATTTTGCTTGAAAGTGGGGTACCAGCTGCCAAGTAAACAACCTGTAGCAGAGAAAATTAATATTTTTAAACTGCCAACATTTTCTTCCCATTGCTACAGGTGAGGCTTAATTTTCGAAGGTGGGAAACTCATTTTGGCACTCGACTAAATTTTACATCCTAGAGATTAAGCTGGAATCTCTCCTCAGATTGGCCTTCCTTCTCCTTTGGAAGGGCCTCTACGGTGACCTTTTTAGTCATGCAGACAAAGATAAAGCAATTTCTTACCCCCTTTTTTTTTCAAACACCCTGAACCAGTCAGAGCTTTGGATGTTAAGTATTCTGTTCAATAATGAAAATTTGGTTTATATTTTAGCAGGACTGTGCCTTGCAAATAAATGATTTTAAAATATGAATTTAAACTGTTCAGTCCCTGAAAATCATTGCTTGCTTAGGAGAGATATGTCTATTTTCTCTACCTCTGAGTGTTTATTCCCAGTGAATTGCCAGACTAGCCCATGCCAGGAGCAACACCAGGCCTGGTGGTCTTCTCACACTGAGGAAAGAGGGCCTGCACTGGGCTTGGCAGGTGCTCCCTGGCCTGGCCCGCTGCGACCCTGCCCTTGAGCTTCTGGCCATGCTGCCATCACTGCCTTAGCCCAGTGGCCCCAATCTAGTTGCTAGGAGCATAAGTGTCCGTTTGAACCCCAATTTGACCACTATATCCTTGTATGACCTTAAGCAACTCACTTTACCTCTTCTGATTCATTTTCCTTATTTGCAAAATGGGGAGAGATTAACTTACCAGGGGGATGCCAAGAAAAGGTTAGTTTTGCCCCCAGCCCCCACCCTAGGGTGCTGGAGGGGTGGGCTTTGCCATCCTGTATATAGAAATTGACATCCAATCGGCCAAAGGAGCTGGTAAGCAAGAGAGACAACTGCTTACCCACCTCCTTCAGCCCATTGTATAGACCAGCGGAACCAGATCTCTGCAGCAGCCCCCTGAGAGCTGCTAAGTACATGGAGGGCATAGGAATTCTCCCAGGATCTCGGGTTATCTATCTTCTCACAGACAATGTGGGAGATTTTCCCTACGATCTGCCTCTGCCCCACGTACACAGAATTGCAACTGGCACCAAGGCTGACCTTGGTCTTTTTCACTTCCTGGCCAAGAACGCACAAAGACCCCTAGAGGGACAAATAGCCTCTGCCCATGGGCCGCCTCACTGAGCTACCTGATCCAGCCTCTGCTCAGGGGGCCTTCCTGGGTCAGGACCAACATCCACAGGCCTCACCCCTCCGTAGGCCCCCGGATCATCCTTCCGCTCCTTGAAAGAACACCCAGAGCCCCCGGAACTCCCTTCAGTATACACAGACACACACACATACATACACTATACCCTGCCCAGAGACACTGAGACCCCGTGTGCCAGTGCCAGGCGCCCCTAGCTTCCTTCCCCCTGTGCTTTGCTTCCAAGAGCTCTCACTCCGCAGTCTTCAGGAGATGACCCCTGAGTGGCTAGAACTTTCACCCAGACACAGCAACAGACACAAGTGGCTGGGAGTTTACTGCCACTAGCCCCCACTAAGTCTGAAGCCAGTGCATGGCTGACGGGTGCAAGAGGACAGCCAGATTCCTTGCCTTCTGAGAGACACCATGAGGGATGACTGGTGCTCGAGAGCACCACCAAGGATCACTTCATCCACCCCTATCCTGCCTGCCTGACTCCCTTGTTGAACTCCCCCAGAGCACTTCCCTAATTAGTCTCTTGCACACTCCCTCTGATCTCAGGATCTGCTTCTAAATAACTTGACCTAAGATGAACACTAGCTTGTCACACACTCTGATGATTCGCAGGGCTACTGGTCTGAGCCTGCTTCACCATCTATGTCCTCAGGTGTGTGTGTGTGCACGCACACATGCATGTGGAAGGGAGCGTGAGGACAGGCATGTTGGTGCATAACAATGTAAGCATGCAGGAGAATGAGCACATGTGTATTCAGGGGGACAAGTGTGTTTGCCTGTACATGTGTTCAGATATGGGTCTGTGTGTTTCTATTTGTAAATATGGATATAAGTGAAGAATGTGTGCAAGTTAATATGTGTGTATACAAGAAGTGATGGGTGTGTGTACATGGGCACATATGCTTGTGTCTAGATCTCCTACTGGGAGGGTCAAAGGCAGAAGTAATTCAAAGCACTTGAACATCTCTACAGCCAGCAGAGCCCACCTCCTTCTGAAGTCCAGCAAATAGCTATATCCCCGGCTCTTGTGAAGTGTTCATGAACATAGCCTCATTTCTCTGTTAAGCAAACATCAGATCCACTTTCACACAATGTCCACTGACTATAAATGAAAGACTTGGGGAAGAGGGAAGTCCTGTTCCAAATGATACCCGGGCCACCAAGACTGAAGACACCCACCACACTTGACCACTTTCAACACATTTGGGTCCCTGCGAAGCTAGAACCACCCCTACTTCCTCTTAAATGAACTTAGCGAAGTTCCCAACATTTCTGTGCCTCAGCTTCCTCTTCTGAAAATGAAGATAATAGACAATAATGAATTATATTAGACAACAATAGACAATGAAGATATTAGACAATAATAGAATACTTACTAGAGTGGACTCTCCATATCCACTGGTTCTACATCCAAAAGCACTGCCCCAGTTTACACAGGGACATGAGCATCCAGCAGATTTTGGTGTTTGCTGGGGGCGCAGTGCAGATCCTGGACTCAGGACAATGCACCTCAAATTAGGCGGCTTAAACAACAGAAACTTATTATCTCAGAGTTCTGAAGACTGGAAGTCTGAAGTCAAGGTGCTGGCAATTCTAGTTCCTTTTGAGGCTTCTCTCCTTGGCTTGTAGACGGCCCTGTGTCTCACATAGTCTTCTCTATGTGATGTATGTCTGTGTGTCCAAATTTTCCTGTTTTATCAGGACACTAGTCATAGTGGATTAGTGCTCACCCTAATGACCTCAACTGGGCTTCCCAAACAGTGCAGTGGTATAGAATCCATCTGCAGGAGATGCAAGATGGGTTCAGTTCCTGGGTTGGGAAGATCTCCTGGAGAAAGAATTGGCAACCCACTCTAGTCCTCTCGCCTGGACAGAGGAGGCTGGCAGGCTACAGTCCATGGAGTCACAGAGTTGGGAACTACTGAGCCCACACACACAGTGACCTCAATGAACCTGATTATCTTCTATGAAGACACTGTCTCCAAATAAGGGCACATTCTAGGCACTGGGATTGAACTGAGGACACAATATGACCCTGAACTCTTACCTTATAGAGTTGTCATGAGGATTAAAATGAGTCACTGCCTGACATAGAGGAAGCCCTATATACTGATACATGATGCTATAATGATGCGTGTATGAGTGCTTAGTTGCTTCAGTCATGTCTAACTCTCTACGACCCTATGGACCATGGCCTGCCAGGCTTCTCTGTCTATGGGATTATCCAGGCAAGAATGATGATGATGAATTAAATCAACTTCAGAATTTCTGTACCGTGTAATACTAAGACATAAAAGTGGTTGCAAAGTGGTTCTAACACAAAATAGAAAAAGCTTTATAACTCCCAAAAGATGAAAGAAAAGGCAAATCCATCCAAAAATGTTTACTCTCTGGTTGTTCAGAGACCAATTCTACCAGCGTGTGGAGTAGTTGAGCCTGGCTTGTGTGCCACAAAACTGAGCACACCAGTTGGGTAAAATTAACACACTGGTAGACAATTCTTAAGACAAATGTTTGTACTCTCCCAGTTACAAGGTACACTTGACCACTGCCGCTCCCAATAAACAAGCAGAACTGACCTCACACTGAAAATCAACAGTAAAGGAACAGAAAAGGAAGCCTTGCCTCAAGCAATTTTTTTTCATTAACTCACTGCCCTGAGATCAGAGTACCCAGGAGAAAGAAGAGGAGATCTTTGCATGCACTGTTGAGTACCAGGCTCAGGGGAGCTTCCAGGATAAATACTATAATTGTGTGTTTATATTATGTGGGGCAATCAGGAAGCCCTGAGTCTTCACTGGCCAGAAGGAAGTGGAAAACACTTCTTCCAGGACTCCTAGAAGGCACACAGGTGGCTGGGTGTGTTGAATGAATCACACAATGGCGGTGTCCGGTGGGAGACCCTGGAACTGAATCCCAGCATGCTTCAACTCAGGCTCCGCTTCCATCACTAATCGGCACCCACAGTTTGCCACTGAGGGGCATAGAGGGGCACTGCACCCACAGGCCTGGGGTTCACTGTGGCCTCAACCAGCCAGCTGTTGCTTCAAAGGGTGATAAAATGTAACACACTTGTTAACATAAGTCCACATTGGACGACTATTACATCAGACATGTTTAGCTATAAGTAACAGAAAATCTAACAGATTCAAACAAATATAGGCCTTTATTATTTGCTAATGAAGAGGAAAATTTAAAAACTTGCACCCAGCTAGAAAAAACCTCATGTTCCTTCTGCTTCTGCAACTCACCCAGCTCCTTGCATAATCACGTAAATTACATAGTTTTGGGAAAACAGAAACTTGCAACAATTCTAGGAGCTGAAATTCTCTTCACTCACCCTTGTCAATTACCCAGCCCCTGTAATCCTGCTTAACCATGTTTGTTTGTGTGAAGGTCAGGCACCCCCAGCCCCCTGCTGCCGCATCCTAATCACTGTTCTGGAGTATATGAGACCCCTACTTTGAACTAGCCTATTCAGTCCCCACTGCGCCTAAAGTCTGGTGTCATGCACTGTCTATAAAAACTCTGTAATTCCTTTGTTCAGGGCTCATAGCTGGAAGTGTTAATTCCTCTGGGCCTGCTGGTGTAAAAACCTGAATTCTCCTACTCTGAGTCTGGAGTGCAATGCTTGGTTTCTCGACAGATTGACTTCTGCAACACTAACAAGAAAATGAAAAAGGGTGATCCGAGCCTGGTAGGCTGTAGTCCATGGGGTCGTTAAGAGTCGGACACGACTGAAAGGGACTTTCACTTTTCACTTTCATGCATTGGAGAAGGAAATGGCAACCCACTCCAGTGTTCTTGCCTGGAGAATCCCAGGGACAGGGGAGCCTGATGGACTGCCATCTATGGGGTCACACAGAGTCGGACACAACTGAAGCGACTTAGCAGCAGCAGCAGGGATGGTTTGGCAGCCTAATGATGCCACTGAGAAACCAAGAGTGTATATCTGTCCGTGCTCCCATCTTTGGCTTGTGGGCTTTTGAGCCTTATGTGTGCAGCCTCACTTGTAAGCTGGCTGTCCCAGTAACACCATCACCTCGCTTTCCTCCTAGGGTGGGAGCAGCTCCCTGCTAGTGCTAATTTCTAGGTTGTTTTATCCATCCACTGTTTGTCTTCTCAGCAACTCTACCACCTGCTTAAACAATTTCCTGCATTAAAATCCTCCTGTTGTAATAACTAAAGTGACTTTGTTTTCTCAATTACAACCCAAATGGCCACATGGCTAACACAGTAACAAACTCATATCCTCAGGGAGCAATGCTTCAAAGGTGGATACATGCTTAAGGAGAACAGGAAGATAATTTTTGGTAGAAATCAACAAAATTCACAGCCGGCAATAAGAAAATGATGCTGAATATGAAGAGTGTGGTCACATGACAGTGGTAGCAGCCTTGACAAGTGGAAAGGCAGGAGAGGCCAGACCCCTTGCAGTTTATACAGGGCGCCTGGACAAGGAGGTGAGTGGGGGCTCAAATTCAGCCTGTGATTCAGTCATCACACTCTGCACCCTGCATGAGGCTAGTTTCCCAAGGAAAGGACACTTCTTTATAACTAGTGCAAAGTTTACACAGAGGTTTCTCTAATTCTCATTGGCTGGCCTTGGTCCTGTCCAGAGTTGCCAAAACCCATGGCAGGCAAGAGAATGCGGAAGCAGGAAAAAATATCAACAGAGCATAAAATGAGGCCCACCTGAGTGCTCAAGAGCTTTGTGTAAGGTTTTTAACATTTTGAGAACACAAGGGGAAGGGACTTTTAAGAAGGAGGCTCCCAGTCCTGAGGCAAGGCTGGGGTGTCAGTACCCCTGCTGGAAGACCTTCTTAGAAGGGGGCCCATAATTTGACAAGTGACCTGCTCCCCATAGCAGCAGCCTTTTCTTTATCATTTGGGAAGGTGGCCCAAATTATAAAGTTAGGACTTAGAAAGTCAACTATGACCTCAGATGGGCTTAATAACTCCCCGTACAGAACAGTAGGCCTCCAGAGCCCCCAGATAGACCTAGAGCACACCCAGCTATTCTGGAAGTCTTCAAAGGGGAGCCTGCCATGGACTTACCACTGGCCTATGAGCTGCATCCAGGCATCAGCCCTCCCTTCCCCGGGACCCCACATTTTATTTGTCTGTATCCCCTGAGCCTCAGATCCAGCAGCCCATGGGGAAATGCCTCCAGCTGTGCAGTGGGTGCTGTGACAGACACTCCCAAAGCCACCGTCCTCAGGTGCCCTCACGGTGCTGGTCCCCATGCAGAAGGGGAAGATGGTCTCCCCAGATCTGTGCCTGTCCTCATCACCTGGGTCCCAAATCAGCACTGTCAGCACCCAGAGTCTCAGCAAAGGGCCCTGTCAACTCCTAGAACACCCCAAGCTCACCCCTGGGCCTGGGCAGCCTGGTGAAACCTGGGAGCCAGCAGGGACCCCCGTATCCTCCAGGGATTCAGCCCACAGGTCTGGTGCCCCAACCACCAAGCTGAATCAGGAACAGTTACCATACCACTGACTTCCTCCTCTTCCTTTTTACCCTCTTCTGCCATCAAAAAAATCCTCTGTGAAGCAAAAACTCAGAGATACTGATGTGTTTGAGAGAAATAGTACCACCTACATCAGCAGCCAATAAAAGACCCTCTGGCACACTTGGCAAAAGGGAGGGAGGTCTTTCCTCCACAGCAGAGGGCATTAAGTAGGGGCTGCACAGAGTACAAAGGAATGTTGGCAGAGACATCGCCTGCCTCTGTTCAACCTCCAGGCCTGTAGGTGGCACAGCAGCACTGTCCTGGACCCGTGGAAGCTCCCTGGCAGGACCAAGAGAGGAGGCAGGCAGCCTCTGTCCTCAGATTGGGGTTTAGGAGGGGCCGGGAGAAATATCAATAACCTCAGACATGCAGATGACACCACCCTTATGGCAGAAAGTGAAGAGGAACTAAAGAGCCTCTTGATGAAAGTGAAAGAGAGTGAAAAAGTTGGCTTAAATCTCAACATTCAGAAAACTAAGATCATGGCATCCGGTCCCATCACTTCATGGCAAATAGATGGGGAAACAGTGGAAACAGTGGCAGACTTTATTTTTCTGGGCTCCAAAATCACCGCAGATGGTGATTGCAGCCATGAAATTAAAAGACGCTTACTCCTTGGAAGGAAAGTTATGACCAACCTAGATAGCATATTGAAAAGCAGAGACATTACTTTGCCAACAAAGGTCCATCTAGTCAAGGCTATGGTTTTTCCAGTAGTCATGTATGGATGTGAGAGCTGGACCATAAAGAAAGCTGAGTGCAGAAGAACTGTGGTGTTGGAGAAGACTCTTGAGAGTCCCTTGGACTGCAAGAAGATCCAACCAGTCCATCCTAAAGGACATCAGTCCTGGGTGTTCATTGGAAGGACTGATGTTGAAGCTGAAACTCCAATACTTTGGCCACCTGATGTGAAGAGCTGACTGATTGGAAAAGACCCTGATGCTGGGAAAGATTGAGGGCAGGAGGAGAAGGGGATGACAGAGGATGAGATGGTTGGATGGCATCACCAACTCAATGGACATGGGTTTGGGTGGACTCTGGGAGTTGGTGATGGGCAGGGGGGCCTGGCGTGCTGCAGTTCATGGGGTCACAAAGAGTCGGACATGACTGAGCAACTGAACTGAACTGAACTGAACCTCCAACTCATCCTCTGTTCTCGTCTTTGGTCTCCCTCTTCTGTCCCTTTCTCTTCATTCTCATTCTCACTTCCCTCCCTCCTACTCCTTAGCCGCTTGTCCTTGTTCTTCCTCTGTCTTCTTCCTCATTCTACTTTCCCTCCAGTACCACTTTTCTAGAGGCCCTTGGCCCCACTCTTAGAGGTTAGTGAGTTAAAAAGGTAAAATCATAGTCCTACCCAAAAGTATAGACTACAATTGGACCCTTTAAATGTTCTGCATTCACCTGTTATGGCAGCCTTGGGGAAAGACATAGCCAGAAAAAAATAACCCAATGGGACCCTTCTGGATCAGTTCAGAAGACAAAAGCCTTCAGAACTCTTGCTGACATCTGCTCAGTGACACAACTGAATTTCTCTAATGAAAAATAAAGCAAAGAATTTTCTATGAGGGATTCATCTATTTCTTTTTTTAAATATAATAATGTTCTGTTTTGTGTGTAGCACAGGAAACTCTACTTAATGCACTGTGAGGGACTGAATGGGAGGGAAGTCAAAAGGGAGGGGATAAATGAATGTATGGCTGCTTCATTTTGCGGTACAGTAGAAACTGACACAACATTATATAGCACCTATAATCTAGAGGTAACAGGAGATGGTACAACTCCTACCTAAACGAGGCATGGGGTGAGGGTCCAGGAAACAGCTACCTAATGGCACCAGTGACTTGGACAAAGCACAGGGGCAGTGGATAAGAGTATATACATTCCTGTAGATGCCCCACAGCCCCTTCCACCCACACCTCTGGATTAAGCATGATGGACGGGAGAACTACCTTCTGCCAATTAATTCCAGAGTATAATTTGTAGCCTGGGCCCATCCTGGAAGATCCTGGGCTGCTAACAAACCATGACACTGCTTTAATTTCTCCTTTGCCCCCACACTTTATTAAAACCTGGACTGGGTTCTATCAAATATCCCTTTAAGGGAAAAACAGAGAGAGGGAGAGAAATGGAGCAACATTTGTCTCAATGCAATATGAAAGATTAGAGTTTGCTGGATCAAGAGGGAGATGGGGGGGTGGAATTCTTGTGAAACACACGCACGCACAGGGACACACACACACACACACACAATTTCTCTTTTGCAATGACCTCCTTATGCCCCATCCATCAGCCTGGGGTTGGCTTATTCTAACTAGCAGATTCCTTTATTCTGTATAACAGGCCCATCAGACACAATCTGCATGCCAATTACTGGCACAGACCCCTTGATACCAAAAAATGGAAATTAGCTGTCAAGGAAAGGCTTCAACCGGCCAGGTCTTTTTCTTGCTCTCCATTTCCAGCTCATACACACACTTACTCTGCTCAGCGCCTGGCTCTCACCAGGGAGTCCCCAGTGGAAAAAGTCATCTAAAAAATACAAACATATTTTATTGTTACTAGTATTAGTTGCTGACTTTCTCAGTACAATGCAAAATTCACCAGTGGGCAAAAGCTGCTTAGGGCAGAAATGGGTGAGAGAGGTTGATTTCTGATAATTGCATTTCTTTGGGAGCAGATCAAGGCGTCCCATGAAAGGACATTCAAAGAAGTGTGAGGATAAGGGCAAAAGAAAACAGACAAGGAATGGGATTCTGTAACCAAGATAACAATCAGAACTTTCACACTTAGGAATGGGCCGAGGCAGAGTTGAGGGGACAGAGGTGAGACACGCTCCAGGAACAAGACTGCAAGATTGCTTTGCATCCTAATCAGTTCTCACAAAGCCAGGCTGCATCCAACCTAGAGGGCTTCCTATGGACACAGAAACACTCCAGTTGTTTTCAACCCAACCTAAGCATACTACCCACAAGATTTCTGTCCTGCTGCTCTCAGAATCTTCAAAAGAGCACATTTGATTATACAATTTCCCTTTTCTTTTTTCCAAAATGAGCCACAGAGGTAAGGAGTTTATTTTCTACTGTCAAAGGTCCAGGGTCCACATTGAATTTCCCTTGATGGGGCAAAGTACTCCATATGGATCATTATGACTTCAGAGTGGTAACCTGGCACATTCAGGGTATCCCCTTCATTCGGGGCAATCCTTTTTCAGCGAGGATTATCTCTGTATGAACAGTTTTAGTTGCATGGATCCATCCATACAAACAACAAATTTCTTTTCATTAAATATTTTCTTTAGCACACAGTTCAATACTTGCTCAAAATCTGGATTCCTTCCTTAACAAGTGGAAAATATCTTTAGTTCTAAACAAACTGTCTCTTCTTCCCATGCATTCTGGTGGCTAAAACTGTCAGCCAGGGAAGTCTGGAGTTTTTCAAATGAACAATTTTCAGAACATGATGTAAAAAGAGCTTAATTTGTCCAACTGAATGCCTACTATGTTCTTGATACCTAAATATGTGACAGAGATTGTGGCAAGAATGAATGAATGCCAGGAGCTAAGCCAGGTATTGCAAATAGGTGGGTGAATAAGACACAAGCCTTGACCTTGAGGAGCTCAAAGTCAGATCTAGTTGCAATCCTCGTCACTCATTTCTCATCCCTGTATGTATTTTGCAGTTGGCATTAATAAACAACTTGCCTTGGCTTCCACTGGAGAATGGCTTATGTATTCCCTCACCCAAATGCTCTTCCCCCAGCTCCCAGTTTTAAGATACTGAGTTTCCAAAAAGTTGTTTCCTTTTTCATCACCCATCGAAACAAAAATCAGTTGATTTGGGATCTGATGGCATTCAGTGCTTCTAAGCACTCACTTCCTTCACTTCAGGGATGCTTCAGGAAGCATTCCTAGTTTTCCTCCCATTTCTCCTTCTCTTCTCCTTTTGAAGATTCTTCTTCTGCTCCTCAAATTGTTGGTTTTTCTCAGGGTCTGACCCATGCTGTCCTCCTTCTTATGTATTCAGGCTCTGGGACAACAGAGAAGACAAGAAGAGTCAAAGGTGACATCCCAGGTTTCTGGCTTGAGCAACTGGACAAACACAGATCATTCTAGTCTGAGAATCTTTGATCTTAAGGAACAGAAATCCATCCAAGTCAAAGGGGAGTGTCTCAGAGAAAGGGAAAACTCACAGGCCTCAGCAAAGGTGAAACCAAAGTTGCTATAAGACACAGAGGCTGTTGCCTCCTCCGCCTTAGCGGTTCCTCAGTATCTCTACCTTCACCCGCTTCTCATCCTCCAATTAGTCACCTCTGAGTTTCTCTACTCTCTGAATTTCATCTAGTCCTTTATTGCCATACCAGATATAAATCTACCAGTCTTTCCGCTCCAGTGCCTGTCATGAACCAAAACTTGGTACCAGACAGATTTCCCAGAGTGGGCATCTGATTGGCCCAACTCCCCTCTTCTGTACCAGGCCAGCTGACCAATAAGGTCCCCTTAGATGAGATGCACACCCCTGAGTCAATCAGCTATTTTGGGGGTGGGTCAGGGATCTGAGGTCTACCCATTAAGGGCTGTGGGTGGAGGAAGATTCTCTAAGAAGGGAGGTATCCCCACATGTGCTAAATACAGTGGTATCATTTTAAACAGACTACTTCTGCAAATATTCATTGTGAAAATGCTAAATGCATTTTTCTATTTTGGAGGAAACAGGTTGAAAAAGACCAGAAGATGAAGCAGAAGTTTCCATCACTTTAGATGGGACAATCTAGAGAAAAGAGAGTTTTGAGACGTGTATTCGTTTCTTATTGCTGCTGTAACAACTTACCACAAACTCAATGTCTTAAAGCAATGCAAATTTATTCTCTTACAGTCCTGGAGGGAAGAAATCAGAAATGGGTCTTATGGGGCTAAAATTAAGTATTGGCAGAGCTGTGTTACTTTTGAAGGCTCTATGGGATAATCCATTCCTTGCTTTTTCTAGCTATTAGAGGCTGCCAGCATTCCTTGGCTCCTGGCCCAGTATCAATCTGCTCTCTGCTTGGGTCATCACAGCTCCTCCCCAAAGTAGACTCTCCTATATCCCTCTTTTCCTTATAAGGATTCCCGTGATTACGTTGGGCCCACCCAGATAAGCTAGGATAATCTCCCCAATTCAAGATCCTTAATTTAGTCACATCTGCCAAGTCTTTTTTGCCATATAAGGTAACATAATCACAGATCCCAGGGATTAGAACGTGAATATCCTTGAAGGGTCATTATTTTGTCTACCAAAAGAGGGATATGGTGGTCATACAAGACAAGCCCTGACACTAGCTTAAGGAACAGTCACTGAGTCTCACACAGCCTCATCTGTGTCCTTCAAAAATATCATTTTCACAAAATGGAAGAAATGGAAATTAAATAACAAAAGATTACAAGGGACTTCCCTGGTGGTTTGGGGCTTAAGACTTCAAGCTTCCAATGCAGGGGGCAGGGGTTTGATCACTGATCAGCAAACTATGTTCCCTCATGATATGTGACCAAAAAAAAAGCAATTAGAGGCATGCAGGTGATAAAAGCAAGGAAGCAGAAATGCTGACCACTCCTAGGAAAAGTCCAGCAAAGGATGATGAGGAGAAAACTACAGAGAGAGAATCAGACAGACCAAAGGAGCGTAAGGAGCGACAGAGTCATTGAGGCACGAAAGTTGGAGGGGAAGACCCCACTGCCCTGAGACAGGACAAGGCAGAAGTAGTCCATGCCTTGAGGTCCCAGGCTTGAAGCTCCCTCCAGGGAAATGCCAAGAAGGAGTCCCAAGAGGAAGAGAAGTTCGACACGACTCAGAGTCTCCAGCTGATGTTAGATGTTGACTCCACCTTCATGACTTTCCTAAGAGCTCCAAGGCCTGGATAAAGAGCAAAAGGCAAAGACTGGATGGTTTCACGGAGGCTCTGGGAAATGAGCAATACTGGTCTGCTAGAGAGACCAACAGTAGAACAACTGAGAAGGCAGAGAAGCCAGGGAAGGCTGGCAGTGGAGAACTGAAGTGGGAAGGGGAAACAGACAGCAGCCTGGGGAAAGGCTGCATCTGCACCAGGGAGTGATGGCATGCAGGTCAGAATGAACAGCCAATCTGCGGCCACATGGGTGTGAGTTAGGACCTGGGGCTGAAGGGTAGAGGTTGTGATTGGATGGGGGCGGAGCTACAGATGAATAGCATCACATCCCTAACCAAGCCACACACCCAAGGCTCACAGAGCTGCACAGATGAGGGTGCCAGCTTTCTTGGATGATCCATTTGGTCACCACAGTCTAAGGAGCCCCTGGCCACCCAGAAGCAAGGAATCAAGGTTATTCCATCAGCTTCCACCAAGAAGTTATTTAGCCCTATATCTTTTGCAGAGCTGCTGCTGCTGCTGCTGCTAAGTTGCTTCAGTCGTGTCCGACTCTGTGCGACCCCATAGACAGCAGCCCACCAGGCTCCCCCGTCCCTGGGATTCTCCAGGCAAGAGCACTGGAGTGGGTGGGGGACAGTTTTATACACGGTCTCCACCTGCCATGCAAATCTTTACCCAGGCTTGTCAGATGGACCCTGGCTGAAAGCACATTCCTCCGCCAGAGCAAAGAAAGATGTCACTGAAATTATCTTGGGTTCCATAGATGACATTAGTACAGCCAGACTGCAAAGCACCAAGTGCCAATTTACATGGCAGCTTCTGTTGCACTAAATGGAAATCCTACCCTTGTTGTGTCAATTCTGTGGCTGAGAAAACTCCCCAGCCGCAGCCCTGGCACTGGGCTGCATGTGGGCCCAGGGGCCACTTATCTGCCATGTAGGTGGATTCTGCGCTGCTTGGCTCTAGAGGAAAATGCATCTTACATAAGGTGCTGCTCCACAGATAAGTCTGTTGTTAATATGCTTCAGACTGCCTTGGCCGAGGCTATTATCACAGATACATGCAACGTACATCTTTTTTATCGGTATACATTGTACTTAAGGTAAAAAATAAAATAAAAATAAAAAAGGAAGAGAGACCACAGGATGTCATTTGTTATTTTTTAAAAATGTTTCCTACAGATTCCACCCATACCACATAGTACCCCCAATGAATAAATTGGAACACAATGCTGGCTTCATACACCCAAATTGGAACAATACAGAGACCATTAGCCTGGCCCCCATGCAAGGATGACGTGAAAACTCATGACATGTGCCATGGTTTTTTTTTTAATAAAAATTTAAAAATTAACTTTTTTAAAAAGAGGGGGGACCTCCCTGGCAGTCCAATGGTTAAGATTCTGTTTCCAGTGCAGGGCATGCAGGTTCGATCCCTGGTTGGGGAACTAAGATCTCACATGTCATATGGTGTGGCCAAAAAATTAAAAACACATAAATAATTTTTTTTTTAATTTGGAGCATCAAACATAAATTAGTTAAATGTGTGGGTTTTTTAGAATGGACTTTTCCACAGTTTACTATGATTCAGTGGTCAGTGAGTGAGTGAGAGTCGCTCAGTCGTGTCCGACTCTTTGCGACCTCACGGACTATAGCCTGCCAGGCTCCTCTGTCCGTGGAATTCTCCAGGCAAGAATACTGGAGTGGGTTGCCATTTCCTTCTCCAGTGATTCAGTGGTACGTGTAGGCAACACACTCAACACGTTGGCAGGCTCAGCACTCCTGCCATGACTCTGTCCCATCTTTCAGATGTATGGAGTACTTTTTCCAAAAAGTGAAAGAAGAGGATTTGGTGATGAATTCTTTTAGCTGAAGGAATGGAGGAGAAGTGGGTGTCCAGGGTGAATCTGAGCCATGTCTGCTTTAATATCTGGAACTAATCGACCCAGGGAATCTGAGGCAGCTCAACCTAACACTTGTTCCAACAGAAGCTGGCATGCAGCAGACAGAGCCCCAGCTGCACTGCTGGGGGAACGCCTGCCCCTCCTTGGAAGACCCTCGCCTGCATGGGGTCTTCAAACAGGGCTGTTTGGGGGTATTCAGGTGATGACAGCACAGTAATCTATTTCCCCATTTCCTGGACTCAGGAAGGCAGAAACCTGAATGATGACCAGTGATGAAACCAACAGCACAGCCAGGCCAGGCCCTGGAGCCCAGGGGCCAAAGAAGTCCCAGCGAGTTGACTGTATCCACACCTCTGGCCTAATGTCCGCATGTGTGAGACGCCTGGAGGGGACTAAATGACAATGACATCCCCCGTGCTGCATGTACAATGCCTCCTCCAGCTTGTCCTCTCCACAGATTTCTGGGCTTGCTGTTCATCAGGGGACAGCTGGGGGTCTGGCTGGGGGTCCCACTTGAGCTCTGGCAGAGCTCCATCCCCAAGTCCAGACCCCAGACTAGAATTGGCACTGAGAGGAAGGGATCCAAAAAAAAAGTGGATCTGAGCACATGGATGGAGACTGGAGGGTCGGCGCCAGCAAAGTACAGGGATCCTCTGACCAGGCTGTCCAAGAGCTTTGTGCATCACTTGTCACAAGAGGGTGTGCTGACGGCTCCAGTCCCAATGTGCACAAAGGCTGGAGGGGACTCCATGCTCCACCCAGACCCCCTGGGGTCCCTTTCACCATTTCTGCACATCTCCCTCTTGGCTTCATTATGCTTTTCTCTAATGGCCAGTATCCCACTTAAGGGATTCAGACGGTTTAAACAGAAGTCTGTTTACCAGTCCTGGACAGAACTGAAATGTAGAAAAGAGTCTTCCAGAGCTTGATCCAGACCACCAGAATTCTCTCCAGCCCACAACTCACCTATTCATAGCAGTCTCCAGCCCCCCTCACCTCTTGGCTGATCCCACGTCCCAATTGCCTGCCTGCCAACCACTGAACCATTTTTATGGTTGTCAGCTATGTGACACTGAGCACAAAATAGCTAAAATAGGAACCCCAGTACTCTTCTTCCTTACCCTCAGCTGCAAGAGCCTGGAAGCATATTTAACAGTGTCACACAGAAAGCCCCACAGTGCCTGCCTGCCCTTGGTCCCAGATCCAAGACTCTGCCACCCAGTGTGGTTTAAAATGGCCCTCCCACTGTAGATGGAAGCAGCGAAGGACACTGAGCAGGACAGAAACCCAACATCCAGACCCCAGAAACAGGCTGAGTGCCCGGGTTTAGGGAGGAGAGGCCAAGGAATGAGGGACAGCAAGAGAGTAAGAGGAAAACGACAGTCACTCAGCACACACAGCCCCACCTCCACTCCACCCCATCAGGCTGGCGAGCAGTCACTCCTCCCAGGTTTGAAGCCGGAGCCCAGTGTTCACTCATTTGAAAACAGACAGTAATTGCCTATATGCCCGTCCACAGATCAGCAAATAGTCAAAATGATAGATTTACCTCGCATATCATATCATATCGTACAAAGCTGAGGAGTTTTCTGTCAACAGTAAAAGTAACTCTGTCCAGAGTAAGTCCAGAATTGAACAAATTACACTGTCTGCCTGTTTGTCCTTTGGGTAAGGATGGTAAGTCACCTTGGGGCCATTGGGGGACCCTTCTTAGTTACGCACATTAAGGCCTTACATATACTAGGGGAAAGGATGCTAAGGCCCCAAGGGGATGCAGATCTATAAGTCCCTACTGCTGATGCCCTGTAGGAGTGTAGCAGGATTATGGGGTGCTATGAAGCCCCTGCCTGACACTCCATGATTTGCAGAGCTCAGGGGAAAGGCAGACAGTCTGCAGCAGGAGCCAGGATCTTCTGAGAAACAAAGGGTCTAAGATCCAGACTTGCAGCTAAGAAAGCTGTTGGGGACTTCCCTGGGGGTCCAGTGGCTAAGACCCCAAGCTCCCAATGCAGGGAGACCGGTTCAATCCCTGGTCAGGGAACTAGATCCCACATGCTGCAAATAAAAAGAAAAAAAATAAATAAATAAATCCGACATGCCCCAACTAAAAGATCCTGTGTACCGCAATGAAGTCTATGATCCCACATGCCACAACTAGAGTCAGTGTAGCCACATAAATAGTAAACAAGAGAGGAGAAAACTAAAAAGAGAAAGAGAGAAAGAAAGCTGTCAGGGTGGACAGGTCTAGGGGAAATCTGAGGTGGGGACTCAGGCTCTAACCTGAGCCTGAGGCCTGGGGTCAGGGCTTGCGGGAGAGACGAGACCTGGCTGGGGCCTGCGCTTCACCCTGGGGGTAACAGCCGAGCCAATGAGCAAAAATTGAGTAAAAACTTGGATGACAGGGTGAGAATTCACTCTGCAGAGGACAAGCATCCATTCATCTATGGCCAGATGCCCAGTGGCAGTGATCACAGTTGGGTCCCAAGGGGTAAAACATCTGTGGTCCTGGAACAACGTGGGGTGGGATGTGGAGGCCTTAAGAGGATGTTCTCATCACCCTTAGAGCCTGCAGGGACTCCTCCCCAGGGGAGGTAAAAACATCAAAACAAGAGGATAAAATTATTGTTTCAAGTTGGTGGTATGGCTCAAACATAAGAATCTCAAAGCAAAACAGAAAACAAGACTCCAGTCTAAATGGGTGGGCCATGGACAAGGTTTGCACAGCTGAAAGAAGAAAAGAAAGACTATTTTATTGGCAACCCTATCTAGGGGTCTACCGGCCCTGCCACCATTGTCCCTGGAGGTCAGCTGGGGACGAACCTCTGCTGGGACCTCATTCCAGAGTGCCAGCCCACTCCTCTTTCACTCCTGTCACCTTCATAAAGGCCTGAATTGAAGAGCTCCCTGCACTAATTTAATACTGATTCAGTCAACATTTTAGATTCCAGAGTAGCAACCCCTTGGCAGCCCCTCTGGCCATCTCCCCAAGGAAATATGCTCTGTTCTCCACCGCAGGCCCTGGGAGAGACTCTCACCAGGTCTGGCCGCCCTCACATCCCACAGAAGAGGCCTTGTCCTTTGCTGCCGAGAACAGGGAGGGAGCCTGGCCCTCCATGGTGGTCCCCATTGCACCCCTCTCCCTCCACTCTGTGAAGTGACCATCTTGGCAGCGCCAGGATTCCCTATTCACACAGGAACCCACCTGCACAGCCCACCATATAGCGTTCGTCGGCCTGCATTACCTCTCCGTAATAATCTCATACATCAAACCTGGGAGAGACCCCGGTTCTGCCTGTAAGCGACTCCGTTAGACATTGAATATCATTATCAGAAGCCCCTCGCTTTCTTGGCTTCGTATGCAAACTCCTGAACTCCCTGGAGTCCCTCCCGAAGAAAGTGCCCTGCATCACGGACATTTGTTATTTTGCAGGAGAGGACGCAGAGGCTCCAAATCAAATTAACAGCAGCCGGGAGAAGGCACCAACCAAGACCTACACTGACACCTAGTGGCATCTCTCGGAACTGAGCTGGCTCTGGAGGGTTCCTTTAGAAAAGAAAGTGAAGTCGCTCTGTCGTGTCCGACTCTTTGCAACCCCATGGACTGTAACCTACCAGGCTCCTCTGTCCATGGGATTTTCCAGGCAAGAATACTGGGGTGGGTTGCCATTGCCTTCTCCAGGAGATCTTCCCGACCCAGGGCTGGAACCCAGGTCCTCCACAGTGTAGGCAGAGGCTTACATCTGAGCCACCAGGGAAGAATAAGTGAAGTGAAATAAAAGCCACTGATCCAGGTATTTACAAATACCTGAGAGGAAGACAGAATGGGAAACAAAAAATTCACTTTCCAGAACCTCTTTGGTGATAGACAAACCCACACTTCATGTTAAATATCTTAAATTGGAAGGAGAGGAAGAATTGAAACCATTACTTTTTCATCCCATAGGATAGTCTATTGAGAAAGAAACGGAGGAATAGAGTCGAAAGCGTAAGTGGAATTCAACTTCACACTGCACAGACTTCTGATCTAAGAATCCGACCTACATATAGTCACAAAAGTGCACAGAGATAGTCACTGCAGCTGTGTTGGGAATTTTTTTTAAAAAAATGGAAACTCGGGACTTCCAGTGGTTAGGATTCCACGCTCCCAAAGCAGGAGGAGCTTTGGGATCCCTGGTCAGGAAAATAGATCCCACATGCTATAACTAAGACCCCAGTAAAGCCAAATAAATTTTTTTTTAATGGAAACAATTTTAAAAGGCCAAATATTATATAGAGACAGACTATATATTTTTATATAAATATTGATATATTATATCTATATACTACATATTAAAATTATATAGATACATGACAAAAGCCATATATATATCAGCTGGGTGCACTTGTCATGACTTTCGTTGTTACATAATTCAATTTTACCTTTATTTGGAGTCTCCATCCCTCCTGACTAACCATGGTCAGTCCTGGGTAAAGTCAGGTATTTTATATTTAGACTTAGTCAGTGCAGAAGTTTTCTTTCCTTACCTTGGCCCTTAGGTTTAGGGGCCTGCTTAGTATCCCATTTTAAGAGGATAGGTGTCTGCTTCCCAAAGCTCCAAATGGCAGCTTTATCGCTGACCCCTCAGCCCCTGAGTCCGCACACTCTGCCCCTAGTGTTCCATAACACCCTCATGGTTATATCTAACCCCAACGGGAGGGCACAGGAGACCCTGTTTTTCTGTCGCTTCCTCCTCGTCTTCCTCATCCTCGGCTCTGTCTAGTCTGGGTTTGGGAAGAGGGGAAAACTGGCCAGGCAGTCTTTCCTATTTCATATCCGGGAATAGAACTTCTCAGACTAAAACTTAAGAATTGGCATATTTCATCTCTGATTCCATGGTGGCAGCTTCCCCGAGGGGATGAGGATTTACCTTCTCAAATCAGGAGTGGAGGAGGGCTCCTCTAGAGAAGAAGGTAAGAAGGGTGGGCGAACCAGAGCTGGTGGCACTTCACATATCATCCCACCTCTCAGGGAGAAGAATCTGGAAGGATGCACACCTGGAAGTCCCCCTGTGAGTATTTGGTGGCTCAGTGGTAAAGAATCTGCCTTCCAATGCAGGAGACTCAGGAATTTCGGGTTCAGTCCCTGGACTGGGGAAGCTCCCACATGCAACGAAGCAACTAAGCCCATGCACCACAGCTGCTGAGCCAGCGCTCTAGAGCCGGGGAACCTCAACTCCTGAGCCCATGTGCTGCAAGTACTGAAGCCCATGCGCCCTGGAGCCCGTGCTCTGCAACAAGGGAAGCCACTGCAGTGAGAGGCCTGAACACCTTAACTAGAGAGTAGCCCCTGCTCGCCACTAGAGAAAGCCCACAGGCTGCAATGAAGACCCAGCGAAGCCAAAAATAAATAAATAAAAATTATCTCTCTCTCTTTAGTCGCTAAGTCGTGTCCAACTCTTGCGACCCCATGTACCGTAGCCCACCAGGCTCCTCTGTCCATGGGATTCTCCAGGCAAGAATACTGGAGTGGGTTGCCATTTCCTTCTATATATAAAATAATCACAGGGCTCACACCCAGGTTGAAGGATGAAGGGGAGGAAGGGAGAAGTTTTTTGATTTGTGTACTTCCTTATCATTCAGACTTTTTACAATAAGCGGATATTGCTTTTGGAGATCGATTTAATTGGCCTAAAGGTTACAAATCAAAAGACTAGACAAATCTTGTTAGTTCCCTTCCTATTCTGTTCATCCTGTGAAACCATTGCCTGCAACAGCTCTGCAATAGGAGAGCAATCAGAATACGGCCTAAGAGATGGGTCCTGCTGCTTCCTCGCTTACCAACCCAGTCCCCATCACTGAATCAGCCAGGCCCTATTAGCGAGTTGAGTGTTAACAATGAGAAAAAGGAGATTCCTTCGTAGTCCAGTGACTAAGGCTCCGAGCTACCATTGCAGGGGGTGTGGGTTTGACTCCTGGTAGGAAAACTAAGATTCCCCATGCCAAAACTGGCACAGCCAAATAAATATGTCTCAAACGGTAAAGAATCTGCCTGCAATGCAGGAGACCTGGGTTCAGTCCCTGGGTCGGGAAGATCCCCTGGAGAAGGGTATGGCTACCCACTACAGTATTCTTGCCTGGAGAATTCCATGGACAGAGGAGCCTAGCAGCAAGTCCATGAGGTCACAAAGATCGTGCATGGTTGATCAACTAACACTTTTACTTTTTATCCCCTAAAAAAAAAAATAAACACTGAGAAAAAAAGCCCTGGAATAAGCTCCTACTGTGTTCCATGTGTCTGAACCCTAAACAAGTGCCTTGAGCTCATCACAAGAAGCAGCAGAAAAGTTGTTTATCTTTAATAGATTTTTTTTAAAAAAATCAAAAACCTGTTTGATCAGTTTGTGGAGAGAGAAGGAAGTAGTAGAAAGTTGTGGAGACGCCAGTCACATGCTCTCTATTCTCCCATCCTGGACCGAGGAGGCAGGATACACTCCTGACCCAGATGTTTCCTGTGATGGGAATGTGGTCGGTGTGGTGGTGGCCCCCTCCCTGTCTGTTCCCAGTGAGGCACGGTAGCCATGGTGCTCAGGAGGGATTTTTTGTTTTTTTACTTTACTCTCACCACAATCTGTACAGTATCTAAGCTGGAATTTTTTCAGTTGGGAAGTTTTTCATCCATTCCCTCACCTATGATCTCATCAGTTTTTTCATTCAGAACTCCTCTTGGATTAGAATTTCTCAGTCTTCCATGACTCTCAACTTCACATTTTCATTTCTCTATCTTTTGGTGCTTTTAAATGTAATTTCTCTCTCTCCTTGGATCAACTCATCTATCAACTATTCTAGCCTCTTGTTTAGCCTACATATTGAAGTCTTTTATTACCAAGAGCAATATTTTTCATAACTGCCTGTTCACATTTAATGATCTCCTGATCTCCTTACAAAGGTCCTCTTCTATCTTTACCTCTTCAGTACATAACATGACTTTAAACTCGAAAGTAATGTCCAGGGACTTCCCTGATGGTCCAGTGGTTAAGAATCTGCGATCCCTTAGGGATCATTTGGCTGTGCTGGGTCTTCACTGCAGTGTGTGGGCTTGTAGTTGTGATGTGCAGGCTCAGTAGGTCCAGCGTGGGGGCTTCTCTCATGGTGCACAGGCTTAGTTTCCCTGTGGCATGCAGATCTTACGCAGACAGCTTGGCATGCATGCGTGCTAAGTTGCTTCAGTTGTGTCTGACTCTGCGACCCCATGGACCATAGCCCGCCAGGCTCCTCTGTCCATGGGAATCTCCAGGCAAGAGTAATGGAGTGGGTTGCTGTGCCCTCCTCCAGGGGATCTTCCTCACCCAGGGATCAAACTTGAGTCTCCTGCATTGGCAGCTGGGTTCTTTACCACTAGCACCACCTGGGAAGCCCTATATCAACATGGCTCAGTGATGGGCAGCTTCCCGTCTTCCTGTATGCCACAGGGAAACTAAGCCTGTGCACCACGAGAGAAGCCCCCACGCTGGAACTGCTGAGCCTACACCTCACAGCTAGAAGCTCACATGCTACAATGAAGACCCAGCACAGCCAAAAGAAAGCAATATCCAAATATTGTACCCAACACCTATTGAGAGGATATAAAAAGGATTGAGTTGTTGGACATTTCAAGGATGTGTGAAGAGGGTACCTTTGGAGAGAGTGTTGGAGTGCTCTGAGCGTCACTGAACCCCGGCAAAGGGTGGATTGAAGAGCAGTTTATCTTTTAACCCCAACTTGGGGGTCCCATGCACAGAGCCCTATATGTATTCCCTGCTGTTGGAGACAAAAAGAGGCTGGGTGCCTGGCTCACTGGGAGGAGGCCAAGGGCCTGTGCATTCAGAGGAGGTGGCAGTGTCTGGGGAAACCAGAAGCTAAGGAGGAAAGCTGAGTTGTGGACTAGTCTGGGTTCTCCAGAGAAACCCTAGGGGCCCAATTTGTGCTTCACCCACAGGGACCACCAAATATTTTAAGCAGCATCCCTATCTGCCAGGACAGTCTAAGCCCCCTTGGACCTCCGGGGTCCTATGGCCCAAATGGCAGAGCAGCTTGCAGGGCAGCCTGGACCGATGCAGAGCCTTCTCTTGTTCTGAAAGTGAAGTCGCTCAGTCATGTCAGACTCTTTGCGACCCCATGGACTGTAGACTGCCAGGCTCCTTCATCCATGTAATTTTCCAGGCAAGGATACTGGAATGGGTTGCCGTTTCCTTCTCCAGGGGAATCTTCCCAACCCAGGGATAGAACCTGGGTCTCCCACACTGCAGACAGACTCTTTACTGTCTGAGCCACCAGTGAAGTCCTCTCTTGTTCTGAGCCACACTCAAAACTAGCACCTTTTCAGATCACTCAGTAAATGGGCAGGAGAAACACATCACAGGAGGAATATGTTATCCCCAAAATGCAGATAGTCCCACTGGGTGTTGTGCCACAATTTTGGTTGTTAGAGGGGCCTGAGCAACAACTTATTCTTTACCTTAGATGCAATATTTTGACATGCCCACACCACTTGAGCCCTAGAATTTTCACTAAGGTAGAAGGTCCCTGCATTTTTGTTAGATTTATTTCCCATCCTTTAACATTCAAATACCGATAATTTGCTACTTCTTGTTCAGTAGGTCTAATCAGCATAATGTCATCAGTGTCATGGGCCAGTGTGACATCTTATGGAAGGGAAAGGTGATCAAGATCCCTGTGAACTAAATTATAACATAGAGGTTGGAGAGCTGATATACCTCTGAGGCAGGACAGGGAGGGTGTATTGCTGATCTTGTTAACTGAAAGAAAACTATTTCTGGTGACCTTTACCAACAGGTAATGAGCAAAAAGCAATTTCCAGGTCAATAACTGCATACCAGGGGATGTGTTGAGTTGCTTAAGCAATGAAACCATGTCTGGTAGCCGCTGCAATTAAAAACACCACCTGGGCACTTCCCAAGTGGTCCAGTGGTTGAGTCCACCTGCCAATACAGGGGACACAGGTTCGGTCCTAGTCCAGGAGGATCCCATGTGCCATGGGGCAACTGAGCCCACGCACCACAGCTACTAAGCTGACATGCTTTAGAGCCTGTGCTTAGCAACAAGAGAAGCCAACGCAATGAGAAGCCTGTGCACCGCAACTAGACTGTAGTCCCTACTCGCCACAACTAGAGTAACCCCATGCACAGCAATGAAGACCCAGTGCAGCCAAAAATAAATAATTTTTTTTAATCTTAAGAAGAACACCACCTGGTTAAGCTTATAATGTTCCGTGATGCACTGTCATTCTCCGGGATCCACCTTCTTCAGCAGAGGCCAAATTGGTGAGGTAGAGTAGGTGGGGGAGAAATCTACTCCTGTATCTTTCAAGTCCTTGATAGCGGCACTAATTTCTGCAGTCCCCCTGGGAATGTAGTACTGCCTTTGAGTTAATAGTTTCCTAGGCAGCGGCAGCGTTAGCAGCTTCTGCTCAGCCTTTCTCACCATGATAGCTCTCAGGCCACAGGTTAGAGAGCCAGTGTGGGAATTCTGCAAACCAGCAGGTGTATCTCTTCCACTGTGCTCTCCAGAACCAGGGAAATAGCCACAGAATGTGCTCAGGGACCCACTGCTCCACTCTGACACAGACCTGATCATCTGACCTCCAAAACTCCCTGACATGCTGGGTCTACCAAAATCACTGTTAGTTCAGAGTCAGTGTCCAGTCATCCCCAGAATGCCCAATTATTTCCTTTTCCCCAATGCAGTTACCCTGAAAAAAGGCTGTAAGTCAGTCCCTTCAGGAAATATGAGAGGAAGAGTAACAGTACCATGTTTAAATGTGCCAGCATCCTTCCTAAGGGCACCAGCCACCACCCTCCTTCATTCTGGGTCTATAAACTGGCTCAGGTCTGGGGATTGACTGGGAGGCCATAGTCTTCTAGTATTTTCTCCTTCTTCCTCTTCCTCTTTTTAATTTTATTGGGGGTATAGTTGATTTACAATATTGCATGAGTTTCAGGTTTACAGCAAAGTGATTCAGGTATACATATATTCATTCTTTTTCGGATTCTTTTCCCTTATCAGTCAGTCAGTCAGTGCAGTCGCTCATTTGTGTCTGAATCTTTGTGACCCCATGAATCGCAGCACGCCAGGCCTCCCTGGCCATCACCAACTCCCGGAGTTCACTCAGACTCACGTCCATCAAGTCAGTGATGCCATCCAGCCACCTCATCCTCTGTCGTCCCCTTCTCCTCCTGCCCCCAATCCCTCCCAGCATCAGAGTCTTTTCCAATGAGTCAACTGTTTGCATGAGGTGGCCAAAGTACAAAATACTGAGTAGAGTCCCCTATGCTATACAGCAGGTCCTTTTTGGTTATCTATTTTATATGTGTGTATATGTTAATCCCAAGCTCCTAATTTATCCCTCTCACCCATGTTTCCCCTTTGGTAACCATAAGTTTGTTTTTGAAATCTGTGAGTCTGTTACAATTTTGTAAATAAGTTCATTTATATCATTTTAAATTAGATTACACACATAAGTGATATGATATTTGTCTTTCTCTGACTTACTTCACTTATGTGATCATTTCTAGTTCCATCCATATTGCTGCAAATTGCATTATCTCATTCTTTTTTTATGGCTAATATTCCACTTATATATATGTGCCACATCTTCTTTATCCATTCATCTGTTGAAGGACATTTAGGTTGCTTCCATGTCTTGGCTAAATGGTGCTGCAACACAGAGTTCTCTGTTTTTAATGATTTAGGTTAGACTTTTTTCCCATTGATCTAGAATTTTTCTGTTTCTACAGATTGAGTAGGAGGCTTCCTATCTATTTCACTTCTAGGAGCATTGTGATCAACTAGCCAATGCCCCAGGTCTCTGTGAGTCAGACTATCCTGATCGCTGCCCTTATTCTGCTGTCCATTACACTAACCACATCCACCTTGCTTTGGTGGTTGCTTGCCACCATTTGGCTCCTGCCACCCCTGGATGCAATTACTCCCATTGCATTTAGGTCTCAGTTAGTGCAGCTCCCACTGTGAGATCTGACCTGCAGAAAAGGGTGATCACATTGCTCTTCAAGGATGCCAGGGTTCCCCTCTCACACTTACTTCTCACAGTGGTGGTGAAAGATCTTTGCAGAGAAAAATACTGTATGTTTTCACTTAAATGTGAAATCCAAAAACTCAAAAAAAAAAAAAAAAAAAAGAGTATAACAAAACAGAAACCGCCTCACAGATACAGAGAACAAACTAGCGGTTCCAGTGGGGAGAGGGGTAGGAGGAGGGGCAAGATAGGCGAAGGAGGTTAAGAGATACAAACTAGCAGGTATAAAATAAACAACACACAATCTAAAATGGATAACCAACAAGGACCTACTGTGTAGCACATAGAACTCTGCTCTATGTTATGTGGCAGCCTGGATAGGAGAGGAGTTTGGGGGAGAATGGATACATGTACACTGCCGGGAGCCAGCGTGAGGAGCTCCGCCCGTGGCAAAGGTCATGAGGAAGGAGGCTTGGCGTACGCAAAGGCGGGATCGAGCCTCAGGAGTCCCCCTGGAAATTCTCGAGCACCTACCCCAAAAACCAGAGTCTGCCTACTTTACTTTTGTGCTCTCACCTACACCTCTGACTTTACAGGGGGCTGTCCCCCACCACCTCTCTCTGAAAAAGAGTTAACTTACAGCTCCAGTTAATAAAGTTCCTGGGCGTGACAAGAGTGTTTCAACCTACAAACTCCTTTGGAAGTTCTCTAGCCTGCCTGAATAGGTTCTTCCGGCCACGTGTGATTGTTCACAGCCTCCTAACCATGAGAGGCATGAGATGTTCTAAACTGTCTAAATACAGATTCTTTTGAGCAGTTAAAAGATGGATTAGAAATTGTATTGGTGAAGAGTTTTTCACTTGTTGGGCCAATGTTTGCTGCTAAGTTTCCATATCCCTTACCTACTGTGTCCCTGGGAGTGTATTGATTAATATAATTGGTGTATAGGAATGTAAGTAGTAGCTTTAATGTTTGTAACCTTGGACCCTTGAGTTAATTCTTTTCTTGTTATAGTCCACCACACCTTTGCTCTATAGGAATGCAACTTTATCTAATGCTTTCAGAGGGTGGCACCTGACTTTAGAATAATCACCTTTAGAGAAAAGTTTTCTGAAGAAAGGGTCATAAAATGTTAACAGGCCTCCTGGCCAGAAGATGATGTAAATCACCTAAACTTTTGCATATGATAAGTTTGCAGGAAGAAAGCCTGGCTTCGGTTAGGATCAAGGACTGCTGTCCTTGCATGACTCTACTCCTTCCCCCATCATCCTCTATGCGCAACTTAAGGTATAAAAACTACTTTGGAAAATAAAGTGCGGGCCTTGTTCACCAAAACTTGGTCTCCTCATGTCGTTCTTTCTCTCACCTTCTGGCTGAATTCCCATCTGGAGCGTGGAGGCTCGTCAAGCCTACTAATTTTGCCTGGGCTTCTAAGATCCGACCAGGGAGGCCTTAGTGTCTCCCCTCCAGGAGAATGGGAGGATGCCTACGTAGGTGACGCAAATTCCTTATTTTGGAATTTTATTAGCTTTCCACATAAACCAAGTTATTCAGCCTCTTTTCTCCACTGAATTTTCTCACTGAGCTATCCTTATTTGATCACTCTTTATATCTTTAATTCTATCGTATCCTGATCGCCGAAGCCATCTCCCCTTCAAATTCCCTGGATCCACCGGGGCTGGACCCCGGCAGTATACCTATGGTTGAGTCCCTCTGCTGTTCACTTGAAATGATCATAACATTGTTAACTGGCTATCCCCCAACACAAAATTATCAGTTTAAATAATAAATAAATGATTTACATGAAAACAAACATAAATAAATAACATACAAGGATACAATGTGCAGTACAGGGAGTATAGCCAATATCTTATAACTTTAAATGGAGTATAATCTATAAAAATACTGAATTGCAAAATATTGTATCATACACCTGAAACTAATGTAGTCAACTATAATTCAATTTTAAAAATAAAATAGAATAAAATAAAATAAAAATTAAGGTATGTCTTGTGGACCCTCCCAGTGGGAGATAGACAGAGATTTACTATGTTGGCTCATGTGATTTGGCTGACAAGTCCCAAAACCTCAGTTGGCCCAGTAGAGACCCAGGGGTGCCAATGGTATAGTTCCTGTCGAGCCTGGAGGCTGAGAATCACAAAAACCAATGGTATAAATTCCAGTCCAAGTTTGAGTCTGAAGACAGACATCTGACGTCCCAGCTTGAAAACAGTTGGACAGAGAAGAGAGAATTCTGTTTTTTTTTTAAGTAGTTTTGTTTATTTACTTATTTATTTGAAGTATGGTTGCTTTACATTGCTGGATCAGTTTCTGCGTTCGGTAAAGTGAATCAGGCATGTGTGTGCATGCTCAGTTGCTCAGTCATCTACGACTCTTTGTGAATCCATGGACTGTAGCCTGCCAGACTCCTCTGCCAATGGAATTTTCCAAGTGATAATACTGGAGTGAGTTGCCATTTCCTACTCCAGGGAATCTTCCCAATCCAGGGATTAAACCCACATCTCCTGCATTGCAGGAAGAGTCTCTACCATTGAGCCACCTACATACACATATATCCCTTCTTTTTGGGTTTCCTTCCCATTTAGGTCACCACAGAGCACCGAGTTGAGTTTTTTGTGCTATATAGTCAGTTCTCATTAGTTGTCTATACATAGTATCAATAGTGTATATGTCAATCTCAATCTCCAATTCATCCCACCACCTCCCTTTCCCCCTTGGTATCTATACATTTGTTCTCTGTATCTGGGTCTCTATTTCTGCTATGCAAATAAGATCATCTATATCATTTTTATAAATTCCACATATATGCATTAACGTACAATATTTGATTTTCTCTTTCTGACTTACTTCGCTCAGTATCAGTATCTGGGTCCTTCCATGTATCTGCAAATGACACAGTTTTGTTCCTTCCTTACTCTGCCTTTTTATTCTACTCAGGCTGTCACTGGGTTGGAGGAGGCCCACCCATCATGGGAGGGGCAGTGTGCTTTACCCAGTCTACCAACTCAAACATTAATCTCATCCAGAAACACCCCCACAGACACACCCAGAATCATGTTTATCCAAGTATCTGGGCACTCCATGGCCCAGCCAAGTTGACACATAAAGTTAACCATCACAAGCTGGAAAAACAAAATTCATTGTCTGTCTGGGACTCGAAGTCTGAGAGTTTCAGCAGGAAAACCTTATAAAGAATTCACAAAACTACTCACAGGAGAATCAGCTTTAAATCTCAGCCAGTCTCAGGGATCCCAAATCCAGATTTTCACTGTTACAAAATGAAGTAAGACCCTTCCTGCTCCCCCTTTACCATCCCCCCTTCTTGAACTCCAATCTCAGACGTGCACAATGGCAGCAGGTGAGGGAGAAGGAGGTTTAAGAGATAGAAACTGACCGCACCCTTCCCTGAAGTAAGGAAGCCACCTCCCAAAGACAAAAGAAGCTTTATATCTCCCGAGAGAGTTCAGAGTTTTTATTACTATCTGGGAAGAGGCAATTTTAATTATGAATGCAAACTCCTAGTTAAAATGACTGTAGCGCTTTCGGTTGTCCAGAATTAAGCAAAATAGTCTCAATTGGCAGGGGGAAGAAATGCCACCACTAAATTTAAGGAGGGGTGGGAGAGATTCCATGAGTTTTAGATTTTCAGGTAATCTATTATTTCCAGCCTTCTGTTATGAATTCTTATTCGTTGAGTCTGTAAAGTATGCCTCCCAATGTTCTTTGTCACTCCTGTTTCTCAGCTCATTCTGCCAGGTTTTTTCCATGAACAAGTCCTTGCTTGGTAAGCACCTCTGCAGCTGACTTAGACCATTCTTCCTGGTCTGCACACTCAGGACTGGGTCTTCAGTTATGGACTTTCATACGTTTGCTCTCAGCCAACACTATTCCAGGTGCTGCATCCCTTGCTCGACCAGCCCAGTTCCTCAGTTTAACAAAGATCCCTCTTTTTCTTCCAGCAGCATGGGCAAGCAGCACATTTCTGGAGCTTTTTCAGCTCCCATCCACTGGATAGGCAAGACAACCAGCCGCTACCTCAGTTTCATGCAGCGAGCATGGGTCCACTCTCCTGCCAAGCATGGGGTGCACTCATCTCTGTTCTCACGTGAGTCTTGAGGCCCACCCTGTGGACAGTATACCTGGTACCTTCTACCTTTGGGCTACATTTTACCAGCCCACGCAGTAGGCTTATTCTTCATTATTAGTCACAAAGATTGATTGATTCACTGATTTATTGTGTGTGTGTATGTGTCTGTGTGTGTGTGTGTGAATTTCATCAATCACTCCTCTGTGGAGGTTACAGAGAGGATCTGATGTGTGCTCACTCCACCATTTTGATCAAGGTCTTCCAGGCATGTCTAGCTCAGTCTAGCTCATGCAAGAAGCATGCCCCAGGGACTCCCCTGGTGGTCCAGTGGTTAAGAGTCTGCCTTCCACTGCAAGGGACTCAGGTTTGATCCCTGGTCAGGGAACTGGGATCCCACTTGCAACAGGGCAATTGGGCCAGTGTGCAGCATCTGCTGAGCCCTGCTCTAGAGCCTGCGTGCCACAACTAGAGAACCTGCATGCTGCAACTAAGACCTGACACATTCACATAAATAAATAATTTTTTTAAAAAAGAAGACACATGTCCCAGACCCAGTCATTGATGCCAAGCAGGGCCTTGTGGGACTCCTGGGCATGGAGGCCTTTTTGTTCCCCATTCCTTGTAGCCAAGACTCCAGACTCCATGACCTTCTCTGAGTTCCAAAGGGCAGAACAGTTGCTAATCAAAGGAGAAGCAGCAATGAAACCACCTGAGGCAGAAACTCATCAATATTAGGAGAGGACTACCAGGACCCTGCTGCTGCTGCTGCTGCTAAGTCGCTTTAGTTGTGTCCAACTCTGTGCAACCCCATAAATGGCAGACCACCAGGCTCCCCCGTCCCTGGGATTCTTCAGGCAAGAACACTGGAGTGGGTTGCCATTTCCTTCTCCTATGTGTGAAAGTGAAAAGTGAAAGTGAAGTCGCTCAGTTGTGTCTAACTCTCAGCAACCCTATGGACTGCAGCCTACCAGGCTCCTCCGTCCATGGGATTTTCCAGGCAAGAGTACTGGAGTGGGATGCCATTGCCTTCTCCTAGGACCCTGCACATACCCTAATCTTGTCAACAACCCACCCTTTTGAAACTGCAGAAGAAAGAAGAATATGCATGCTAAGTCACTTCAGTCATGCCCAACTCTTGGCGACCCCGTGGACTATAGCCTGCTAGGCTCTTCTGTCCATGGGATTATCCAAGCAAGAATACTGGAGTGGGTTGCCATGCCCTCTCCAGAGGATCTTCCCAACCCAGGGATTGAACCCACGTCTCTTAGGTCTCCTGCGTTGGCAGGCGGATGCTTCACCACTAGTGCCGCCTGGTACCGCCTTGATCCTTATCACAATCTCCTGCCTGACTATATAACCTTTCCCTACCCACCAGGGCGGGGGGCACAGTTCTTGAAGCACTAGCTTTCTGTTTTTCCCCTTTACCTGGCCAAGTAATAAAGGCACTCTTTCTTTCTCTTCCATAACTCTGTCTCCGTATTCTGTTCGGCATTAGTGCACAGACAGCCAAGGTTTTGGCAACAATCTCAGTCTTCACAGAGTGGTCAGGCCCATTTCCAAAGTGGGAACACTTTCCCTGTGATAGGAGGAGTTTTCTTATTAGTGACTAAAGCAGAAATCTTATCCTCTCCTATCCTGTCATACCGAGAAGAATGGTCATTTCCTCACAGGAGCTGACACAGGGCAGGCCGGAGCAATGTCCTGGAGAGCCACAGTTCCAGAGGCCTCCCCAAGCCCTCCTCCTCATGTAAGAAACTTGAGGGGGGCCTTAGGACGTTCAGATAAAATCTCAGGTGCAAACACTGATAATACAGAGGTCAGACTGCTCCTCCTTCAGACTCAGTGAGCTCTCGGCCTCCAGCATGCTGCTCCCTGGGCTTCTGCTCCCTCCAGGGGTTGCACCTTCAGCCCAGCTTGGCCTTGGCTGATCCCCCCAAGTCTTGAAGCTCTAACAACCAAGTAGGGTAAGAGCGGAAAGGAGAGGAGTGTGAGCGCTGCCCACTGGGGTATGTGGGAAGTCCAGACCCACGCCCTGCATGTTTGCGGCCACCTCCAACACCATACTCATGTCTAGGGCCTGGGCTTTTGGCTTTTGGCTTTTAGGCAACACATTTAGAACCACACCTCAGACCCAAACTTCTTATCAGTTCTTCAACCTGAAGATTGTCTTTGCCAACCCCAAGTTAAAATTCTCCTTCAGAGTTTAAAACTTTGTTAGAAAAGGAAATAAAGAGAAAAAGGAAATAAAGAGGGAGGGGAAGGAAAGGAGAGAGAGAGAGGAAGTAGGTATAAAGGAAGGAAAGGTGGGGGGGGGAGAAAGCAAGGAAAGGAGGAGAGAGAAAGGAGACAAATCCTTTTCTCAGGCAAAGAGATTATCTCATAAATTAAAAGTGAGCTGCTTACAGTTACCCATATTAAAATTTTAGCATCTACTTGTTGCCATCTGCTAAATTAAAACTCCTCATTTAAAATACAGTAATTCTTCCACCCCACTGGCCCTCCTTAACCTAGGCTTAAGTATGTTAGTCACTCAGTCATGACTGACTCTTTGCAACCTCATAGACTGTAGCCCTCCAGACTCCTCTGTCCATGGACTTCTCAAGGTGAGAATACTGGAATAGGTAGCCATTCCTTTCTCCAGGGGTCTTCCCAACCCAGAGAGTGTACCCGGGTCTCCCACATTACAGGCAGATTCTTTACCACCTGAGCTACCAGAGAAGCCCAACCTAGGCTTAACCTGAGGGCTGTTTCATTTCGACCTGTTTCTAAGTGCAAGATTCCAAAGTCTTCAGTGAAACGGGCATTACCCGGGAAAGCCCTCCAGTGTGGGTAATGTAGGTGGGATGGCATCAGGGGGCCCAGCTCTGGGGTGTGATCTCCTAAGGCTAGAAACCTGTAGTAACATCAGTAGACAGTTTGGCAGAAGACTTGCTGGCATCTCCAGGAAATTTGGAGATACGTGGCCACCTTGTAGATGGGTGATTTGAAAGCACAGGAGCAAATGTAGAAGTTACTTCGGTTTACACAGGCACTTAGTTTTTTCAACAGTCAGGTTTTTTAAGGTTGCTTTTTAAAATTTCCCCAGTGGGCTCCAATGGAGGGACCGGGGACACAAACCTCCTCCCATAGGAGAGTTTGTCCTTTGGCTCTGGGGGCTTTCTGCAGGTACCCGGCAAGGCGTCTCAGTTTTTCCTCCAGGGTCCTTCATGGGGTTTTACTGCCACTCCTGCGCTGGTGGCCCCTCGCTGAAGGTGGCGGAAGGGGCTGTGTCTTCCCTCCTGCTCCCACCTGCGTGTGCTCCCACCTCCAGGGAAGATAGATTTTTCCGGGCTTTTTTGTTTGATCCTTGAGGACCAGACAGCCAGCAAGAGAAAACTGTAATTTGGGTTCACCTCTTGTGTGCCGGTTCCAAATGTCACAGTCTGGGTGCCAAAATGATTTAACACGACTCCCCTGTCATGGACACAAACCCCACCACCACCCAAATAAGTCACTTAAACCCTGAGATAGGCTATAGAATACAGGAGAAAATATCAAAAACTGTTTTTTAAAGAGGTATGGAAGGGCAGCACAGAGGAAAGACTGGTAGACAGAGGCCTGAGGCAGAGGCCAGGATCCAGCCAGGAGGGAGAGCCACAGGAGCACTGAGCAGAGCCCTTCATGGAGTGCGAGGGGCAGACTGAGCATGAGTGAGGATATGGTGTCTGCTAAATTATAAATCCCCTGACGATGGTGGAGGTTTGCCAGGGACCAAGCCCATAGAAATTCTGCAGTTCTCATTCTAGGAAATTTGCCCGAGTTTTCCTTTTCTCTCTCCAGGAAGCCCAGGGCACTTCCAGGCAAATGGGAACAAAAGAAGGAATTTCCAGCACTAAACACTAGGTGGCGCCAGACACCCGTGGACGTGATGAGGTCCCCACTCCAGGCGGGCTCCGAAGCTGGTCCCTAAAGGGACGGGGTCAGGCCAGATTCCAAGGAAACTGAGAACTCTGAGCGCCCACAGGAAGTTAGCCAAAGGAAAAAACCAGGGCACACAGAAAAATTAGAAAAATTAAGAGATGGGGAAGGGTAGCACAGAAGCTAGACAGTCTATAAAAGGAAATTTTAAAAGAGTTTTGCCAGGGAATCCCTGGAAAAACAGGAGATGGGCAAGTGCAGAGGCAGGAAGGGGAGGCTGTTGCAGGCATTCAGCAGGTCATGGCCTGGGCCAGGGAAGGGTGGTAGAGAAGAACGCCTTCTGACTAATGTAGCTACATTTACCAGTTTGCATTTACAGGTATGCTCCTTAGATACAGTGAGTCAACAAGCCCAACAGGATTCAATAACAAGACTCAGTAGAAATACATTTTATTCATCTTCTTTGAGAATTCATTGTATTAACATTTGCTCTTTTCGTGTACAGTTACGGACCCGTGACTTTGCAAACGCGTTGTGCCTATTGATATCAGCCAGTATTCTCCTTTTGATGCTCACGTTGTCCCAACTTTGGCCGAGGCAAATTTACCTCTTTTAGATTGATTCCTTGCATAATTTTGAATGACCCAATTATTTAAAGCTTTTTGCTTCTGGCCAAACAAGGTATAAGTGTCCTGGCATTATAATCTTGCTCATTTCTACCCCAGACCAGGTATGGAATCACACATTGCTCCAAGAAACCCTGGCTCCGTTTGAGAGAAAAATAGCAAAAAAAAAAAAAAAAGGGGGGGGGGCAAAATATGGGGTACATGCCAACTAGGCCATTTTGGTAGCAAAAAGCCCAAAAGGAAATCTACTTCTAATGTCATGTTTTATAAAGGCATGACTTCATATGGATAGACTCAATTCAGTTTCACTGCTCCTAGTCAAATAACTGAGTGTACCATTGACCTTCCCTTTCACTAATCCTGAAGTCTAGCTTCCTATCCAAACAAACATAATTATTTACTTGCTGTGACAACTTAAGAGAATAGCTCAAAAAAAAAAAAATACACTATCAGTACAAACAGTAGAAATACTGAGTGAAGTTTCTGTTTTAGGCTGCACACTCTTAAGGACTTGTTGCCAAAGCATTTGCTCTAGAGTCACACTTAATCTGAGCTTCCCCAGTGGCTCAGCAGTAAAGATTCCACCCACAATGTGGGAAATGTGGGTTCTAATTCCTGGGTCAGAAAGATTCCTCTGGAGGAGGGCATGGCAACCCACTCCAGTATTCTTGCCTGGAGAATCCCATGGACAGAGGAGCCTGGAGGGCTACAGTCCATAGTGTCCTGCGCTTCAGGACACGACTGACGTGAGTTAGCACACACACACGCTTAGTCCCCCACACTGTGGAAGGACTTAACTAGCATTGTGGTTCTCCTGTTTCCATTTATTTTCATTCAGAGGAAGCTGCAATCTGCCCTCACCCCACCCCTCCATTTTCTGCTCCATCTTGTCATCTTCCCATAGGACCTACACACTCCCAATATTCTAGATAATTCACCTAATAATGACAAATACTGTTATTATTTTATTATTATTCCTCCCCCCGGCCCCACCATCCAAAGGTAAGCCTCACAGAACCAGGATTTTGTTCCTTGGACCCTGGCAGCATCTGAAGGCAGGACTAAGAAAAATGTGCTTGACTCTGGGATCAGGAGTGTCTGCTCGTTGAGCATCATCAAGGACTGTGAGAAATGGTCAGTATTCCTGTTGCAGTTACTAATCACACCCCTTTCACTCATTGAAGAATCCGGGTGATAGGGGTAAATCAATCGGAGGAGAGGCCAGGGAGTCAAAATACCAGTATTCCAGGGAAGATGGAACGGCCAGCTATGGGGGAGGGCGCCCCTCTACTCTCAAGGACCAGCTAAATGTTTGGTGCATGGTCAGACTTCCATAAACGATTCTGGGGACATGGAAGGACAATACGATAATTGAGGGAAATGTCTGGATACCTGTATAAACCTGCAAGGTGGATGGGCAAGGGAACTAGCTGTGAGAGGGATGCAAGCAGAGGGAAGTCAGAGGTCATTTCTGAGTTCTGGGTCTGGACAGGTGACAGGGCAACTGTGGCCCGAGGGTGGAGGGCAGGGGATAAGAAGGAGAGGGTCATGACTGGTGGAGTAGTAGAGTCTTTATTCCTGCATACTGAAAATATGATTCCAGTTTAGAAAGAAAGAAAGTGAAAAGTGAAGTCGCTCAGTAGTGTCTGACTCTTTGCGACCCCATGGACTGTAGCCTAGCTGGCTCCTCCATCCATCCATGGGATTTTCCAGGCAAGAGTACTGGAGTGGGTTGCCATTTGCCATTCCAAACTGGAGTGGGATTCCAGTTTGGCCAAAGGTAAAATGAACATATACTCTTCATAAAAGAATCGAACAACGCAGAAGCATACAAAATGGTACAAAAGAGAAGATCTCCAGTGATCTCATCTTAAGAGACAGCCTCTCCTCTGGCCCCTGGAAACCCTTGCCCAGGTGGAGAAAGGGCTGGGGGCCTCTGCCTTATAGGGGAAACACCTGGCTGAAGCAGTTAGATTGTCTCCACCTCAAGGCTGGCTGGAAGGGGCCCAGGAAGTGGGGGTGGAAACAAACCAGCTCAGAGGCTCCAGAGCTGGGAAGGGTGGGGTCTATGAAGGGAGACCCAGGCTTTGCCCAACAATTGCTTCGGCCTGCAAGAGACTCCCCCTCCATCCCTTCTCTGACCCTGACTCTTCCTCACCTGGTGGGCGAGACTGTCAGGAAGAGGCTTCAGTCATGGGTCCAGGACGAACATGCCGGGAAAATTAAGGACACCCTGAGGGGCTATCTTAAAAGAGTTCCCCAAGGGATTTCCTGTAGTGTGAGGCCCCCAGGAATAGCCAGGAGCACCTTGCCTCAGTCAGAGCCCCCATGCAGCCAGATGCTGTCCCCCACTCTACCCCTGCTCCATCCCCTACCTGGGCTTACATCCTAACCAAAGGTGGCCTTCATGCAGCCTGGACTCAATGTTGATGATGTAACTCGAACCCTAAAGACCACTGTTTTGGAAGAAACCAAAATGATTCCCCAAGGTGACCTCTTTTTATTTTTCATGCTGTACTGTAACAACTCCAAAGGAAAAAGGAGCACAGAAAACATTACATTTACGATCGACAGCCTTTTGCAGTCTCATCTCATCATACACACTCATTTCAGCTGCTGTCCTCAGTGTGAACACCCTATTCACCCTGCACAGGCCCATTTTCAGTGGGGCTGTAGTCTCCCTCTAGGCCACAGATCTTATTGCTGGCTGAGCCATTCAGTCACCTCTGAACAGGCGGGCTACAGTCTATAGAGTCACAAAGAGTCAGACACGACTGAAGTGACTTAGCCCACATGCAAGCACAGGCATTTGGCTTGAAGTGAAATCAACCTCGTTGTACCCACCCTTCCTTTCGTCTTCAAAGTTTCCTCCAGGAAAGTGGCCATTGCTTGTGTAGTCTCTGATCATCCCTGTTACACATGGACCTGCTGCTCTTCAGAAAAGCAGAACTAATCACAGTGTACAATGTTGCCAATTTCCTGACAGCTCTGCAAGTGGCAGAGAGATAATATGGATATATATATACACATATAGTTTAATGGTCAAGTAGTTAACCATTGCACAGAGGAGCAGAGAGACTAAGTCATTCTCCCCCAGAGTCATCCTGCTAGTAGATGGCAGAGATCCAGTGTTGGAGGTCACATCCCCTGACCCCCTCTTCGCACTCCATCAGCCATACCACCCTGCCTCTGACAGCTGCTTCTAGACGTGGACATGGCAGGCTCTTCTCTTGTCTTTTGTCCTTGAAGGAAAAGAGCGCGGCCTTTCCCCTCGTGGTTTCTGCGTCCTGCAGCCCAGATTTCTCCGCTTCATCTGCTAGATCCAGGCCTTGAAGAGCTCCTCAGAAGAGAGCCCTGAGGTCACACAGGCTTCTACCTCTTCTTTTCTGCAGCTGATTAACTTCTGGGGTGAATTTGTTATTTTCTGAAAGACAATTTTCATTCATATTCATTAGGTTAATAGTCATAGTCAGAGTTGAAGAGAATATCATCAAAAATCCCAACTATTTGACTCATTAATTTTCTAGCAGCAAAAAAAGCCCGAAGAGACTTCCCTAGTGGTCCAGTAGTTAAGAATCTGCCTTCCAATGCAGGGGACTTAGGTGCAGTCCCTGATCAGGGAAGTAAGATTTCATGTGCCTCAGAGCCACTAAACCCATGCCTCACAACTACTGAACCCACACACTCTGGAATGAGCCGCAATTAGTGAGTCTCTGAGCCACAACAAAGATCCCACGTACTGCAACCAAGACCCAATGCAGTCAAATAAATAAACTTAAAAACAAACAAACAAAAAAAGACAATTCTAACCCCTAGAGCATGGGCTTGCCATTTTACTGAGACCATCTCCCAGGTCACTGACCAGTGGATCTCTTGGGGCCCTGCCTCCTCAGGAACACTGCCCCACAAAAGTCCAGCATGTAGTGCTGGTTCCAAAAATCTAGCCTTCTTCCACCAGAGAGCTCTGAGAATAGTGACCTCGTCCAAGGCGCTCTACAAACAGCACCAGCAGGGTGTCCGCTCCAAGGATGGTGCTCCATAAACAAAAGTCCCTTCCTACTCGTATTTCACTTTCTTGCCATCTTCTCCCAGTGACCCCAATACATCATCATGCTGCTGCTGTTGCTAAGTTGCTTCAATTGTGTCTGATTCTGTGTGACCCCATAGACGGCACCCCACCAGGCTCCCCCATCCCTGGGATTCTCCAGACAGGAACCCTGGAGTGGGTTGCCATTTCCTTCTCCAATGCATGAAAGTGAAAAGTGAAAGTGAAGTCACTCAGTTGTGTCCCACTCTTCGCGACCCCATGGACTGCAGCCTACAAGGTTTCCCTATCCATGGAATTTTCCAGGCAAAAGTACTGGAGTGGGGTGCCATTTCCTACATCATCATAACTGATGGTAAAAATGCAGGTATCTTCCTTTCAGGGTAACTCCCTCCACTGTTGCTAACTCAGTCACTTCCAACAGACTCACTTGACTCTTAAACAGCTTCTCCTGAAGCTCTGCTCATCATTACTCTGAAGAGTGGCACATGGGCACAGACAGGTGGGCACCAATGATTTCCTCCACCCCAGTGCCCAGGAGACAACAGCTTCATCAAGAGAGTTGCTCTGGATCTTGTTTGCAAAGAAGTGGCTTCAGGGCTCGGCAAATAATGGGCAGGACAGTGTACAAGCAGGGCTCACCAAACAGGATGTCAGTGTGGAGCCCGCCATCAGTTCACACTGATGGTCCACTCATTCTCAGGATGCTGGCTACCTACATCTGCAGTGCTTATACCTGATTGTTTCTTAAACTCTACAGCAGCGCTGTCCAACGGAAATGTGCTGGGAGCTACCTGTGCAATTAAAAATCCTCTAGTAGCACATTTTATAAACTAAGAAGAAATAGGTAAAATTAATATTAATAATATACTTTATTTTTTAATGCTATTTCAATATATAATCAATATAAAATATTAATAAACTATTTTACACTCTCCTTGTACTGCCTTCAAAATCTATTGTGTATTTTATCAGTCAGTTCAGTCGCTCCATCGTGTCCGACTCTTTGCAACCCCATGAATCGCAGCACGCCAGGCCTCCCTGTCCATCACCAACTCCCAGAGTTCACTCAGACTCATGTCCATCGAGTCAGTGATGCCATCCAGCCATCTCATCCTCTGTCGTCCCCTTCTCCTCTTGCCCCCAATACCTCCCAGCATCAGAGTCTTTTCCAGTGAGTCAACTCTTCGCATGAGGTGGCCAAAGTACTGGAGTTTCTGCTTCAGCATCATTCCTTCCAAAGAAATCCCAGGGCTGATCTCCTTCAGAATGGACTGGTTGGATCTCCTTGCAGTCCAAGGGACTCTCAAGAGTCTTCTCCAACACCACAGTTCAAAGGCATCAATTCTTCGGCGCTCAGCTTTCTTCACAGTCCAACTCTCACATCCACACATGACCACAGGAAAAACCATAGCCTTGACTAGACGAACCTTCCTTGGTAAAGTAATGTCTCTGCTTTTGAATATGCTATCTAGGTTGGTCATAACTTTTCTTCCAAGGAGTAAGCGTCTTTTAATTTCATGGCTGCAGTCACCATCTGCAGTGATTTTGGAGCCCCCCAAAATTAAGTCTGACACTGTTTCCACTGTTTCCCCATCTATTTCCCATGAAGTGATGGGACCAGATGCCATGATCTTCATTTTCCCAATGTTGAGCTTTAAGCCAACTGATTCACTCTCCACTTTCACTTTCATCAAGAGGCTTTTGAGTTCCTCTTCACTTTCTGCCATAAGGGTGGTGTCATCTGCATATCTGAGGTGATTGATAATTCTCCCGGCAATCTTGATTCCAGCTTGTGTTTCTTCCAGTCCAGCGTTTCTCATGATGTACTCTGCATATAAGTTAAATAAACAGGGTGACAATATACAGCTTTGATGTACTCCTTTTCCTATTTGGAACCAGTCTGTTGTTCCATGTCCCGTTCTAACTGTTGCTTCCTGACCTGCATACAAATTTCTCAAGAGGCAGGTCAGGTGGTCTGGTATTCCCATCTCTTTCAGGATTTTCCACAGTTTATTGTGATCCATACAGTCAAAGGCTTTGTCATAGTCAATAAGGCAGAAATAGATGCTTTTCTGGAACTCTCTTGCTTTTTCCATGATCCAGTGGATGTTGGCAATTTGATCTCTGGTTCCTCTGCCTTCTCTAAAACCAGCTTGAACATCAGGAAGTTCACGGTTCACATATTGCTGAAGCCTGGCTTGGAGAATTTTGAGCATTACTTTACTAGCATGTGAGATGAGTACAATTGTGCGGTAGTTTGAGCATTCTTTGGCATTGCTTTTCTTTGGGATTGGAATGAAAACTGACCTTTTCCAGTCCTGTGGCCACTGCTGAGTTGTCCAAATTTGCTGGCATATTGAGTGCAGCACTTTCACAGCATCATCTTTCAGGATTTGGAATAGCTCCACTGGAATTCCATCACCTTCACTAGCTTTGTTCATACTGATGCTTTCTAAGGCCCACTTGACTTCACATTCCAGGATGTCTGGCTCTAGGTCAGTGATCACACCATCGTGATTATCTGGGTCGTGAAGATCTTTTTCCTACAGTTCTGTGTATTCTTGCCATCTCTTCTTAATATCTTCTGCTTCTGTTAGGTCCATACCATTTCTGTCCTTTATCAAGCCCATCTTTGCATGAAATGTTCCTTTGGTATCTCTGATTTTCTTGAAGAGATCTCTAGTCTTTCCCATTCTGTTGTTTTCCTCTATTTCTTTGCATTGATCACTGAAGAAGGCTTTCTTATCTCTTCTTGCTATTCTTCGGAACTCTGCATTCAGATGTTTATATCTTTCCTTTTCTCCTTTGCTTTTTGCTTCTCTTCTTTTCACAGCTATTTGTAAGGCCTCCCCAGACAGCCATTTTGCTTTTTTCCATTTCTTTTCCATGGGGATGGTCTTGATCCCTGTCTCCTGTACAATGTCATGAACCTCATTCCATAGTTCATCAGGCACTCTATCTATCAGATCTAGGCCCTTAAATCTATTTCTCACTTCTACTGTATAATCATAAGGGATTTGATTTAGGTCATACCTGAATGGTCTAGTGGTTTTCCCTACTTTCTTCAATTGAAGTCTGAATTTGGTGATAAGGAGTTCATGGTGTGAGCCACAGTCAGCTCCTGGTCTTGTTTTTGCTGTCTGTATAGAGCTTCTCCATCTTTGGCTGCAAAGAATATAATCAATCTGATTTTGGTGTTGACCATCTGGTGATGTCCATGTATAGAGTCTTCTCTTGTGTTGTTGGAAGAGGGTGTTTGTTATGACCAGTGCATTTTCTTGGCAAAACTCTATTAGTCTTTGCCCTGCTTCACTCCGTATTCCAAGGCCAAATTTGCCTGTTACTCCAGGTGTTTCTTGACTTCCTACTTTTGCATTCCAGTCCCTATAATGAAAAGGACATCTTTTTTGGGTGTTACTTCTAAAAGGTCTTGTAGGTCTTCATAGAACCATTCAATTATTATTCATGCCTGGAGAATCTCATGGACACAGGAGCCTGGTGGGCTATAGGGTCACAAAGAGTCGGACATGACTGAAGTGACTTTTAGCCAATTAACAATGTTGTGATAGCTTCCGGTGGACAGCAAAGGAACTCAGCCATACATATACATTTGTCTGTTCTCCCCCAAACTCCCCTCTTATTCAGGCTGCCACATAACATTCAGTAGAGTTCCATGTGCTACACAGTAGGTCCTTGGCAGTTATCCATTTTAAATATAGCAGTGAGTACCTGTCCATCCCAAACTCCCTAAGTATCACGTCCCCCTGGAAACCATAAGTTCATTCTTTAAGTCTCTGAGTCTGTTTCTGTTCACAGACTCCACTTTCTATGAAGCACACAAAGTCAGACTTGGGGTAGTCCATTGACGCATATCTCAATTTGGAGATGACTAACTCAAAAGCCTCTTGATGAAAGTGAAAGTGGAGAGTGAAAAAGTTGGCTTAAAGCTCAACATTCAGAAAACCAAGATCATGGCATCCGGTCCCATCACTTCATGGCAAATAGAGGGGGAAACAGTGGAAACAGTGTCAGACTTTATTTTTCTGGGCTCCAAAATCACTGCAGATGGTGACTGCAGCCATGAAATTAAAAGATGCTTACTCCTTGGAAGGAAAGTTATGACCAACCTAGATAGCATATTCAAAAGCAGAGACATTACTTTGCCAACAAAGGTCTGTCTAGTTAAAGCTATGGTTTTTCCAATGGTCATGTATGGATGTGAGAGTTGGACTGTGAAGAAAGCTGAGCGCCGAAGAATTGATGCTTTTGAACTGTGGTGTTGGAGAAGACTCTTGAGAGTCCCTTGGACTGCAAGGAGATCCAACCAGTCCATTCTGAAGGAGATCAGCCCTGGGATTTCTTTGGAAGGAATGATGCTAAAGCTGAAACTCCAGTACTTTGGCCACCTCGTGCGAAGAGTTGACTCATTGGAAAAGACTCTGATGCTGGGAGGGATTGGGGGCAGGAAGAGAAGGGAACGACAGAGGATGAGATGGCTGGATGGCATCACCGACTCGATGGACATGAGTTTGAGTGAACTCCGGGAGTTGGTGATGGACAGGGAGGCCTGGCGTGCTACAATTCATGGGTTCACAAAGAGTCAGACACAACTGAGTGACTGAACTGAACTGAACTGAACTTGGGGCCATCTTGATGTTTGCTCCCCACATTTACAGTGGAATGTGACAGCAAGAAGACAAAGAATAAAGTGAGTCACAGAAGGAAACTAAGACCTTTAGCACCAAAGCCTCCATCTCCATGACGCAATTATGGATAAAAGACAAGGAAAACACATTATATTTTAAAATAGGGAACACACACCAAGCAGTCTTAATATAATTCTCCTTGCATATATATTTTTGCTTTAGACTGTTCCTTGGTGATATAAAGTTGAATGGAAAGGCATTCTTAATGGTATATTTCAAAGTGCAACCATCACCAAGTGTAAAATTACAGATGTAGACATGAAATGTTTAATCCAAAGAGTTAAAACACTTACAAGCTCAATAGGACTTGTTGAAGACTCTCAAGGATTTCCACTTGGTAATTTTCCATGGTTTAATTGGAAAGATGCATGGATTTTGCAAGGTTGGCTGGAAGCTGCTTTTTAATAGTTTGGAGGATTATCTATGACTAAGGCCAATGCTGAAATGCAGCTTCTGCTGCTGCTGCTACTAAGTCGCTTCAGTCATGTCCGACTCTGTGCGACCCCATAGATGGCAGCCCACCAGGCTCACCTATCCCTGGGATTCTCCAGGCAAGAATACTGGAGTGGGTTGCCATTTCCTTCTCTAATGCATGAAAGTGAAAAGTGAAAGTGAAGTCACTCAGTAGTGTCCAACTCCTAGCGACCCCATGGACTGCAGCCTACCAGGCTGCTCCATCTATGGGATTTTCCAGGCAAGAGTACTGGAGTGGGTTGCCATTGGCTTCTCCTGAAGTGCAGCTAGCCTGTACTAAAGTCAAAGCTGAGGATGAGGAGAGATGTCAGTGGACGTGTGCAGCTCCAGAACTTGTTTGGGGTTTGATGGACACTAGCGATCTTTTTCTCACACAGCACTGCAGGAAATGCATATACTCAGAGAAATTGTCCACGTTAAAATCTGGGGGAAAACAGAATAGAAATTAAAAGCCTTATGGAAAGGAATGCATGTAGAAGACACTGGAATGATGTAGGAAGGATGGTCAGGAGAACAGAGGAACAAAAGGGGGTCAAGGATCATGGCATTTATCTTCCATGGACCCAAGTGGACATCCTCTCACAGAATCTCTTGTCTCTGGTCTCATCTCAGTTGTTTGGATTTTCCCAGAAGGTTGAGAGTCCCCTGGACTGAAAGGAGATCAAATCAGTCAATCCTAAAGGAAATCAACCCTGAATATTCATTGGAAGGACTGATGCAGAAGCTGAAACTCCAATACTTTGGTCACCTAGTGTGAAGAGCCGACTCATTGGAAAAGACCCTGATGCTGGGAAAGATTGAAGGCAGAAGGCGAAGGCGGCAGAGGATGAAATGCAACTCCTGCAGCTCAATTCCAGAAAAATAAACGACCCAATCAAAAAATGGGCCAAAGAACTAAACAGACATTTCTCCAAAGAAGACATACAGATGGCTAACAAACACATGAAAAGATGCTCAACATCACTCATTATCAGAGAAATGCAAATCAAAACCACAATGAGGTACCATTTCACACCAGTCAGAATGGCTGCGATCCAAAAGCCTACAAGCAATAAATGCTGGAGAGGGTGTGGAGAAAAGGGAACCCTCTTACACTGTTGGTGGGAATGTAAACTAGTACAGCCACTATGGAGAACAGTGTGGAGATTCCTTAAAAAACTGGAAATAGAACTGCCATACGACCCAGCAATCCTACTGCTGGGCATACACACTGAGGAAACCAGAATTGAAAGAGACATGTGTACCCCAATGTTCATCGCAGCACTGTTTATAATAGCCAGGACATGGAAGCAACATAGATGTCCATCAGCAGATGAATGGATAAGAAAGCTGTGGTACATATACACAATGGAGTATTACTCAGCCATTAAAAAGAATACATTTGAATCAGTTCTGATGAGGTGGATGAAACTGGAGCCTATTATACAGAGTGAAGTAAGCCAGAAAGAAAAACACCAATACAGTATACTAATGCATATATATGGAATTTAGAAAGCTGGAAAAACAACCCTGTATGCGAGACAGCAAAAGAGACACAGATGTATAGAACAGTCTTTTGACTCTGTGGGAGGGGAAGGGGGATGATTTGGGAGAATGGCATTAAAACATGTATAATATCATATAAGAAACAAATCGCCAGTCCAGGTTCAATGCAGGATATAGGAAGCTTGGGGCTGGTGCACTGGGATGACCCAGAGGGATGGTATGGGGAGGGAGGTGGGAGGGGGGTTCAGGATGCGGAACACGTGTACACCCGTGGTGGATTCATGTTGATGTATGGCAAAACCAATACAATATTGTAAAGTAAAAAAAATTTTAAAAAGAGGATGAAACGATTAGATAGCATTACTGATTCAATGGACATGAATTTGAGCAAAATCCAGGAGATAGCAGAGGACAGAGGAGCCTGGCATGCTGCAATCCATGGGGCGGCAAAGAGTTGGAAATGACTTAGAGACTGAACAGCAACAAGAACAGAATGCATTAGGATTCCTAGGAGCGCTTGTCATTTGAGGGCTTTCCTTGTACTCCTGAAGTTCTGTACAGATGCAACACGGAGGGAGCTCTGGAGGCCTGCTTTGCATTTCCCCCACCCCTGCAAAGCACACAGGGCCTGCCCCAACTGGGAGACTCAGATCGATGGCCCAGGGTCCTCCTGGCTTGTGAGCTGTGGGGACCCTTCACCTTGGGTAATCACTGGGCAGGTGCGGATAGTTCCCCTGCCCCAGCCAAAGGTGAAGCACTGTCCACATGCCCCACACTCACACACGTGCGCCTCACCCCAAGAACCCAGGATACTCTTGGTGTATGAATTGACCCTGTTGTGTTGGAACATGTTTCTGGATGTAGCTGCTGTTACAATGATGGGAGGGGGCAAAGAAGGCCTGGCATGCCAGTCCTCAGGGTAAGACTGTGCATGATTCCTGGAACGCCGAGCTCCTGGGCTGGGCTTCACACCTGCTGCCTTGGCTGTGCCAGGCCCTAGGGGCAAGCAGCAGAGGCCTGATGGGAGCCTGGGGGAGGCCAACCTCCACCCAGAAGGGTGGTCTCCCAGCCCCGCTGATTAGAAGGGAGGTCCTTCTCCCTTCTTGGTGCAAATGCTTGTAAACCCACGAAGCGGAGGTCCATGCCCCGCTCAGGCCCAGATGACATCTGGACAGCGCATCACACTGAAAGGAAGAAGAGCAGTTACCAAGGTGTCGGGGAGCATCACCACGGGGCAGCAGGAGTGCCGGAGCAGCCGGCCCATCTTCCAGACGGAGAGCAGCGCCACCACCAGGATCAGCATGAAGCCCACGAAGGCAAACAGGGCCAGCGCCAGAGGCAGGGCCTCTCCTGAAAACAGAAAGACAGGAACCGGCTTAGGAGACAGCCCTGAAGACCAACTCACTCACCAGTCCTGGGCCTCCCTGGCCTTCCCGGGATTGGCTCTGCAGACGGATCAAGAGAGCAGACTCCGGCACCCTGAGATCTGACATATGCCCCAGGGACAAGAGTGACCACCATTCAATCGTTTTTCTAGAATCCAGATTGGTTTCCAGAAAGCCAAGGAAGATTACAGTCTTTTTCTTGGGAAGGAAAAGGGAGGAGCCTCATGCATTAAGCACTAGCTGTGTTTGCACACACCTTGGCACCACTGCCAGAAGGAAGGCAGAGAGCCAGGCCCCCAGGCAGGATGAGGGGGCGGTGCCCAAGAGCACAGCCCAGAAGGGAGCTGGGCGGTAACTGAAAACAAAGTGTGCTTCACAATTTTCTCTTGGCGTTGATCTGTATTACGGAGGAAAATATTGAATTCAGAACACAGTCACATAATAACTCTGATGTATTAAGTCCTGGCGACGGTTAAGTGACTTACCCCAGGTCACACAGGGAGGGCTATGCTCCAAATGCTACTAAGTGATGTATCAGAGAGTGCCAAGTCTGAGCATCTGGAGATGTGGAAGTGGGGGATGGGTTATTTCCCCATCTCTCCATCCTGTTCGTGTAGCCCCTCTGAGCTGGGCTGCTCACCCACAGTGTGAAGGGTGGCACAGCTGATGCAGCTGCAGAGAAGCTGGGAGGGTCTCCTCAGTGCTTTTGGAAACTATTTGGCAGCACACATCAAGAGACGGGGCTTCCCAGGAGGCTCCGTGGTAAAGATTCTGCCTGCCAATGCAGGGGACGTGGGTTCAATCCGTGGGTCAGGAAGACCCCCTGGAGAAGGAAATGGCAGCCCACTCCAGTATTCTTGCCTAGAAAATCCCATGAAAAGAGGAGCCTGGTGGGGTATAGTCCACGGGGTTGCAAAAGAGTCAAACACGACTGAGTGACTGAGCACACAGCACGCATCAGGAGACACACAAATGTTCAGACTCTTTCATCCCCTCCTCTGAGTAGATTCCCAAGAATAATTCCAAAGAGGACAAAACATACACATAAAGCAATTCACAGCAACGTCTAGATTAGAGCCTCAGCTTCATAACCAGCTGTCCGCGGAGCCCACAGCAGCACACCTGCACCTCCCTCCACCCCAGCATGCTCTGGTGCATTCCCTCATAGCACGAGCCACGACAGGAAACCATTGCATTTGCTTACTTGTCTGTCTACTCAACTAGAAGGTAAGCTCAGTGAGGGCAGGGACTTGTCTGCTATATCCCAGTGACAGTGCTCAGTAATTATTCACTGAATGAATGAATGAATCAGTGAAAATGAACATCATCTTCAAAAGCAGATGGAAATGGGTACTTCCGGGAGTAGGCCAGTGGTTAGGAATCCACCTGCCAATGCAGGGGACATGGGTTTGATCCCTGGTCTGGGAAGATCCTATATGACACTGAACCATTAAGCCCATGTCCCACAGCTACTGAGCCTGTGCTCTAGAGCCCACGAGCTGCAACTACTGAGACCCCGTGCTCTGCAACAAGAGAAGCCACTGCAACGAGAAGCCTGAGCACCGCACGTAGAGCACAGCCCCTGCTTGGCACAACTAGAGAAATCCCACATGCAGCAAGGAAGACCCAGCACAGACAAAAACTAAATAATTTTCTTTAAAAAGCAGATGGAAATGACCTAAATATCCCCAAGTAGAGGATGATTTATTACATCATCAAATATCAGCATGGCAGGTCAGGAGGTCAGCTATTAAAATGAGAATTCAGTTCAGTTCAGTTCAGTCGCTCAGTCGTGTCCAACTCTTTGCGACCCCATGAATCACAGCACGCCAGGCCTCCATGTCCATCACCAACTCCCGGAGTTCACTCAAACTCATGTCCATTGAGTCAGTGATGCCATCCAGCCATCCCATCCTCTGTCGTCCCCTTCTCCTCCTGCCCCCAATCCCTCCCAGCACCAGAGTCTTTTCCGATGAGTCAACTCTTCGCACAAGGTGGCCAAAGTACTGCAGTTTCAGCTTTAGCATCATTCCTTCCAAAGAACACCCAGGGCTGATCTCCTTTAGAATGGACTGGTTGCATCTCCTTGAGAATTAGGACACATAATATGCACAAGCATGTCCACTGCAGCATGGGTGGCAGTCACAAAACACTGGGGAGCACAGAATACACCTAGTTGAGGGGTTCTGTTACACGTATTGTGACACATCCACACAGCGGCTTGTTATGCATCTTTAAAACGAGGTAGATCCATAGGTGCTGACGTGAACAGGCGTTCACAACAGCAACACCAAGTGACGGCAAGGGTGGTGCGGAGCAGTAAGCACAGTACAGTCCCAGCTGTGCTGGTGAGTTCTGGCCTCACACGATGATTGCAAAATTAAACACCACACTTGCCAAAGGAAACCTCCTCAATGGTGTGGGGAGAATGGAAAACTTGGATCAGGAGGATCACCTGGAGGACGAAATGGCAACCCACTCCAGGATTCTTGACTGGAAAATTCCAGGGACAGAGGAGTCTGGCCGGCTATAGTCCATGGGCTCACAAAAGAGTCAGACACGACTGAGCAACTGAGCTCATACACACATATGCACACTTCTTACTCTACATACTTCTCTGTTGTTTGAATTTTTTTTAACAAGCTTGACCTACATGGTTCTAAAAAATAGTATAAAATGGTAATCAGAAAGTCTTCATGAAAAATGTTTTAATATGATATTTGTGAAAAAGCAGACACAAAACATATGTATAATACAACTGGAACATATGTCTACATGAAGGATAACACCCTTGTAGAGGATAATTTGGAAACAGCAGTCAAAATTCAAATGTGTATCCCTTCAACCCAGCAACTCTGCTGCCAGGAATTTATCCTTCACATACACCAGCAAGTGATCTATGTACCAGGTAACTAATGAGAGCATTGGTTATAATAGCAAAATATCAGGAAAAATCCTAAATAGCTCTCAATACCGCACACGTGAGCTCAGTTGCTTCAGTCATCTCCAACTCTTTGCTACTCTACAGACTATAGTCTGACAGGCTCCTCTGTCCATGGGATTCTCCAGGCAAGAATCCTGGAGTGGGTTGCCACGCCCTCCTCCAGGGGATCTTCCCAACCCAGGGATCAAATCCCCGTCTCCTGTGTCTTCTGCCTTACAGGCAGATTCTTTGCTGCTGAGCCACCAGGGAAGCCCACCCCTCAATAGAGGGGTAGTTAAATTAGTTATAGGTATACAACACACAATGGAGAACTAGGTAGCTAGTAAAAGAAGGTTAAAGAAATTCTTTTTTAGATATGAAAAAATCTATAATATGTATAAAGTGAAAAAGACTTTATAGATCCAGAAGATCTATAAAAAGATCCAGAACAGTGCACAGAGTATGCTACCATTTGTGCTAAAAAGAAGAAACATATATAATAATTTATTTCCATTTACTTGTAAATGCATTGGGAAGTTTTCAGAAAGATATACAAAGAGCTAACCCCTATGGGGGAGTGGATAGGAATGACATGGATGAGGAAGAGGAGGAGGAAGCCAATTCCAAATTCTTATCATATTTTTTGAAATATATATGTACCAAATATTCAAAGTTATATTTTAAAAACTAAAAAGCTATACACAGATGTCACTAGCAGTGTCTGTATGGCAGAATCATGGGATATGGGGTTTCATTTTGTTCATTTTCATTGTAGGTTTGTACACCATAAAAAATTTAAGGGAAAAAAATTAAAGAAGAGGATTCTACAGACTTTCCATCAGGCCCCTCCCAGCTGAGAGCTGTGATACACAGCGGGCACCCTCTCACAAGGTCTGACCTTCAGGGGCCCCAGCCGCCTCACCTGCACTGGCCCCTGATTCGCAGGCAGCGGCCACCTGGTCAACCAGCTTTGCAAAGTCTGTCCTCAGGCCTCGGAAGCTTTCAGGGAGAAAGCGTGCCAGACAGCTGCCAAGGGACCCCCACCCAGCCCGAGGGTGGACTTTCACCTCAGGATTGGGGTGGGGATTAGGACACAGCACAGTTTCACCACCAGAACCCATGCAGCCTGGGGGAGCAGGTCAGGGAAACCAAGGGGAGACTCAGAGCCAGAGGAAGTAGCAGGCGCCGTGCAGCCCCAGGAGGGCAGGCAGGCTGCCTTACCTTGCACCTTGACACATTCTGTCGGGCTGAAGGCACTGTGCCGCCCGATGGCCTTCACGAACGTCCGGGCCTTCACACAGTATGCCGCCCCGGGCTCCACCGTCTCCAGGTACACGGGAAGGATCCCCGGCCTCACCACTTTGATGTGTTCCTTTAGGAAACCAGAGAACAGTCACACCCTGAGCCAAGCAGGCCAGGAAAGGGAGAGGAGGAGGGAAGGAAAGCTGTCAATACTTCCTTTCCAGCATGCTTACATAATGTTCCTCTCATTCTTTCATTTATACATTCACTCATTTTTTAAAAATTACTCATTTATTTAGCACGTATTGTGTGCCATGCACAGTCTCAGGCACTGAACAAAACAGGGGCACCCAGCACCGAAGAGAACAAAAAGTTCCTGCCCTCGCAGAGCTTATGTCATATATGAGGAAGCCAGACCATTGATAACACACATCAGGTGGTGATGAGGGTTATGAGGAATCATGGAGCAGGACCAGCAGGTAGAGAGTGACGAGGAGGCACCAGCAGAGTGGCTCGGGGAGGCCTCTCTGATAGGCTCATACTTCGACAGAAAGCTGACTGGGTGCTTGGCCCGGCCATGACTTCCAGAGGGTCAGTGAAGAGGAGCACTTCAGCCAGTGGGCAGTGCCTCCTCATGCATGCACCCATCCACTGTCTGTCCGTCCATCTGCACAGCCCTCCACCTCTGCCACCCCTGAGACCTGCAGAGGCTTGTCTGGGCCAAGCCCAGGTGACTCAGGGCAGGTGCTCCTCTCCCAAAGAACCTGAGGGACCTGCCCATTCCCTGCAGCCCAGGCCCCAATCTGCTCCCACATGACTGCATCCGCCTGGCTCACAGTGCCAGGCCCTACTACTGGGCCCTGACCCAGCAGGAGTAAATGCTAGGAACCGTGGCTACTCCCCTTCCAGGGGCATGTGGTGGGGCACATGTCCTGGCATTAGCTCAGGGGTACCCTTGGCCAGAGAAGGGTCTATCAAAGGCCAGCCAACATCTGGCAACCCCTAGGCTTGGCCTGATAAAATCAGCAGGACCAGTCAGATTTCTTGTCCTGGGAACTGGTATTGAGGAACTGAATACCCAGCCAGAAGCAGGGACCAAGGGGAGAGGACATGGTGAGGGGAGTCAGTCGCAACCAAAGGCACTCACGGGAAGGAGTGATGAGGGGTCAGGGCAAGCTGGGGTGAGGGCCACGGACAGAGCACATAGAGAGGACCCCCAGAGGGAAGCAAGGGCTCCCCAGGTGGACGGGGGCCTCTGGGTGAGCGAGGCTGTGCAGCAGCCTGGCTCTGGGCCTGCTCCAGTCACAGATTCTGTGAGAGCCCCCAACAGCACCGTGTTAATCCTTGTGGCAGGGCTTCTCAGGTGACTCAGTGGTAAAGAATCCTCCTGCCAAGGCAGGAAATGCAAGTTCAATCCCTGGGCCAGAAAGATCCCCTGGAGAAGGAAATGACAACCCACTCCAGTGTTCTTGCCTGGGAAATCGCATGGACAGAGGAACCTGACCTGATGGGCTATATTCCATGGGGCGCAAAGAATCAGACACAACTGAGTGACTAAACAACAGCAATCCTTGTGACAGAGCCTACTTTTCCCTGCGCTGATTCGAGTGGGTTTTATCACTATTTCAGCTTGGACAGGGCTCCATAGGTGCACCCACACTTCATGCCTTCTGCTGCTGCAGCTCAGGCACTCCCTCTGAGAGAGCTGACCTCCCACCCAGCCTGGCCTGCAGCACCCACCCCACAGGGAGGGGCCGTGCCCCATCTAGGCATTCCCGGTGGCCCATTGGCTCACAATTAGGGTTGTTTATTAGCTAGCTTCTGGCTCTCTGCCCCGAATTCTGCACCCAGCCCAGATGCACACCCTCAAGAAGCTGGGACCAGCCTCGTATACTTATGAAATCATCCAGTTGATCTGCAACAGTCCTGTCTGCTGCCCCTAAACAGCAGAAAGAATGGCTGAGAAGACATGCTGATGGGAGAGAAGAAATGCATTGCACAGGTATTGTGGATCCAACTATGACAGTTTAAAGCCAGGAGGTGGCCCCTCTACTTCAGCGAATATGTCCTAAGACGGCTCCCAGCTAAAGTCTGGGTGGGACGAAGGCAGTCCTTTGAGTTTGATGCTGCCAGCATTGTCAGCCTACACCGATTCCTGTGTTCCCTCATTTCACCCAGGCCTGCTCATCCTCCGGCCACCCCAGACAGCAGGCACTGCAGGGGCCAGCCTTCCTCATCCAGCTCTCAGAGCTTCTCCAAAGTCTAACTCGAAGGCCCAGGCTGCAAGTCTCACCTTGGCACCGGGCTCCCTTCTCCAGTAGGACACGAAGAACTCAAAATGGGGCCCCAGATCTTCCAGCTTAATAAGCAGGTGGAAGCCGTCCATGGTGATCTCCATCCCAGGCGGGGTGAGGATGGCTGTTGGCAAGACAAGGGGAGAGTCAAAGCCAGTCCCAGACAGGACTGATTTCTGTCCAGGGAGACCATGACCAAACCATCAGTGGAAACACGCCAGGCTCATGGGAGGGGAGGGGTTTTGATGCGGCTTCATGGCATGCAGAAGCAAGACTGTACTCAGCAGGTGCTCAGCAAACTCTTTGTGAATGACGCGCAAATGAAAAAAACAAACAACAGCCATGTAGTACAATTCACATAGATCAGTGACATATACCGTCTGCTGCTAACTTTCAAACATCAGCAGATCAGCAGCTTGTGGATGGGTTGGCCTTTCTAGTCCCAGTCCAAGGAGTCTTCATCTCATAGCGTTATGGAAAGTCAGAGGGTTTTACAAATTCCAAGAATCAGCTCTAGTAATTACAGCCTAAGCACAAACACCATCTTTCATGTTATTGGATCCAAAACAGAGAGACCCCGCAGGCCCCATGGATACTTTCCACTAGTAGACCAGGAACCAAAAAGCCCACACAGACAGTCTTCAGTCCCTGCCTACTGATGATGGATCCAGACCTTCCTCTCAGATCCAGACACTGCAAGACCGGAAGGGCCACCCTAATTGTGGGCTGTGGCTTGGGAGTGTGTTCTGGCTAAATCCTCCTGCACCAGGGTCAGTGGACACTCAACAGAAAGGCAGTTCCTGCAGGGAGTTTTCAGAGAACAAAGTATTTCCTGGCATCTAAAGAGCTGCTTGGAAAGAGGACAGGAGGACTTGGGAAGTCAGGGGCCAACTGTGCAAAACATACCCAGATTAGAGGTTTCATATGAGCACACAGCACCACTAGAATTGCCTCTGAAACACCTCCAGTAAGAAAGGAGATGTTTGACTCCTCCACTTTTAAGTTAAACATGATTAGAATTGGATCCCCTGATCTCCATCTATGTAGAGAATAGAATTAGACAAAATGACCACATGTCATTTCCGTTCAGATGATTTTCTGACAACGTTGGGGCAGGAACTTCTCTCCTATGTACTCTACATACTCATCTCATTTAATCCAACCAGCAAGCTTCAGAAAGTAAATATTACTCCTACTTACAGATGACATAGCAGAGCCTCAGAGAGGTTACATGACATTCCCAGAGTCACCCAGTGAATGGCCAGACTTTAAGCTCATGTCTTTCCACGTTTCTAGACTCTGTTGTGTGGGGTGATTTTTAACTCCCAAGGAACAGGATGCACTTAGATCACTTAAATCAGACTCTAGGGATGGGTCCTGGAGATCAGGGGTTCTCAAGCTCTCCTGTGACTTGAATTTGCATTGAGGTTAAGAACCTCTGCTCTCAACAGGCTTCCCTTTAAGAACTGGGGATCCTTTCCAAGACAGCCTTAAAACCAGATTTTTCATGTATGAGGAGAAGCTGGGGTGGGGTTTTACAAAGGCCAAAAAGCAGACGTCATGCCCTGAGGAGTCTCAGTTTCCTCCCAGCTCTGCAGCTGGTTCCACCTGTGTGAGGACCCTCATCCTCTGCTTCTGGCGCAGGTATGGAGACACCTTTCCTCAGCTCCTCAGCAGCGAGCCCTTTTCCTGTTAATACTTGCCTTTTCAAGCACAAGTTGCTACTGCACACACCCACCCTCAGAGCTGTGTAGACACTTCCTTATCTCCAAATGCCCCATGCCTGCCTTTCCAACAACAGCTGCCAGCCTCCAGCAATGATCTTGGCTGGAACCCTGTGCTTCCAGGAGCCAGAGGGAGGTGGTGCTGGTGCTGCCCAGGCACTGTGGGTGGAGGCAGAGCTACAGCAGCCTCCGGTGCCCCTCCGGCTACCCCAGGGCCTGGCACTGGGATCCCACTGCTTCCACCATGTCCTACCATGGGAGAGAGGGCAGGCAGAGGAGCCCACATCCTGCACCAAAATTCCTACTGGTATCCATTCCAAAAGGACTTCCCTGTAGCTCTAACAGTAAAGAATCTGCCTGTGATGGAGGAGACCAGGGTTCGATTCCTGAGTCAGGAAGATCCTCTGGAGAAGGGAATGGCAATTCACTCCAGTATTCTTGCCTGGAGAATTCCATGGACAGAGAAGCCTGGTGGGCTACAGTTCATGGGGTGGCAAACAGTTGGACACGACTGAGCGACTAACACACACACACCCATTCCAATGGTCCCACTCCCACCCCCTAGCTCATCCCTTCTTCCTCTGCTTGCTGGCTCTCAACTCTGGGCATATCCCTAGGGTAATAATAATAATACAAACAGCTGAGTGCTATTACAAGGCAGCACTGCCCTGAGCATGTACACTTTTCATCTCACCCCCAACCACCCACCAAGGCAAGCCGTTGCCCCTCTCACTCAAGTGGCTGAGCCGGGATTTGAATCCCATCTGTCTGACTCTGGAGGACCAAGTTCTCCCTCAGCTCTATCTTCACCTCCTCCAGCAGGGGCTCCCTCACCTTCTAACCCTCCTGGTTTCTCCCAACTCCCACGCTCCTCAGGAAGCTCTGACTCACTCCATTAATTTAGAGGCTGCCCTGACTTCCCCGTGTCCTCACTCCCAGCAGAGGGTCACCTGTCACCCAGAGAATACAGGTCCCCAAAGACCTTTCATTTGCCTTTCCTGTGTGTCCCCGGGGGTCACATCATCACCCACAGCTGTCTTTGTACCTCCACTCAATCCCCCAGTTGGCAGCCTGCCCAACATCCCCGCTCCTCCTGCTCCATGAGACCACTTTCAAGAGGACCTATTTGGGGGACTCCCTCAGGTGCAGCAGCAGCCGTCTGTTCTCCCTTCTCTGACTCTCTCCCTGTCCTCCATTCTCTTCAAACCCTAGGTTTCCCAGAATCCTAGCCTGGTTCTATTTGTCCTCATATCTTGTCCCTGGACACCCTCACCTGCTCTCAAGCCGTTAGCTATTAATTTCATTTTGTGTGTCTGTGACCTGTCTGAGTCCCAGGGCCTGATTCCCAACTGCCAATCAGACATCCATGGGATGATGTCTGATAGGAATCTCAACCTCAAAGAGCCCAAAGCCAGCAGCATCTCTTATTCCTCAGACCAGCCGCCCCTCCTGGGTCCTCTTCCTTGGATGGCACTCCTCCTAACCCCATCTGGAAGCTGGGTGCCATCACCATCTCCCCCACCTCTGTCTCACGGGAACTGGTCACCGAGCTCTGTCCCTTCTAACTCAACCATGTCTCTAGAATTCGTCCTCTCCTTCCCATGCCTCCCCCTCCTCTAGGATCACGATCCACCCTGGTTCAGCTGGAATGTTACAGCCCTCTCTTCACTTTTCCCATGGCCTGCAGGTCTCTCCTACTCCAGCTCACTTTCCACACCACAGCCAGTGCGACTGTTCTGTAGGCAGACCTGGACCAGATCCCCTGTTCTTCCATGACGCTCCTCTACTGATCTGATGAGACTTCATGTCGAAGCCCTTCACCGTGTGACCAGCTGCTTCCTCACCCCCAGCCATCCAGACCCTGCTCCTGCTCTTTCCCCTCACACCCTGCTACACACTGGGTATTGTTTGCACTCTGCCAGTTTGGTCACCAATCCAGATTCTTCCCTTACTTCTTCCTCAGTATGTTTGCCAGGTTCCATTGCTATAGAAAAGTTATTTATTTCCAAAGGGCTGTTTTTGGTCACTGTGATCATGTATAGACCCTATTGCCAAAGAAGATGCTTACACAGGCAACAAAGATGGGGCCAGTAAGCCTCAGATGGGAGGCAGTGTTAAGAGTTAATGATGTGTGATCATGGTAGGGAAAGGCCGTCCTAGCGCTTCTACCCACTTCCAGAGCACTTTTCCTTCCAGAGACAGTCAGGAATAACTTCCAAAGTCTCATTTCAAAATGAGAGAGAGGAAGCAGCTGGCAATGTTTTCAACAGACCAGTTAGGGTTGTCTATGTTTGCAGCATTCTGACTTTATAAGACTCATTTGATGCTGAAGAGAATCCCAACAGTCTCAGTGAGCACAGCTGCTGCAGGGGAGGCTGCTGGGGTCAGGGGAGTAAGGAGAGAAGGGCCTTACTTGAGTTCTGGTTAAAGCGGTGCTTCAGAGTGCTCCAGGTCGAGGTCAGCGAGCCCAGGGTGGCCCTGACCCGGAGGCTGTACGACACAGTGGCGGTGATGTCCTCTGTGATGTCACACTCAGGCCTTTGAGTGGGTGAGCACCAGATGCTGGGGATCCAGATGTGGCTTGTGTACAGGCTCTCATACTCCCTGGCCAAAGAGAGGAGGGGACAGCGTCACACCAGGCCCTTCCACCCTGGCTCAATGATGGTTTCAAGTAACCGCCTCCTCCGCTAACTTTTTATGGGCCAGGAAAACAAGTATTTGCTCCACATTCCTTTCCTCCCCTCTCCTCCGTCACCAACCATCCCTTCTTTCTGACTCCTTCTCCAAAGACAGGGAGCCTCAGGCATCAACCCCACTCTGTCCTGGTCTCTCCATCTGCACGGTCACCACCCTAGTCTCTGCGACTCACCCCTTGCCTTGCTGCGTCTCTGGACAGATTTTCCTACTTCCCTTCCTGCCAGTCTTCAGACCATTTGTCACTCAGCAGAGCAGAGCATTTCTCTCCTTAGTGACTTCCAAAGAGCCTAGAATGGAATGCATACTCTCCCCGGCTGACAAGAATCTCTGGCCTTCTTGCTCCGCCCCTAAAGTTGATACTCCCTCCACACGGTCCTCCTCACGATTCCTCCAACTTGGCAACGTGCTGCTGTGTCTCAGTGCCCTGCCCTCAGTGTGAGTGCCCTGCATTCACACTGCTTGCCCGCTCCTGTCCTTCAGATATTGGCTTAAATATCACATCCTCAGACAGACCTTCCCTAACCATCAGATAAAAAGCTGCCACAGAGCCAACTCACTGTGCAATGGATTTTAGCTCCCTCCTAGAACTGATTTCTATCTGAACTTACCCACAGCAGTGCTGCCTGATAGAACTTCCTGTGATGGTGAAAACCTTCTGTATTTGTGTTGTTTTACAATGGCACCCCACTCTGGTACTCTTGCCTGGAAAATCCCATGGATGGAGGAGCCTGGTAGGCTGCAGTCCATGGGGTTGCTAAGAGTCGGACACGACTGAACGACTTCACTTTCACTTTTCACTTTCATGTATTGGAGAAGGAAATGGCAACCCGCTCCAGTGTTCTTGCCTGGAGAACCCCAGGGACGGGGGAGCCTGGTGGGCTGCCGTCTATGGGGTCGCACAGAGTCAGACACGACTGAAGTGACTTAGCATAGCATAGCATACAGTAGCCTGTAGCCACAGATGGCTATTAAGAACTTGAAATGTGGTTCATATGACTAGGAAACAGACTTTTGAATTTAATTTTGATTAATTTAAGTATAAATAGCTGTCCATGTCTAGTGGCTACCACATTGGACAGTGCAGACCTAGTGTACTTATTTCTTTAAGTTTTTACTGTCTCCTCCTCTAAATGTAATCTTCTTCTGCCTGGAAACTTTGTGGTCTGTACCCCTGAGCCTAGGAGAATGTCTATGCATGTAGCTGCTTGGTTTGTATGAATTGTTAGTGAGCTTTACTGAGTACTTTCTGCATCCCTGTCACTCCTTGACAGCTCTGAGAGCCTGGACACCTGGAGAAGGACCAGCTGACCTATAGGGTCACAATTTGTTTTGGCTCCTGGGGGCAAGTGTACTGTCAGGAAAACTGAGGTCTCACCGACCCCTAAAATATCTGAGTCTCCAAATAATTTCTCTTCCTCAAGTCAGAGCCAAACTCATTTCATCTTAAGATTTTCTTCAGCTTTAGACAACTGACTCACTGTTGGAAAGAAACTTCACGAAAATGTGTTTATATACTTTTGTGTTCCCAGAGAGTTCACTGCCAAATCCATGGGACAACTTCCCTTGTTGCTTCAATTCTCTTAGGGCCCATGAAGACAGAGGAGGCAGATCATAGGAAATCATCTTTCTCTGGGCTCACAAAGCCTTCTTGAGCTCTGGAATGAGGGCTGTGCCTCTAGGAATCAACTACTGCCTAAAGGAGAGAAACTGAAAAACAAAACAACAGCAACAACAACAACAAACGCTTACCCCTGGTACTCGACAGAATAGTGTACTATTTCTTCAGGCACAGTCACTGGGCTCCATGTCAAGACGTGCTTCATGTTGGTTGATTGCACAGAGAGGTTCTGAGGGGCAGGTAGAACAGCCACTCCATCTGGGACCAAGGAGACAGACAAGCTGACAAGGCGAGTTCACCTCAGGGAATGCCACAGCTTCAGGTTAGTTTCTAACGAAAAGTCAGACATGCTTAGGAACTAGTCAGTCAGTCAGTTCAGTCCCTCAGTCATGTCCGACTCTTTGTGACCCCATGAACCACAGCACGCCAGGCCTCCCTGTCCATCACCAACTCCCAGAATTTACCCGAACTCATGTCCATTGAGTCAATGATGCCATCCAACCATCTCATCCTCTGTCGTCCCCTTCTCCTCCTGCCCTCAATCTTTCCCAGCATCAGGGTCTTTTCAAATGAGTCAGCTCTTTGCATCAGGTGGCCAAAGTACTGGAGTTTCAGCTTCAACATCAGTCCTTCCAATGAACACTCAGGACTGATCTCCTTTAGGATGGACTGGTTGGAACTAGAAGAAACTCTAATTTTACCATATTTGTGTTCATGCTAAATATTGCTATCATCATTGTAATTCTCCCTTTGGTGATTAGCATATTAACATTAATATTAATATGTATGTGTATGGGTGCTTAGTTGTGACTCTTTGTGACCCTATGGAATACAACCTGCCAGGATCCTCTGTCCATGAGAATTTCCAGGCAAGAATACTGGAGTGGGTTGCCATGCCCTTCTCCATGGGGATCTTCCTGACTCAAGGATCAAACCCACATGCCCTGCATCTCCGGATTGCAGGCTGAATCTTTACCACTGAGCCATCTGGAAAACCCAGTTAATATTAATAATAATAGCTAACATTATTGACATTAATAATGGTTAGTATTTTTGGTCACCTGATGCAAACAGTCAGCTCATTGGAAAAGTCCCTGATGCTGGGAAAGATTCAAGGCAGACGGAGAAGAGGGCATCAGAAGATGAGATGGCTGGATGGCATCACTGATGCAATGGACATGAACTTGGGCAAACTTCGGGAGATGGTGAGGGACAGGGAGGCCTGGCGTGCTGCAGTCCATGGGGTCGCAAAGAAGCAGACATGAATGGGCGACTGAACAACAATATTACTGAGCACTTACCAAGCTCTATCTATGCCGTGAGCTCGATTATCACATGATTTTCTCATTTAATTCTCATGACCATACTGGGATGTAAGGACCATCAGTTTCTCTGGTGTACAAGTGAGAAAACTGAAGCACATTATATACAACCCTTGTGTCACACTGGCCGCGATGCAGGCCTGGACTTTGTTTGGACTTTGCCACTGAATTTGTGACTGTAAACACGTTGCGTAAACCTGAGCTCCCCACCTCTACATGGCAAACCCATATCGGCTCCTGCCAGCTTCTCATCACCACCCCCTCTTGCTACTGCCATCCTCAGCTATCAGAGCAATTCCTTTGTGTCCCCAAAATGGCCAAACGGGGCACAGCTGCTATTTGGGAAGTGCAGGCTCAGGTCTGCCATGGAAGGAGTCCAGTACAGAAGGGCACCAAGCCAGTTTGGAGACTCCACCCCAGACAGCCTGCAGGCCTCTGAGCCAGATGAGACTCAAGCATCTGCTCACGCAGCTGTGTGCCCAGAGTGTGCACACAGTGGGTCTACAGCTTGCACACAGAATCAAAGCTGATTTGTGATTCTTGTGATTCTTCACAGAATCATCTGTGAAGCTGATCCCTAATAAGGACTTTGCAGCCCCAGTCCGGATCTCCTACTGTGGTCTCCCCCTCTGACTTTTACATACTCCTCTTTTAATGCCCAACACCTGCCTCCTTTTGCTGTTACAGTTGCAGTGATAACATCAACAGCACAGTGTGTATAAGGCTGGGACCCTCGCCTGGGACTTTTCATCTTTGTGTCTGTCTCCAAATTGGCACCTGCTGTTCGTTATCAAGTCCTGTAACCATGAGGGGATGGGGGCTGCCAGGAACATCCCACTTAGTGCCCTTGTGGGCACTAATGTAGGACCTGGTGATGCAGCCCAATCTCACTCTCAGCATCCAGGGCTTGGCCTGTGAGGAAACACCTGGGGTGCCCTCAAGGGAGGCTTCCTGCCCTCCCCACCCTTATACTTGTCGTCATCCAAGGGAAGAAAGGGAAAAGAGCCAGCTGCAATAAGATAGCACAGGAGGGCAGGGTGTAGTCCCTTCTGACATGCTTCCTCTGGTGAAGTAGACAAAACATTTCTCTAGTCAGATATGTGAGGATTTTAAAACTATAAACATAAAGCTTGAATTCATAATTCTAAAACTCTCAAAAATGAAATCTCCTGGCCCAGATAATTATACTGGAGAATACGAATGTGAGATGTGAGACTTGGACCATAAAGAAAGCTGAGCACTGAAGAATTGATGGTTTCAAACTGTGGTGCTGGAGAAGACTCTTGAAAATCCCTTGGACTTCAAGGAGATCCAACCAGTCCATTCAGGAAATCAGTCCTGAATATTCATTGGAAGGACTAATGCTGAAGTTGAAGCTCCAGTACTTTGGCCACCTGATGTGAGGAGCTGACTCATTGGAAAAGTGTCTGATGCTGGGAAAGATTGAGGGCATGAGGAGAAGGGGGAAACAGAAGATAAGATGGTTGGATGGCATCATCAGCTCAATGGACGTGAGTTTGAGCAAACTCTGGGAGATGGTGAAGGACAGGGAAGCCTGGCATGCTGCGATCCATGTGGTCACAAAGAGTCGGATACTACTTATCAACTGAACAACACCACAAACTATGAAATAGTTAAAGAGAAAGTAGTACCAATTTTATACAATATCTTCCAGAAATCAAAGAGGAAAAAACTTAACTTTATGGGGTCTGTATTACCTTGATACCAAAATCAAAGATTATTTATATATTTTTAAAAGCGAAAGACTACAGATCAATATGTCTCAGGCACTTAGGTGCAAAAATCTTTGACAAATACAATCCAGATTTGGTGTTGTATAAGACTATATACCCTGATCAAGTGGGATTTATTCCAGGTATGCAAGGCTGCTTCAGTATTTGAAAATCAATTAATGTAATCCACCACGTCAATAAGATCAAGAAGAAAAACCATATAATTGTTTCAACTGACACCAAGAAAGCATTTACAAAATTCAACACCCATTCATAATTTAAAAACAAAACAAAAAGAAAAAAAGAAACCGTTTCTTTGAATTATGAACAACAGGAATTATCTCAATTTGATAATGATCATCTATAAAAAACCTACAGCTGGATTTTCCTGGTGGCACAGTGGATAAAAATCTGCCTGCTGATGCAGGAGACACAGGTTTGATCCTTGATCCGGGAAGATCCCACATGCCGTGGAACAGCTAAGCCTGTACAACACAGCTACTGAGCCCAAGTTCTCGAGCCTGCCAGCCGCAACTACTGAAATCTGTGCACCTAGAACCTGTGCCCACAGCAAGAGAAGCCACACAGTGAGAGGCACTGCAATGAAGAATAGCCCCTGCTCACCGCACCTAAAGAAAGCCCATGCAAATCAGTGAAGATCCAGCATAGCCAAAAAACACCTACAGCTAGCATCTTGTTCAATGGTAAAAGGCTGGATGCTTTTCCCTATATCAAGAATGAGGCAAGGATGCCCACACTTATCACTTTTATTTGACATTGTACTAGAAGTTCTAGCAACTGTAATAAGGCAAACTAAGGAAGTGAAAGACATTACAGCTTGGAAAATAAGTGATAAATCTCCCTCTATTTCCAGGTGACATGTTAGGCTATGTAGGAAATCCCACAGAATCTACCAAAAAAGCCTCTGAAAACTAATAGTGAGTTTGGCAAGTTCATGGGATATAAGATAAATGTTAAAAAATTAGTTGTATCTCTAAATACTAGCAATGGAAACTTATATGCAGAAACTTAAAATATTATTTGCAATCATTGCCCCTCCCCAAAAGAAAAACTCATGTGTAAATCGAATGAAACATATCTTTCTATGGGGAAAACACCACAATGCCAGTGAAAAAATTTCAAAGAAAATCTAAATAGATGGAGAGGCATACTGTGCTCATGGATTGGACAACTCAACATAGTTAAAAAGGTAATTCTCCCCAAATTGATATATACGTTTAACAGGGTTCCTATCAAAAACCCAGCAAGGTTTTTTTGTGGAGATAGGTAAGCTTTTCCTAAAATTTAAGAGAAAAGGCAAAGGCACAAGAATAAAACAATTTTGAAAAAGCAAAAGGTAAGAGAACTCAATCTACCCAATTTTAAAACTTACAATAATTAAGACTGTGTGGTATTGACAAAGCAATAGACACATAGATTGATGAAACAATATAGACATCCCAGAAATAGACCCACACAAATATGCTCAGCTGATTTTTGGCAAAGGTACAAAAGCAATTCACTGAAGGAAGGATAGCCTTTTCAACAAACAATATTAGAGCAATTGGCTATTTGCAGGCAAACAAAAAACCTCAACCTACATCTCACATGTTAGCAAAAATTAACTCAAAGTAGGCCGTGGACTTGATGTAAAATGTGAAAGTCTAAAACTTTTAGGAAAAAACATAGGAGAAAATCTTTAGGGCCAGACAAAGATTTCTTACACTTGACATCAAAGCATGATCCATAAAAGGAAACATTTATAAACAGGCATCACCAGAATTAAAATCTCTTGCACCACAAAGACCCTGTTAAGAGGATAAAAAGACAAGATACAGACTAGGAGAAAACATTTGCAAACAATATCTCACAAAGGATTGATATCTAGAACATATATATAAAGAATACTCAAAACCCAACAGTAAAAAAAGCAAGCAATTCAATTAGAAAATGAGTAAAAGATGTGAAGAGTAATTTCACCAAAAAAGCACACACAGATGGCAAACAAGCACATGAAAATATGTTCAATATCATTAGCTATTAGGGAAATGCAAATTTAAACTTCCATGAGAGAGTGCCACACAGCTATCAGAATGACTAAAAATTCTTACAGTGACAAAACCAAACCCTGGTGAGGACGCAGAGAAAGTGGATCCCTCATCCATCGCTGGGTGGGAACAAAGTGGCACCACCACACTGGAAGGTTGTTCAGCAGTTTCTTGCAGAACTAAACTTGTAAATTACTACACAACCCAGCAAGTGCACTCTTGGGCATTTATCCCAAGGTAATGAAAATTTATATCACACTAAGTTTGCACAACAAATGTCCATAAACAAGATGGAATCAGCCCAGATGCCCACAGGTGAATGGTTAAACAAATATGGTATATCCAAGAAAAAGGAACAAACTACACGAAACAATCTGGATGAATCTCCAGTGAATGACACCAACTGAAAGAAGCCAAACCCCCAAAGTTACATACTGTATATTTCTATTTTTATAACATTTTCAAATGACAAAATTTTAGACTTTGAGAGATTAATGGTTGCCAGGAGTTAGGAAGAGTTGGGAAAGGCACAGTAGTGAGAGATGGGTGAGGTTATAAAAAGGCAACAAGACATATCATTGTGATATTGGAAATGTTCAGTATCTTGACTGCGGTGATAAATATACAAACCTTCACACACACACATACACATTCTCAAACAAATGCAAGTAAAGCTGGGGAAATCTGAATAAGATGTGTGGATTTTGTCAATACCAAGGATTTCAATATTCTAGTTGTAGTATTATACTATTGTTTTGCAAAATACCACTGGGGAAACTGGGTTTTCTGTATTATTTCCTTTTTTTAAAAATTTATTTGGCTACACCAAGTCTTTGGAGAAGGAAATGGCACCCCACTCCAGTACTCTTGCCTGGAAAATCCCATGGATGGAGGAGCCTGGTAGGCTGCAGTCCATGGGGTCGCTAAGAGTCGGACACGACTGAGCGACTTCACTTTCACTTTTCACTTTCATGCATTGGAGAAGGAAATGGCAACCCACTCCAGTGTTCTTGCCTGGAGAATCCCAGGGATGAGGGAGCCTGGTGGGCTTCTGTCTATGGGGTCACACAGAGTCAGACACGACTGAAGCAACTTAGCAGTAGCATACCAAGTCTTATGAGGTATGAGGGATCTTTTTTAGTTGCAGCATGCAGGATTTTTTTTTTAAGTTTTGGCATGCAAACTCTTAGTTGTGGCATGTGAGATCAATTCCCTGACCAGGGATCAAACCCAGGGCCCCCTGCATTGTGGGGGTGGAGTCAGCCACTGGACCACCAAGGAAGTCCCTCTGTGTTATATCTTATGAAAAGTGTGAAAGTGTTAGTTGCTCAGTCATGTCCAATTCTTTGCGACCCCATGTCCTGTAGCCTGCCAGGCTCCTCCGTCCATGGGATTCTCCAGGCAAGAATACTGGATTGGGTTGCCATTTCCTACTCCAGGGGATCTTCCTGACCCAAGGATTGAACCAGGGTCTCCTGCATTGCAGGCAGATTCTTTACCATCTGAGCCACCATGAAAGCCCACTTATTTCTTATAACTGCATAAAAATCTAGAATTACAACAAAATTTCAGTTAAAAAATACAGTGCCATCACACCTAAAAAAATAACATTAATTCTGATTATCTGAATGACAGGATACATTTTAAAAGACCATGATAGGATAAACGCAAACAGGATGAAATGCATCTAGGAAAAAAGTTGTATAATTGAGTGCAGTCAATTAAATCAGCGAGGGAGACTGTTTACAGAGGGAGACCTAATGATTAGCCGTCCCAATGATTAGGGCACTTACCAAGGCTTTAAGGAAGACACTCTGAGGTTGAATTTCTGGATATGTCTTTCTTCATAAAGGGCACACAGGCAGGACAACAGCAAGAGATGTCCCAACTTTTAGGTCACTCCATTATGCTATAGAGCTTCCCTGGTGGTTCAGAGGTTAAAGTGTCTGCCTGCAATGCGGGAGATCTGTGTTCAATCCCTGGGTCAGGAAGATCCCCTGGAGAAGGAAATGGCACCCCACTCCAGTATTCTTGCCTGGAGAATCCCATGGACAGAGGAGCCTGGTGAGCTACAGTCCATGCGGTTGCAAAGAGTCAGACACGACTGAGCAACTTCACTTTCTTTCATTATGCTATGCAACAGTTTGCACTTGTGTAACTGTCTTCACCTAGCTGTGAAATTCCAAATCTAACTCCACTATGGGCAAAATACTGTCTCATTCCTATATTAAAATGAAAATTACTGCTTCTTTCTGAGCCCTATGAGCAACATCTTCAATATCTTTATTCCACTTGTATAGTATATTCCAAATTCTATCTTTGTTTCACTGTAGTTTATGTAGCACACACACACATTGGGAATGAGATGGAAAATCAGTAATGCCAGTGAACTACTGATGCCAGGGTATGTTTAATTGGGTCACATAGAAAGTATGGAAGAGGACTTCCCTGATGGACCAGTGGTTAAGAATCTACCTTCCAAGGCAGGGGGCACAGGTTCAGTCCCTGGTCTGGGCACTAAGATCCCACATGCCGTGCAGCCAAAATTTTAAATTAAACACACACACACACACACAACTAAGGTGGTACTACATGAGGAAGGATCCGTTTTATGCTAGGACACTAAATAGGGAACTCTAGTTTCAGCTCAACTCTAAGCGAGAGTGACTCCTTTCACCTATGAGAGGTTTTAAAATCCCCTCCAGTTGTTTGAGAAGGCACAAGGTGGTCCTTAGAACGCAATTCAATGGAGAAAAACAAAACTTTGTCATCCACCCAGCAATCTCATTAACAAGAAATGTCATCTAAGAGCCAGGAGTAATATGTATTGAAGTCAAGTCCCTGAATAAACCAGTTAATAGACACTCTCCCTGATGTAAATAAGCAAATACAAAAACAAAGAATACAGTTAAGGGACTTCCCTTGGTGGTCCAGTGGTTAAGACTTCACTGTCCAAGGCAAGGGGTGCAGGTTCCATCCTTGGTCTGGGAGCTAACATCCCACAGCTCTCACAGACAAAAAATACAAAATGTAAGACAAAAGTAACATTGTAACGAATTCAATAAACACTTTTAAAAAGTACTTAAAAAAAAAAAAGAATACAGTCAAGGGGGAAGGGGAGAGTAAGCTTGTAGTGAGAATGGGAAAGACACATTAGCCATAGGGAGGAGGGTACAAAATGGGGAAGTTTTTTGCTCAGCCACACTGGATGAGAATTCTCCCGGGAGCTGGAGTGAGATGTTGGAATATCTTCTGGTCATTTGGTTCCTCTGAATAGTTACACTCTTGTCACTATAGAGAATTATTCTCTTTTAACCGTCTGACTCAGTATCTCAAGAAGGCCCATGGGGTGGAGCCTCTTGGATGGTGTTTCCAACAAAAACTTGAGCTGGGTGACTGTGACCTGACTATTAAGATTTTGGTGCTCAGTGTGGCAAAACTAGCTGAGCAACATTTTTTGCACAGAGCTGCATTCACAAAGCTGATCCCTTTTTCTTGTGGCCTGTTCATTTTCTATTGCACTGTAATATATTTCCACAAAGGCAGTATCTTAAAACAACATAGATTTATTTTTGTCCAGTTCCATAGGTCAGGAATCTGAATCAGGTCTAACTGAGCTAAAATCAAGGCGTTGGCAGAAGAGCAGGCTCCAGGGAAGACTGTTTTCTTGCCATTTCCATTTGCTGGGACAAGGCCCCACCTTCTTGCGCACGGCCCCTCTTTCCTCCATTTTCAAAGCCAACAATGGCTGGTTAAGTCCCTTTCATGTTTCAAATATTTCCCTGCCTCTTTTTCTGTCCTCCCATCCCTCTCTCCCTGGATCCAGGAAAGCTTCTCAGCTTTGAAGGACTCATATGATTAGATTGGGCCCATCCAATAATCCAGGATAATCTCCTAATCTCAAAATCCCATAACATTAATCTTAATGTGGGGGAAAAAAATCCCCTTTTCCACAGGGTAACATCTTAATGTGGGGGAAAAAAATCCCCTTTTCCACAGGGTAACATATCCACTGGTTTCCAGGAATTAGAGTATGGACATCTTGAATTCCCCTGGTGGTCCAGTGGTTAAGACTCTGTGCTCCCAATGCAGGGGTAGGGGTTCAATCCCTGGTCAGGGAATTAAGAACCCACAAGCCACACAGTCAAATAAATGTTTTTTGAAAAAGAATGTGGATATCACTGGGGGACCATCATTTTGACTACCACTACAGGGGCTTGCACTTTAGGGGATACTGGGACTGCAAACTGACATGACATGTCTCTCAATTACAGTAGATTATTTCAAGAGAATCCCCTTGTATGTGATCTGAACAAAAGAGCAAGGCCGAGCCAGGACATGGCTGCTAAACAAGTTGCTGGCATCACTTGCTGCCTAGTAACTAGTGCCCACATCCCAGCTTCAAAAGGTATGCAAACCAGTTCATGCCTCAGGAAAGTGGTCTATTGTTTCAGGATCTTGAAGTATGGTCTGGATCAGCAGCAGCACAAAACCCTGCAACCTATGCCCTACTGAACCAGAATCTGCATTTTAACAAGACACACCACCCCAAATCCCAGGTAATTCATAAACATTAAAGTTTGAGAAGCACTGGTATATAGAGGTTAAACTAACCTTTCTCAATCTTGGCTGCCCATTAGAATCACTGGGGAAGAGGCTTTTAAGTTTTATTTTGAAATAATTTCAGACTTAACAGAAGAGTTACAAAATAGTACAGAGAGCTCCCATATACCCTTCAGTCAGTTTTCCACATGTACACAACCAGGAAACAAATATGACAAGGAAGATATTAACATTGGCCCAATATCCATAATGAAGCCTCAGTCTTTATCTGAATTTCACCAAATTTTCCCGTAAATCTCTTTCTCTCTTCCTTCCCTCCTTCCTTTCTCCCCTCCTTCCTTCCTTTTTCCTTTTTTCAGGAACCAATCCAGGTCCTACATTTAGTTGTCATATCTACTTAGTCTTCCCCAGTCTGTCCTCAGTCTTTCCTTGACATTTTTGACAGGAACAGGTCAGTTGTTTTGTACGATATTCCTCAGTTTGGGTTTGTCTAACATTTTTTCATAATTTGATTATGGTTGTACATTTTTGCCATGTACTCATATATCTTATGACTGGTGGAGTTACCCTTGACCACTTGGTTAAGGCAGTGTCTTCACTATAAAATTACCATTTTCCCCCTTATAATTAATAAATAATTTAGGGGAAATACTGTGATACTGAGCAGTGATTCTTTCTCCTCAAACTTTCATCCATTAATTTTTATATTTATTGGTGGATGATACTTGCAACGATCATTGCTATGATGTTCTAGCAGTGGTTTTGTTGTGTTAATTGGAATTTTGTAAGGAAGAGTTCTTCCCGCTCTACCATTTGTGATTTGTGATAATCAGTGTGGACTCATAGAAATTTATTTTATTCTATCAATGTTGATTATGTTACTCAAATTGTTCCCTCTTCGGTTATTGGGAGCTATTTTGGATTTTGTGTGCTTTTGACTTACTTTCATCTCTCCTTCTCTTTTTTCATGTTGTTTTTATTAATAGACTTTTAATTTTTAGAATAATTTTAGATTTATAGGAAAAAGTACAGACAGTAAGTACAGGGTTCTTGTAAACCCTTCACTCAGCTTCCCCTGATGCTAACATCTAATATAGTCATGATATACTTGTCAAAACTAAGAAACTAACATTGATATGTTACTTTTAATTAAACTCCAAACTTTACTTGGATTTTGCCAAATTTTCCACTGATACTCTTTTCCATCCCAGGTTCCAATCCAGGATACTTGTGGCAGCTTGGCCCCCATCCTTCTTTGAGCACTTCCTTCATTACCACAAGATGCTCCAAACTTGTATTTTCTCTTCCCAGTTATGGAATAAACCCTTCTCTAAGGAGTCTGACCCAGGAAGTTTTTAAAAATCCCAGAGCCAAGGCAGCACCCTAGATTAATTAAGTCAGATTTCTGGCTTTGAAATCCTGGCTGCTGCTGCTGCTGCTAAGTCGCTTCAGTCGTGTCCGACTCTGTGCGACCCTATAGACGGCAGCCCACCAGGCTCCCCCGTCCCTGGGATTCTCCAGGCAAGAACACTGGAGTGGGTTGCCATTTCCTTCTCCAATGCATGCCAGTGAAAAGTGAAAGTGTTTGTATTTTTAAAAGTGCTCCAGGTGATTCCAATGTGCATTTGAGATTGAGAACCACTGACCTAGACCTTACTTCTGGGGCCTGAAAGATAGTTAAAACTATGAGTGATATATGGTATCACTTTTATATGGAATCTAAAATACGACAGTAAAGAACCTGTCTATGAAACAGAAACAGAATCATGGACATAGAACAGAATGGTGGTTGCCAAGGGGGAGGGGATGGGGAAAGGGGTGGAGTAGGAGTCTGGGTTAGCAATGTAAGGTTTTATAAATAGAATGGATAAGCAACAGGCCCTACTGTATAGCACTGCTACTGCTAAGTCACTTCAGTCGTGTCCGACTCTGTGCGACCCCATAGACGGCAGCCCACCAGGCTCCCCCGTCCCTAGGATTCTCCAGGCAAGAACATTGGAGTGGGTTGCCATATCCTTCTCCAATGCATGAAAGTGAAAAGTGAAAGTGAAGTCGCTCAGTCGTGTCCGACCCTCAGCGACCCCATGGACTGCAGCCTACCAGGCTCCTCCATCCATGGGATTTTCCAGGCAAGAGTACTGGAGTGGGGTGCCATCACCTTCTCTGGTATAGCACAGTGAACCATATTTAATATACTGCGATAAACCATAATGGAAAAGATATATATGTATAACTGAATCACTGTGCTATACAGGAGTAATTAACCCAAAATTATAAATCAACTATATTTCAATTTTAAGAACTATGAATGATAAATCCTTAGACTTGAGTGTATTTCCCAGTAGGCTCTTATGTTCCCTGAAGACAGGACACTCTGTTTTGTTCATCTTTAATCAGCACCTAATCCAGAAACTGGGACATAGTGGGTGCTCAGAAATTTAAAATGAATGAAAACAAAATACGTGAACCAAATCTTGGCTCAGTGAAATTGGCCTCAGCCTGAATTTTTTTCCCCTCTGATTCCTATCTAATTCAGATGACCGTTATATCTACTACTGGGGCAAGAATCCCTTAGAAGAAATGGAGTAGCCATCATAGTCAACAAGAGTCCAAAATGCAGTACTTGGGTGCAATCTCAAAAATGACAGAATGATCTCAGTTCATTTCCAAGGCAAACCATTCAATATCACAGTAATGTAAGTCTATGCCCCAACCACTAAGGCCGAAGAAGCTGAAGTAGAACGGTACCATAATGACCTACAAGACCTTCTAAAACTAACATGAAAAAAAGATGTCCTTTTCATCATAGGGGACTGGAATGCAAAAGCAGGAAGTCAAGAGATATCTGGAGTAACAGGCAAATCTGGTCTTGGAATACAAAATGAAGCAGGACAAAGGCTAACAGTTTTACCAAGAGGATGCACTGGTCATGGCAAATACCCTCCTCCAACAACACAAGAGATGACACTACACAGGAACATCACCAGATGATCAATACTGAAATCAGATTGATTATATTCTTCACAGCCAAAGATGGAGAAGCTCTGTACAGTAAGTGAAAACAAGAGTGGGCAATAACTGTGGTTCAGACCATGAACTCCTTATTGCAAAATTTAGACTTCAGTTGAAGAAAGTAGGGAAAACCACTAGACCATTCAGGTAGGACTTGAATCAAATCCCTTACTATTATACAGCTGAAGTGACAAATAGATTCAAGGGATTAGATCTGATAGACAGACTGCCTGAAGAACTATGTACAGAGGTTTGTAACATTGTATAGGAGGCGGTGATCAAAATCATCCCCCAAAAAAAGAAATGCAAAAAGGCAAAATGGTTGTCTGAGCAGGCCTTACAAATAGCTGAGAAAAGAGAAGCGAAAAGCATAGGAGAAAAGGAAAGATATACCCATCTGAATGTAGAGTTCCAAAGAATAGCAAGGAGAGATAAAAAGCCTTTTTAAAGCAAACAATGAAAAGAGACAGAGGAAAACAACAGAATGGGAAAGACTAGAGACCTCATCAAGAAACTTAAGAGATAACAAGGGAATATTTCATGCATAGATGGGCACAATAAAGGACAGAAATGGTATGGACATAACAAAAGCAGAAAATATTAAGAAGAGGTGGCAAGAATACACAGAACTAACCACAAAGTTCTTAATGACCCAGATAACCACAATGGTGTGATCACTCATTTGGAGCCAGACATCCTGGAGTATGAAGTCAAAGGGGTCTGAGGAAGCATCACTATGAACAAATCTAGTGGAGCTGATGGAATTCCAGCTAAGCTATTTCAAATCCTAAAAGATGAAGCTGTGAAGTGCTGCACTCAATATGCCAGCAAATTTGTAAAACTCAGCAATGGCCACAGGACTGGAAAAGGTCAGTTTTCATTCCAATCCCAAAGAAAGGCAATGCCAAACAACATTCAAACTACTACACAACTGTACTCATTTCACCCACTAGCAAGGTAATGCTTAAATCATTCAAGCCAGGCTTAAACAGTATGTGAACCGAGAACTTCCAGATGTACAAGCTGGATTTAGAAAAGGCAGAGGTACCAGAGATCAAATTGCCAACATCTGTTGGATCACAGAAAAAGCAAGAGAATTCCACAAAAACATCTACTTCTGCTTCACTGACTACACCAAAGCGTTTGACTGTGTGGATCACAACAAACTGTGGAAAATTCTTAAAGAGATGGTAATACCAGACCACCTTATCTGCCTCCTGTGCAACCTGTATGCAGGTCAAGAAGCAGCAGTTAGAACTGGACATGGAACAATGGACTAGTTCCAAATTGGGAAAGGAGTATGTCAAGCCTGTATATTGTCACCCTGCTTATTTAACTTATATGCCAAATACATCATGCAAAATGCCGGACTGGTTGAAGTAGAAGCTGGAATCAAAATTGCTGGGAGAAATATCAATAACCTCAGATGTGTAGATGATACCTCCATTATCGCAGAAAGCGGAAAGGAACTAAAGAGCCTCTTGATGAAGGTTGAAGAGGAGAGTGGAAAAGCTGGCTTAAAACTCAATATTTAAAAAACTAAGATCCTGGCATCCAGTCCAATCATGGCAGATAGATGGGAAACAATGGAAACAGTAACAGACTTTATTTTGGGGGCTCCAAAATCACTGCAGATGGTGACTGCAGCCATAAAATTAAAAGATGCTTGCTCCTCGGAAGAAGAGCTATGACAAACCTAGACAGGATATTAAAAAGCAGAGACGTTGCCTTGTGGATAAAGGTCCGTATAGTCAAAGCTATGGTTTTTCCAGTAGTCATGAATGGATGTGAGAGCTGACCACAAGGAAGGCTGAGTGCTGAAGAACTGATACTGTTGAATTGTGGTGCTAGAGAAGACTCTTGAGGATCCCTTGGACAGCAGAGAGATCAAACTAGTCAAATCTAAAGGATTTCAAGTCTGATTTGAATTCAACACTGAATATTCACTGGAAGGACTGATGCTGAAGCTCCAATACTTTGGCCATGTGATGCAAAGAGCCAACTCATTGGAAAAGACCCTGATACTAGGAAAGATTGAAGGCAAGAGGAGAAGGGTACAACAGAGGATGAGATGGTTGGATGGCATCACCGACTCAATGGACATGAGTTTGAGAAAACTCTGGGAAGTAGTGAAGGACACGGAAGGCTGATGTTCTGCAGTCCATGGGATCGTGAAGAGTCAGACATGACTGATCAACTGAACAACAACAAGAGTTCCTATCTCACATTAGACCTTTGTGCCCTTCTGAGGTTTACGCTCACCACAAAGTCCTCGGGCAAATTTCCCCAGCAGAAAACCTTGCATCTTCTTCCTTGCATGACTCCACACTGGCTTTCTCCTCAGGGGGTCTGCTGTCAATTCCCCTCATTTGGATCTGCTTCTGTCACTTTTACCTCAATAGTCCTTCTGGCCAAGTGTCAGAAAATGTAGAAGCATCTTCTTTATTACTTTCACTTTGTGCCTCCAACCTTTTCCTGTCCTGCTTATGTGCCAGCTTCTTCTGCAGAGAACTAAAAGGGCACAGGCTCTGTGGGCACCCAAACCAGGCTCAAATCCCAGTTCTCCAACTTACAAGATGTATACTATTGTGTAACTAACTGAATCTAAGTCTGTTCCCTAGTGTATAAATGGAGATTATATCACCTCCTTTGCAGGACTGGTGTGAGATGTCAAGAGAATGTTTTTACTAATCTAGCACACAGTGTGTGTGCATAAATGGCAGTTGTGATGGTCACTGTTGTTGCTGTTTTTATTATTATTATTGGTAGTGGGAATCAGTTTCTTGAATCACACAAATTACTTGAAAGGGACAGGGCAAGGCAAAATAATTCTATAAAAGAGAGCAAGAACTCTACCCATCTCTCCCAAGGATCTAGAGTAAGTAATAGTTCATTTAGATGTTGCTGAAATCATTTCAGGCTTCAACACAATTCAGAGGAAATGATCAAAATCACATAAAGGTAACCTCAGCTAAAGCAAATATTTGCTGACACCACCACCAGTTTGCACAACCAACAGATGGTAACATGGGGTGGGCACCCTGACATCCTCAGAGTGCCTTTGTTTGCATAACGTCGTTTGACACCTCCCAACCACAAGGTAGCTATTTTGACCATTTTACAGACAAGGAAATTGAAGTGATGTGATACATTCACTGAACTAGCAAGTGATAAAAATCAAGACTCACCCATAGGTCCTTCTCACTCTGACATTCTTGCGGCTTCTAGCACGTTTTGTTTTTTTTTGGGGGGGGGTGGGCAGGGAGAGACAAGGATAGTGGTGGTTGTTTTCGTTTCCTTGTTTTTCTGTGCAAGTTTACAGGTATCAGAAGAGTACTCACCTCTAGGTCTGTTTAAAATAGTTTTCCTTAAAAGGCTGGACTGCTTCATTGAAGAAAATGTCAAATTAACAAATGGGTCAAGGGGATCAAAAAAACATAAATTTCCTGTTTAAAAAAATTAGGAAAAATATGCTGGCTTTTCCCCTTCTCATGCAGCCTCCCCATCTTCTCCCTTGGGCTTAGTGGAGGAGTAGTTTCCTGGCAACTTGTTTGTCCCACCAACTAATCAATCGATCAACTAACTAACCAATCAACCAACACGCTTAGCCTATGCTATGGGCCATGGGGACACCAGGAAAGATGCCTTGGCCCTGCCTTCAGGCCAGTGTAGGAAACAGAAATAACCCACTGAAACAGAATACACGGGGTCAAGGGTCAAAGGAGAGAGGTCTGGTATGGATCTGCAGGAGCAGGGTCCCCCTGGAATGATGATGGGACGATGGGTTTGGGGTGGAGTAAGAACTAGAGATCGAGCTTCTGGTGGAGAAGAACAATAATAAAGTCCAGGAGGAGGAAATGAGGGGGTTACATGCCAACTGTGAAGACAACAGCTGCCTGTGGCCTATACTTGTTTACAAGGAGCTGTGAGAAAGAGGATTGGAGTCTAAATACAGTGGGTCACGAAACAAAGAGCAAATTTACATATCACGTGCTGAGACACAGAGCTGTGAAGGGCTGTGAGCTACACAGGCATAAATTTGATGTTTAAGTCAGCTCCAAACATCTGCTAATCACCTTGGCACTGATTTGTTGCCTGATTTAAACTCACTGGATGATTAGTTCTCAATGTTACCCCCAAAAAAGAAAAGAAAGTATGAAAAAGAAAGTATTCAATATACCCATCAACAGTGCAAAGTGTCTAGTACCTTGATGTATTCAAATTAGAAATTTCTCTTAAATGCTGACAGGAAGAAACATCAAAAGCAAAAGAGCTGCGATTTCATAACAATAAAACATGTAGGTGCAAGCAGCCAGAAATGGAGCAGAGAAAATTATGTAATCTTAACTGGCAGGCAAAATGCTCCAAACCAAATACTTTTAAAAATGTTACAGAGTACCTGACCAGGAGAGGAATCCAATTTTCATAAGTCTTAGACCCAATATTAAGGTTGCAAAGTATGTCTTCTTATTCGCCTGTGTTTTGTTAGAATCTTTATTTTACTTAAGCCTCTCCTTACAGAGAACATCTCTGAGGCACAAACAGAAAGACTGAAATAATACTGTTTTGTGGCTTTTAAAACTCGATAATGAAACGAATAATAAAATGCATGTGGATCTCTGCTCACCTTCAAACTATTTGTTCTGATGCTTTATCTTTCTAGATTGCTCTGTGGAATTTAACAGAAGTTTCTTAATAGAATGCAGGCCTCTTCTTTGTGGGGATGGAGGATTAGGAAGTGAAAAACCTTTTTAAAAACAGACATAAGGTGATCTATACATATATTACAACCCCCCCTGGGAAAGCATTTTTCAGTTTCTTAACCTATAGTTGAATCCCAGCCTATTGGCAGTATTCTAATACTTACCCACAAACAAACAAGGAATCAAGGCGTAGGAAAACCACATGATAAGACTTGTCTTGATTTCTTCTAGAACCATTTTGAGGGTCGGTGTTTGGCAGACTCAGCTTGACCTGGAATGCCGTTTCCTTCCAGAATGAAGTATGCTTTCCATCTCAGCCATCCTTGCTTCGGGACACAGATGTTGGAGCTGAGTCTGAGTTGCTGTAAAGCCTGAATTGTTCTGGAAAGAGGAACCAGCCCGGCTCCGAAGAGGCAGGCTGTGCAGCACCCTCCTTTCCGCCTAAACCTAGATATTGCGTCAAGTGGGAGTGGCCTAGGAGAGTTCCAGAGAAAAGGTACCTGGGAAGCTTAAGCGTGGTGGGGGGAATTCCCTGGTGTTCAGTGGTTAGGACTCTGTGCTTCCACTGCAGGGGACACAGATTCGATCCCTAGTCGGGGAACTAAGATCCTGCGTGTAAATAAAGTTAATATTACTGTTATCTTTTTTAAAAAGATAAAAAATCTGCCTGGATCACAGGCTCTAACCGGGGGGACCCTGGATAGACCTCTAGAGGTCTCCTGGGCAGTAGCAGGCAAGATTATCTGACCCTCTCATCATAGCTGTTCTCTTTCACAAGGCTCCCTCTTGTGAGTTCATTGGAGGTGGGTACTTTTTTTGCTACATCTCCACTTCAGAAGTAGAGATGTTTAAAAAAAATTTTTTTTAATATCTTTTTGAAAGTCAGGAGATGAAGAATATATAGCTTCATATTTGTTTGCATTTGCAAAAAGAAAACCTGGAAGGAGACAGAGAAACTACCAAGGTTGTTTATCTGGGGGCAAAGGGAGTAGGAATTGGGAAGATGGAGGAGAAAAATGGGAACCAGACTCTTTCCAGTAACTTGTTTGGGGAATTTTAAAAACTGTTTTTATTGTGGTAAAATACACATAAAATTTACCATCTTAACCATTTTTCCATATACAGTCAGTGGTATTAAATACATCCAAATTGTTATACAACCATTACCACCATCCATCCCCATAATTCTTTTCATCTTGTAAAACTGAAACTCTATACTCATTTAACAGTAACTCCCCTTTCCCCCCTCCCCCTGGAAATCACCATTATATCTCCTGTCTTGACGATTTTGACTACTCCAAGTACCTTGTGTAAGTGGAATCCTGCAATACTTGTCTGTGACTTGCTTATTTCAAACAACAGTATAACGTCCTCAAGATTCACCCATTTTGTAGCTTATTATAGAATTCCTTCCTTTTTAAGGCTGAATTATGTTCCATATACCACATTATGCTTATCCATTCATTGACACTTGAATTGCTTCCACATCTTCGTTACTGTGAATATAATGCCGTTCTGAACAGCCGTACAAATATCTTGAGACTCTGCTTTCAACTCTTGTGGGTGCTATGTATCTTTTTACATTATTTGATTACTGAACCATGTGAATGTATTATTTAACTTTTTTTTAAATTGGAAGGAAATCTTATAAGGTTTGGCCCCTTAAAATGTCAGCTTTTTAAAGTCTCTAAACACTCTACATGTGCAAATGCATTAGTAAAAAGAACGTGAATTTTAGAGTGCAACATTTTAGTTACAGTGTCAGATATTATTTGCAATATAACCTTAGGAAAGTTATTTATTCATTCAACTGCCATTCACTAAGGGCTTATATATGCTAGATACTGGAAATTAATAGTTCCTGACCTCAACCACAAACTTCCCAACTAGTGGAGAAAATGGACATAAGAATAATCACAAATCAATATTGGAAATGAAGTGACAGAAATGTCATCAAAGGAATATAGGAGCATTAAACAGAAACACCTAACCCAGCCTAGGGGATCAGAGAAGACTTCCTGGAGGAGGTGACTTTAGGGCTGAGTATTAAATGCTAATAAAAATCAGCCAGCTATAGTGTGTTTAGGAAACCCAAAGAAGTTTGGTGCAACTAGAGAACCAGGTTGGAGTAGCAAGAAATGGGGCTCATAGGCAGACAAAAAACAGAATTTGAGAGAGCTTTGAATGCCTTGTCAAGGAGCAGTTTATCCTGAGGCAATGAGAATTAAAGGGGCTCCAATCTGATCACATCATGCTCTGTATTTGAGTTTGAGAAAGTTTATGACTAGGGTGGAGAAAACAGTGAAAGCGGCAAGACTGGAGGCTGGTAGGTGAGGGGGGAGATATTTTGGTCAGTCAGGTGAGAGATGTTGGCTTCCACTCGGTTTTCCCATGTCTCGAGAGAGAAGCGAACAAATTCAAAACTTGGAGGTAGAATTGACAGCTCCTAGACATGGAGTGGATTGGAGGAGGAGGCAAACATGATTTTCAGGTCCTAGGTTTGAGTAACTAGGTGGTGACAGCAGCTTAACCTAAATGTTAAGGAGGGTGGGGTGGCAGCAAGGTAGTCAGTGTTGGGGATGGTATAGAAAAAGTGTGCTTGTGTTCAGTTTGATACACTTGAACTTGAGGTGCTCCTAAGGACTGGGGGATGTAAACGATCCAAATGTGAACGATCTTTGTCTCAGTTTATGAGTGTCAGGGCACCATTTCCCCTACCTTCAGCATTTCAGGGGTAGCTGAGACTAGAAGTGGTGAGAACATTCAGGGAGGGTATGCAGATTAAGGAGGTGGGTGGGTATGCTCTTGATCAGCATTTAAGAATGAACTGACAAACGAAAAATGGCATAGAAAGATACGGGGAAATTAAACAGGTCAGAAAGGTGGTTCTGGACAGACTATGGTCCTGGAAACAATGAGGGAAGGGGTGGTCACCAAGTGGGAGTGCAGAAGAAAGTCACTTGATCATCAAAAAATGTCTCCAAGATTTATGTCACTTAGAAGGTCATTTGTAACCTCAGTAAGAGGAGTTCCAGTGGAGAACTTCGATCAGAAGTTAGATCGTTGTAGGCCGAGGAGCGTGTTGGAAAAAGTAGTGCTCTCTTGATGTGAAGGGGAAGACAGCAACTCCATGAGCCTCATTTTTATAAAACAACGATGTCTTGCATAATAGTTGCGGGAATTAAAGAACGCAGACAGAGCACACTAGCACAGTGCCAGGAACACAACAGGTCTTCACAAATGGCTTATTGACCATTTGTTGTATTAACAATAAATACATTAGGGGTTATTTGCTCTTACTGGCTGGACCTTCGTAGGCTGCCCATCTTTCAGTTTGGACCCTGGATCAGCAAAGAAAGGCTTCCAGTTGGCGACACCTATTAAGAGGGTCATCAAAAGCATGGGTTCTGGAGCCAGACTGTCTGGTTTGGCGTTTCGGCTTCGCCATTTACTAGTTGTGTTTTTTTAGCCAGCTCTTTTAAGCAATCTGTTTTAATGTCCTCCTCTGCAAATTGGAAAAAAATTGTAATAGTACCTAATTCATAGGGCTGTTGTGAAGATTATATGAGACAGCACATTCAGGACAGGATTTGGCAAAGTTAAGTACACAATAAGCATTAGCTGTGTTTTTTAAAAACATAACGGTCAAGAACACTTGCTGCACCGTCTCCTTGATCCCCACATTATAGATATAGTATATATACGATTTAAGTCTTTCAAGTTAAGATTTGATTCCCTACTTTTCAGATGAGGACACCCCTGAAAATTTACTGTAGACCCCCAGAGCTAGACAGACAGGAATTTTGACAGAGATCTGCCTAACTCCAAGTTCTTTTCACTCACCTTACTGCCTCCCAATTAGCACCAAAAGAGGGCTTGCAATGTGTATGAGGGACATAAAACAATGAATGATCTAGATTAGCAAGGGCTTGAGAGGACAGTCCTTAATATGGCATGTCAAGGATGTACCCACTTAAGATTTGGATAGGAGATACACGTTTGCAGTTAAGCATTCCAACTGAGAGGATGGCATGGGTAAGGCTCAAGGATGGAAAAATCGAAGGAAAACAGACTGAGGATGAAAAGGTAAGTAAACAGAAAATGGGAGAAAGAACAAGACTCATTTACTTATGCTGTAGGGAAAGGAGAGTTGTCCACTAGACTTTGAAATCCTAAGGTATTTAGCTCAGTCTGGACATGAGTCCCTGTCAAGATCCCCTGCCCACCACTGCTATTGACAAGGCAGTACTGCCTGCCAGTCCTTCACAGTCCACTGTAAGGACTCTGAACTCTGCTCAGCAGACTTCTGGGGCGCTGAAGGGTAATGCTACCTTTTTGAATGCTACCAATGCTTTTGAATGACAGTTCATCTCAGGACTGGCCCTTGAATCAATGAGGAGCTCAGACCATCAACCTCTGCATGGGCCATGCCACTGGTTGAGAATTTCTGGAGGGCTGCGCCTCACCTGCTAGCCACTCCCCTTGCCTGGACATGCCTGACTCTGACCATGCCTTTTTCTTCTGACTCTGAGGAACTTCCCCCTCTATACCTTCGCATCAGTTGGTTGTGATCTATTGGTTGGTTGGTTGGTCTATACAATCTGCCAAAATCGAACTATCCTCTAACCTGCTGCCAGGACTTCTCAGATTAATTCCCACAGCATTCCAGAGCTGAAGATGATCAGTCATCTATGTCTGAAGAGGAACCACTGCAAGAACAAAGCTATTTCCTATCCTAAGTACAGTCTACAAATAGAAATTCGTTTTCCCATTACACTATTTGCCACCTGAATGATTATGGAAGGAAAAGCAAGGAGATAGTTTTGTTTTTTTTTTTATGGAAAGGCAAGACAGTTGGGAGGGAAAAGGGAATTGATGTTCAAGGAAGAAACTCCTAAGCCCTCTGAGCCCCGTAAGTGCTGGGATTAAACTGAAGCAAGGGAGGCCCAGGGCACAAAATTTGACACACTAACTCTTAAGGTTGTACAAACTCAGGGTAGGTCCTGGTGCTCTGGCACAGACCATGAGGTCAATTAACTGCAATAACGCTTCCCTGCTCTACTTAGCACAAAATAGTCCTCTTCCCTTTAACCAAAGGAATATGTCTATGTCCTGTGTTTCAGCACATCTGACATTTCATTGTAACCCCATCTCAATTATTATTTTTCTTCTGCAAGTAACACAGTGGGTATTTAAACAGTAGAATTTGCCTTGTCTTAGATTTTTTTACTCCTGCTTCCACTGAGTCTGCTCCAGATGTAACTTTGACACACTTTCCAGCTCTCGTTTTCAGGATTCTTACAGCCCCTTTTCAACCTCCTCTGAACATACTTTACTTTTTCAATTTCCTGCCTGATTTATTGTCTGGCCACAGTGCAAAACATCAGGAATGTTAACCTCAATTCTTTCCTTCGGGTATGAATTAAAACCTTCAAGTCTGTCAACAAACTGTCCTCCTTCCTGTAGTTATAACTGATTCTTTTCTATGTGACACTCCCCAACAACTCAAGATGGAGAATCAGGCCTTATTCAAAATAGAACTTTGCAGTTAAAAGTTCCATGTCTAAATAAAACAAATACTTTATTCAATTTTACAATTTGAAAACCAGAAACAATGCTCTGTAACAGTGAAGATCTTAACATAATTTTTCAAATGATTTTGACTGCTGTATTTTCACTCATTCACTGGTTTAAAGCTAGTCACCAGAGATTAAGTGAAGCACACAGTACACTCAAGGTCAATCTTATGAGATCTCCTTTGACCATCCTGCATAAATTAACACCCCACTCTCACTCTCATCTTGCTCTGTTTTTCTTCATAGAACTTCTCCATTAGGCTTTACATTATTAGAAATGTACAGCTTTGGACAAATGTGTCCCTTCTCTTCACGCTCATATTGCTAGGTTAGAATGGTCTGTCACCTACGCAAAATTATTTAAGGTGAGGGGCTGGATGGTTGGTTGATGGATAAGTATCTCCAAAACCTAAGCAGACACAAAACTATACACATAGATATAACTGCCCAAAAAGTATTTTTCTCATCTTGACGCCAAGTGATTAGCATATGCCCTGATGAAATTGTCTTCTACACCATCCCCCTTATCTATAGTCTAAAACATATCAAAACAAGTTAAAGTCTGTTTGCATTACTTGTTCCAAGAAAAGACATTTATTCAGGGATCACTAATTTTTTCTACAGATGCTCAAAAAACATCAATTATAACCATTCCAGTATTTAACAGACTCTGTAGTCTCATTCTGGAATATACCTGTCTCCATAATTTCCCAAAAGCTATCTTCAAATGTTCTACAGAGTTTAATATATTTTCTGAGTCCAGAGATCTATTTAAAGCAATATCTAAACTACTTGAGATGTCTATTCTTGTCTACTTGTAAGTTTGTTTTCCTGTTCAAAAGTCACAGTAATACATGGGAGAGAGGAAATTGAGTACTTTTTGTCTTCTGTAACTACAAATAAAATTTGCAACACTATTTCAAAATACAGAGACCAGCTTTCCCTGGAGATTTAAAAGCAGCTTAAAAAGTAACTTGAGAGGAACGTTTAAAAAATCTGCTAGGTAAACTAAATGTGTGAATCCTTTGTAGGCATCAGGCCAGTTCTGAAGTATCCAAGATAATGTAAGTGCTCAAACCAACAAACATACTCTAAAAGACATGGTGGTTTATCTCTGTGAACAGGGCCAGTGATAACAAAAACTCTTGCTCTCCAAAACCTCACTAAGCCCAATTTATGTTCTCGTTAAAGTCTCAGCAAACTATATTTATTAGTACTTCTAAATCAAAAGAACCCCTCACAGTAAACAAGAAAAATGTATTTCAGTTCTTTGGTCATTGGTTTTAGGTCATTTAACAGCAAGAAACTAGGGTGTGGAGTATGCATAGTGTGCTGGTCTGTTAAGAGTTTAGAAGATGAGAGTTAAGTCATATAAACTTGTTAAAAGCCAGTAGAACCAGTTTTTCAGAAGGAGCTTTCCTACTTTGCCTCGCGATAGAAAAAAACACGGATTTTCCCAAGAAGCAGTAATATGGCATTTTCAAAGAGTCCATTGGATGCTGTTCAAAACATAAAATGAGGATGTCATTTGTGCTGTATCAAATTTGCTTTATGTTAGAAGTGACTTCAATTGTGAAACCATTCAAAAACATTTAAAGAATCTAGATAAGACTACAAAGGATCTCCTTTTCTTCTAGCAAAATACTAAAGTGGAAAAGTTAAGGCATGCTGTAATATTTATTCCTAATTAATTTGGACATCGCAACTGAAATGTTTCTGCAAAATGGTAAGTTTTTAGATTCCAAATCTAAAACTCCAAGTTACAGGAAAAACAGGGAGTAACTGCATTTTGAGATTTGAACTAGCAGGATAAAGGTTGGGAAACACTGTTTTACGCTGTTTATCTTTAATGTACTGGTAAAAATATGGGGTGCATCCGTACTATCCAATGCCTTGTGAAAATTCAAATCCAGTGTTACCAGCTTCTCATTTTTCAGGGGAAACCAAAACTCTGTTTATGTAAACCCCTCCCCACCCCATTAAAAAACGTTAACAATTATTTTTTTAAGCATTGTAGGTTGAACTGTATTCCTCTTTGGTTGTATCCTGAAATGGGTTATCTTGCAAGATGGGGGAAGGGTGGTGACTGTGAGTTTTGGACTTTGTAACAGCAAAAAAGTGGCTGTCTTGCCAGGGGAAGATGTGCCTTTTTGCAATTCTCACAAATGTATCTACACAGACTGTAGTGGCCCTGCTTCTTGCAATCTCTAGATTAGATGACAAAATTAAAGCATTAAAGCTGGAGACAACTTATCTATCCACATATCCATGAGGACATCATTCCACCAACCAAAGCTAGGCATTCTATTCTTACAGCAATTACAATGGATTGCACTAAAGCCTTCTGATTTTGTTAAGTGCTTTATCTGTGACACACCATCTTTAAAAGTGCCAGGTGTTACTGTGTATAGTCAAAGGCGTGTAATATGTGTGAATATGTATTCAGCTGAACTTAAGGACTTCTGACTAAATAACAGATACAGCAACAATAGCTTTCTGTCACTGAGCTTATATAAAGTTCGAAATCCTTCTTCCAAGAATTTGAAGTTATTTGTGGAAGTGGGCTGTGGGGCAGTTACGTGTGTTATGAATATTTAAATTGAAAGCTAAGCATCTCCTCACAGATGAAAGAAAATTTCTGTAATATTGCTCTTTCCAGGACTTTCCTCCTAGTCTAAAAACAGGCACAATGAGGCCAATGTGTCACAAGGCAAGTGTACAGGCTAGGAATGAGGAAAAGCGGTTTCTAACACAAGTCCTGCTACTAGCTAGCTATGTAGATGTTTTTAAAAATGGTTCCAGTTCTTTAGAAAATTCATACTTTAGAAAAAAAGTCATTGATGTAAACATTGGTTTTAAGACTTCAAAAAAATTGATAAAATGTTGAACTACAAAGTTAAGTAGTGCCCAGCGAGGTTTCCATCATATAGTAAGAGCACACAATAGCTATTATTGGCACACATGGATCTCCTACGAATTCTCTAGTTATTATAAATCTAATTATAGCACAGAAATATGCATTCTGTTTCCAGTGCTGCTCCATTCCTACTTTTTCAAAATGCTTGACATCAGCTCAGCAGGGTTTGCTATAAATAGCTCATGTCTGTGATACAAAGTAGTAATTGAACCCATCACTGTCCTTTCTTTTTTTAAACAAACATCCATTTTTTAAGTAAGGAAGACTGGATGGAGGGGAATCCACAAAGAGGTAGAGAATAAAAAGAAAGCATCATCAGATGTTTGTTTAAAATTAAAAAGTCATTTTACAACTACTTTAAAACTATTTTCCTCAATTTATATTCAAGTGATTTTACAGCCAAAAAAGATTAAGAATGTGACTTTTGTTTCCACTAAACTTGCCTACTCATAATTATCTTAATAAATAAAGTGGGGCTGAGAAAGATAATGAAATACAAACTAAAAGGCTTTATAAGCAGATGTAATAAAGATTTTAAAAACTGTAATAAAATGTTTATATTTGCTAATTCCTGATGCATAGAGGGAGAAGTCAGGGCTGCCACCCAGTGGCAATGTAAGTCTTTAAATGATGTGAAGATTTAGAGAATTAAAAAACAAAATAAATCTAAAACCACCAAAATCAAGAATTTCATGAATTAGACAACTTCGATTTTAGAATCAGTAATTTTGTGTCTTAAATTTTCTCAAAGCATTAGCACATCACATCTTTTCCTCAAATACATATCAATTTTAGTGTCCTGGTCAATAAAACTCAAAGCTGAATGAAGAAAATAAAAATACTACAACTACTTTGCCTGATTATTACTGATTTTTGGGGGGGGGAGGGGTGGTAGGGAGAGAACGAAGTATCTCATTGTCACCTACTTCTTCAAAATTTGGCCACAGCTTTTTTTCACAGTGACAAGATATAACATACTCAAAAACTAGATGCTTTGGTAAAATAACATTAGGGGGAAAAAGTAACACTATAGCATCCATTTACAGTTAAAAGCTAAATATCTTGAGAATGCTTTTTTCTCTTTAATAACCAGATGAGAGAGAAGTGGGGGAAAAAATTCATAGAAATTTGGAGATTTTTGTTTCCAACAGCTGTAAATTTAACTTGTACAAGATATATATTTTCTAACCTATGTCCCATATGGTTTGCTTTAAACTGAAAACAAATGAATTCTGAAAAATGACAGACACAACATATTTGGTATTTACAATGGTTTGTGACAAATATAATAGCTGAAAATAATGTCTAATTTTCCATTTATTATTGCTATTTAGTCACAGAAAAGATTAACTCTCCAAGAAATTTATTTTAGCATATGGTATATGTTGATATAATAGATATAATAATTTTACATGAATAGAAACCACTGCAGAAGTAACTAAGGTAGTGCCCTTACAAGAAAATAAAGGAAAGGCGATAAAGACATTCTTTCATATAAAGACTTTTGATTTGCATCTTTTTTTCAAAATATAAAACCTTAATATTAGAAGCAAGAGAAGAGCAAAGAAAACAATAAAACAGACCAAGGATAAGGAACTGCTCTATGCAGATACTTGCTGTATGTAGTATATATATATATATGGGCTGAATTATAATAAAAATATTTTATGTATTATAGTCAATTCTCGTATAGAGTTAGAAACAGCAATTTCCAGTCAAGCATGACTGGACTGACATTTTCTCAGTCTTCAATTACATGACGAATTACAACTGTACAGCAGTTCGCTTCGGTCAGCAGTATCATGATAAATGCTTGATAAGATATAATTTTTCTCCTTGTTCACTTGTAAAAATTGGTGCCTTTTTGTAATGTTCTACAAGTTCTTCCATGGTACTGAATTTACGCTGCCCAATGCAGTAGACAGTCTCTTTTAGTTGTACTTTAAAATGCTTGTTTTTCCCTTGTGCTTTTAGTGATACTGAGAAATCATTTGGCTAGAAGAGAAAAAAACATTTTGAAAGACATCTATTAGCATTTTTATATAAACTAATAACAGCTAAAATGTGAGCACTTTAAACACCAGGCACAATGCTAAATTATTCACATGAATTATCTCCTTTATGCCTCAAAACAAACCCATTTTACAGATGAAAAAATAAAGGCTGAAGAAAAGTTGAGTTGTCCAAGATCATCTATCTAGTTAAAAGAGCCAGGATTCAATATTGAACCAGTTAAGACACCAAAATCTCCCTAACACCATGGCAAATCCTTTAGTTTAACATTTGATTCGTGATCTTCTCTTCATTCAAACTACTAGAGAAACAGCAGAAAATCCAAGACATCCACCCCTTTTCAATTAGTAGCAAACAGTAGCTGTCTTACAGAATAGCTGATATATACTCTGAATTCTCAAAGATGAAGGACACAAAAATGAGAACTAATGTAAACTCTAAGAGGTCATAAAATCAAAATGCCTGTAACGGGGAAGAAAGAAATATAAACAAGGGCCAGGGGGATTATATAGGGGGAACAACAGTGCATGGCCACTTGGCTGCAACTGTTGCCCTGTAGGAATACAGCTCAACATTGACAGGTCTTCCAATTTTAAAAAGGAAGTCTGATGTCTCAATTTTTATTTGAAACCTCCCAATATTTAAATACTGACAATGAATTCAAATGATTAAAAACACTGTGCAAGTCAAACAAAATATGCTTATTTGAGAGCTCTACTTTAAAATTTCTACTACTAAAAATAATGGTATATTTTGGCTAATATCTATGCTCAATTACCTATAAGAAAATACAAGGTATTCTGCAATCAAGCTACTTTCTTAGGTTTTTTCTTTTTTTAATTCTAACACTTCTTTGAATAGTCTATATCACCCTCTTATGCAGTTACTGTCAAAGTTTCAAACAGTGGGTTTCTTGGAAACATTTTATGGTTATTAACCACCCATTCCAGGGTCACTCCCTTCCTAGCCCTTCTGCCCACTGCTTGTCCTGGAAACCAGGGCCAGGTCAGGCATCTAACAGAAAACAATTCCCATTACTCTTCCCTATCATCAACCACCTGCTCTTCCGGTGGGGTTACATACAGACCCCCATTTCCTGAACTTCAGAGCAGGCGGTTCAATTAATTTCAATCTTGCTCGCTCTTCCCCCACCCCTTACACACATGCACGTGCACGCGCACACACGATATATACACACAAAGCTAATACTAATCATGTAAAAATAGTGATATCCTTTATCAAGGAAAAATAAAGGTCATTTTTAAGGGAAATGAGTATTGTCAAATTCTAAAATCCTATAGAGTATGCAAAAGAACCCACATAACTATTTTCTTATTCAATTTTTATGGTTTTACAATTTTATTGTTTCACTACTCTGGGAACAGAATTTATCATTATTGTAAATGCCCTCCAAATATGGTGCATGTTCAAATGGGTTTTTGAGGTACCTAAAAGCGTATTCCAACTTCCAAACAAGTATTTATACAGAAACAAATATAGATTTTTTTCTAAATTCAGGGATTTCATTTATTATAAGGATGACAGTGTACCAATTATGCAATTTAAGAAATGTTTTTCCAGTTTTATCTACCGCGCTGTTCTCAGTGAAAAAGTCAGTGTTTAATTTTCTCCATTTTTCAGTTTAATGCAACAGAAATATTTCAGGAAGGCAAAACCAACAGAACTATACAAGGCCAAATAATCCTGTTTAAGGCTATATTTTACTAAAAATAAACATACTTGGAAAGAACATTGACTTTACTCAGAAACTTCACATGTTTAGGGAAGCCACTAAACCTCTCTGGTCTTCCATTTATTTTTTTTCTAATATCCAGGGCTCTATTTCCATTTACCTTTGAAAACCAACTTACCGAAGATTCACTATCACGAATGAGGAAATCACCTTCATGCCCTCTTTCATTTAATGCCATTTCTGCTTGGTGCCTGGTGACTTTCCCATAATACCACGGATTGCCAGCAAACTTTCCAGTAAGTGAAGGCCTAATGTAATCACACTGTGGAGGCGATGGTTCCAAACCTGATGTTAATGGGTTATTCTGCATAATGGTAACATAGTTTTTTGGCACCAGACCAACCATTCCATTGATCTTCCTGCATTTCCACCACTCAGGATCATTTTCAGGTTTTTCAATAACATCCATTATATCTCCTTTCTCAAAATTAAGTTCTTCATCATTGGACGAGCTGAATGGGTAAAGAGCCTGAACCACATGTAACACTTGCCCAGTATTTAGGTTATTGACGACTGCTGCTAACTTCTCTGACAAAGAACCCACATGGTCACCCAAAGGACTGTCGCCTTCCTCAGTCACATAGTTTGAAGGGAACCATCCAACTTGTCCATTGTAGCTACCCCGCCACCACCCATCACTGCATTTCTCCATAACGATCACCTTCGTCCCTTTTATCAATGATAATTCATCCTCTCTCTCTGCCATATAGTTAAATTTTACATAAGCAGGCATGTTGAGGTCATAGAGACGTTCCCCTGGGTCAACAAAGCTATCATCAGCAGGAGATGCAGAATCTGGCACACTAGGTTTTCTTTTCACTTTTCCAATGCCTGTTTAAATAAAAAAGGGTAATGAGAATATAAAACAATGAAAAACAAAAAACACCAATTCATTCATTACAAAAGGATCTTTAACTCAGTAACTAAGTTTTTTACCCTCCCTCCTCCTCTCCATGTCACTCTTCTTTCTTTGCATTTGCATTCTCATGACTTATTTATTTTATATAACTGCAAGTTTGTTACTTTTGACCCCCCTCATAAATTCTCTTTTCTCATGTTAAAGACCCTGAAGTAATTGTATAGCATCATTCTAAAGTTGCCCTAAAATTAATAAACTGTCTCTTAAATGTAAGTATTATTTCCTACATATCTACAATCTAAATACATAAAGCCTCCAGCAAACCCAAGTTCTTCTTTATTAACTAAGAGTCTATAACTAGCTGTATAGAAATTAAATAGTAACTTAAATTACAATTTGATATGCAATATAAAACTTTAGTTATGTCTGGGTAATCCTCCCATTTGCTTTCTTAGTTTCCAAGACTCAAGTTACTCTATTTACTTCATGCTTATTTTATAATAATATACAATTTACTTGCTTATCTGTCTTCACCCAATTCACATATAAATAAACTCCAAAACAGCAGAGATTTTTGCTGACTTTGTTCACAGATATAATCCCAAGGATCTCACACAATGTCTTAGTAAACAGGAGATGCCTAATATATATTTGTTAAAAGAATGAAAAAAATAACCAAATGGTACTATCATCGTAAATGTATGCTACAGCAACTTTAGCATATGAGTTTGTGTTCTCCTTTTACTGAAAAAACTAAGGCATCCTTAGGTAAAATTTCTCAAATACTTTCTATCTCAAAATTCTTTCTCATTACCCTTACTCTTTTTCTTCTGCCAAGTTCCCAACCTCTAATCCTTCTGGACTCTTAATACCATCTTTCCTGCCTCTTTTTGGGACTCTTGGCCATCCAGATGTGTTTTCCTCCCACTCACTCCCAAAGTCTAGAAAAACACTTAGATCACTTCTATTTCTATTCCGGAACAGAGTTACACAACTCTGCTATTGTTTTTTAACTACATCATTCTTAAAAGGTTGTCTTCCCTTTTTCCTTCAACTCTTTCGCCATTCACTCACTCCTAACTCCTTATAATCTGGTCCTTCATCTCCACCAAAACTACTCAATTACTTACAGCTGTCATCTTTTCACAGCAAATCAGACCATTTTAGAGTCCTCAAGTCTTTTCAAGCTCTCTATACAGAACCAAGATCACAGATTACTCTCTAAAACAATTTCTCCTTCTTTAATTTCCCCAAGAGTTTGTTGTTTTCCCCACTGACCTGTTTAACTATTCTTGTGTTCCTCTGTCTGGGCTCCTGTAAACCTTGTTATAAAAACTGCATTTTTAGTTGCTTACTTGTCCATCTTAATAAAACTGTGAGTTTTATTAATAAAAAAAAAACTTAATAAAACAGTGAGTTTCCTGGGGCAGTAAACTGGATTTTACTACCTTGTCTCTCCAGCACTTAGCAGTAACTATACTAGTAGCAGGAGCAAATGGAATGTCTGCTGAAAGAGTAAGTCAATGACTCCTTAGTTCAAAGTATTTCCCAAGATGCCATGCTTGGACTTAGCCTCTACTTCAAGGAAATCACTTTCATTTTCTGTAACTTCCAAGGAGAAGATTCCAAGGTCTCTTTGCAGCTCCAAGCTTGAATTTACACATTACAATTCCAACTGCCACTAGTCATCTACAGAAGGCACCATGAGCAACTCAAATACAACCACCATGTCCAAATGAAAATAATCTCTAATATCCACAAATCAACTAAACCCCCCCCCCAATTTCCTTCCTTCTGGCTAATGATATATCATGATTATGAAAAATTTGTACATCAGGGATTTCTGGCACTGTAGGGAACTCTAGGGTTACATCCTTCCAAAAGAGTAATTAATGAGCTCATGAATACTGTCAAAATCAACTTTTGTGGAACTCTAAAATCCAGTAAGGAACTTAAAATAACTAGGGCAAGGCTTAATGAAGAAAGAAGCTGCTGCTGCTGCTAAGTCGCTTCAGTCATGTCCGACTCTGCGCGACCCCATAGACGGCAGCCCACCAGGCTCCCCCGTCCCTGGGATTCTCCAGGCAAGAACACTGGAGTGGGTTGCCATTTCCTTCTCCAGTGCGTGAGAGTGAAGTCACTCCAGTCATGTCTGACTCTTGGCGACCCGATGGACTGCAACCTACCAGGCTCCTCTGTCCATGGGATTTTCCAGGCAAGAGTACTGGAGTGGGTTGCCGTTGCCTTCTCCAAAGTTGTCTGCCTAAGTATCTCCTGTCAGAGAGAGTAATACAAATCTTTCTCACAAAGAATTGTAATTATGGGTTTCAACCTCTCAGGCAGCTACCTGAAGGACTGGCACAGTGGCTTGCCTTGCTTTCACCTGACTTGGAGCATTTTCAGGATTAGGGTGTTTTCTGCTGAAATTATTTAATTGATGCAGCAGCCTGAGGTAAAAAACATAAAAATCTTAAAAAAAAAATTGAGAAAAAAACTTTAGAAAGTTCCAAAAAGGAAAACTTGCATGTGCCATTATCAGCAACTACTTACATAGAATTTACGTTGTATTAGGTATTGCAAGTAACCTAGAGATGATTTAACATATATGGGAGAGTATGTGAAGAGTATATGCAAATACTATGCTGTTTGTACAAGGATTATCCTTAAGTTTTGGTATTTGCAGGGGATACTGGAACCAAAACCTAGCAGATACCAAGGGATGACGATACTACCCAAAGTGATGCACAGATTCAGTGAAATCCTTATCAAAGTATCCCCCTTTTTTTTCAGAAATGGAAAAAGCTGACCCTAAAATTCATATGAAATTGTAAAAGACCCCAAATAGCCAAAAGAAAATCTTAAAAATGGAAAACAAAGTTGGAAGACTCACATTTCCCAATTTCAAAATTTACTACAAAGGCACAGTAATCAAAAAAGTGTAGTACTGGCACAAAAGTAACGAAAAATAGACCAATGGAATAGAACCGAGTAGTGAAATAAAACCATACATCTTTGGTCAATTGATTTTTAACTCTGACCACGAGAAGGGTGCCAAGACCATTTTAATACAGGAAAGAATAGTCTCTTTAACAAATGATGCTGAGACAACTGGATATCCACATGCAAAAGAATGAAATTGGATTCCTACTTCATACCACATATAAGAATCAACTCAAAATAAATATGATGCAAATAAAAGAGTTAAAACTTAAAAACTGTCAGAAGAAAATTTAGGGAAAAGTCTTTCTGACCTTGGATTTAGCAACAGATTCTCAGATTTGACACCAAATAATAATAATAAACTATACTTCATTAAAAAAAAAAAACCATTTGTGCAAAGGACACTATCAAGAAAATGAAAAGACAACCTACAGAATTAGAAAAGAATACTTGCAAATATAATTCTGATAAGAATCTATATCCAGAACATATAATGCACTTGCAGAACCCAACAACAAAAAGAAATACTTATCTCAAAAATGGACAACGGACTTGAATAAGTAATTCCCCAAAGAAGGTATACAAATACCTCAAAAGCACTTGAAGAGAAGCTCAATATCATTAGTCATTACAGAAATGCCAATCAAAATAACAATGAAATACCATTTTACATCTTACTAGGATGGCTATCAGTTCAGTTCAGTCGCTCAGTCCTGTCCGACTCTTTGCAACCTCATGAATCGCAGCACGCCAGGCCTCCCTGTCCATTACAACTCCCGGAGTTCACTCAGACTCACGTCCATAGAGTCAGTGACGCCATCCAGCCATCTCATCCACTGCCGTCCCCTTCTCCTCCTGCCCCCAATCCCTCCCAGCATCAGAGTCTCTTCCAATGAGTCAACTCTTCGCATGAGGTGGCCAAAATACTGGAGTTTCAGCTTTAGCATCATTCCTTCCAAAGAATTCCCAGGGCTGATCTCCTTCAGAATGGACTGGTTGGATCTCCTTGCAGTCCAAGGGACTCTCAAGAGTCTTCTCCAACACCACAGTTCAAAAGCATCAATTCTCAGCCTTCTTCACAGTCCAACTCTCACATCCATACATGACCACAGGAAAAACCATAGCCTTGACTTGACGGACCTTTGTTGGCAAAGTAATGTCTCTGCTTTTGAATATGCTATCTAGGTTGGTCATAACTTTCCTTCCAAGAAGTAAGCATCTTTTAATTTCATGGCTGCAGTCACCATCTGCAGTGATTTTGGAGCCCAGAAAAATAAAGTCTGACACTGTTTCCACTGTTTCCCCATCTATTTGCCATGAAGTGATGGGACCAGATGCCATGATCTTTGTCTTCTGAATGTTGAGCTTTAAGCCAACTTTTTCACTCTCCACTTTCACTTTCATCAAGAGGCTCTTTAGTTCCTCTTCACTTTCTGCCATAAGGGTGGTATCATCTGCATACCTGAGGTTATTGATATTTCTCCCGGCAATCTTGATTCCAGCTTGTGCTTCTTCCAGCCCAGCGTTTCTCATGATGCACTCTGCATACAAGTTAAATAAGCAGGGTGACAATATACAGCCTTGACATACTCCTTTTCCTATTTGGAACCAGTCTGTTGTTCCATGTCCAGTTCTAACTGTTGCTTCCTGACCGGCATACAGGTTTCTCAAGAGGCAGGTCAGGAGGTCTGGTATTCCCATCTCTTGAAGAATTTTCCACAGTTTATTGTGATCCACACAGTCAAAGGCTTTGGCATAGTCAATATGTTTTCCTGGAACTCCTCTTGCTTTTTTGATGATCCAGTGAATGTCGGCAATTTGATCTCTGGTTCCTCTGCCTTTTCTAAAACCAGCTTGAACATCTAGAAGTTCATGGTTCACGAATTGCTGAAGCCTGGCTTGGAGAATTTTGAGTGTTACTTTATTAGCGTGAGATGAGTGCAATTGTGCGGTAGTTTGAGCATTCTTTGGCATTGCCTTTCTTTGGGATTGGAATAATAAAACCAAATTAAACCAAACCAAAAAAAAAAAAAGGAAAATAAGTGTTGATGAGGATATGTAGAAACTGGAACCCCTTTTACACTACTGGTCAAAATGCAGAATCGTACAAATGCCAAGGGAAACAGGTGATGGTTCCTCAAATGTTAAATACAGAACTACCATAATTCCACTCCTAGGTATATACTCAAAAGAACCAAAAACAGGAATTAAAACAAATACTTGTGTACAAATGTTCACAGCTTCCTAGTCACAATAATCAAAATGAAGAAACCACCCAAATGTACATCAACAGATGGATGGATAAACAAAAACGTGGTATATACCCATATAAGGCAACATTCAGTTCAGTTCAGTCAGTTAGTCGTGTCCGACTCTTTGCGACCCCGTGAATCGCAGCACGCCAAGCCTCCCTGTCCATCACCAACTCCCAGAGTTCACCCAAACTCATGTCCATCGAGTCGGTGATGCCATCCAGCCATCTCATCCTCTGTCATCCCCTTCTCCTCCTGCCCTCAATCCCTCCCAGCATCAGGGTCTTTTCCAATGAGTCAACTCTTCACATGAGATGGCCAAAGTATTGGAGTTTCAGCATCAGACCTTCCAATGAACACCCAGGACTGATCTCCTTTAGGATGGTCTTGATGAAAGTGAAAGAGGAGACTGAAAAAGTTGGCTTATGGCTCAACATTCAGAAAACTAAGATCATGGCATCTGGTCCCATCACTTCACGGCAAATAGATGGGGAAACAGTGTCAGACTTTACTTTTTTGGGCTCCAAAATCACTGCAGATGGTGATTTCAGCCATGAAATTAAAAGATGCTTACTCCTTGGAAGGAAAGTTATGACCAACCTAGATAGCATATTCAAAAGCAGAGACATTACTTTGCCAACAAAGGTCCATCTAGTCAAGGCTATGGTTTTTCCAGTGGTCATGTATGGATGTGAGAGTTGGACTGTGAAGAAAGCTGAGTGCCTAAGAATGGATGCTTTTGAACTGTGGTGTTGGAGAAGACTCTTGAGAGTCCCTTGGACTGCAAGGAGATCCAACCAGTCCAGTCCATCCTAAAGGCAATATTCAGCCATAAAAGGGAAGAGGCAGTGATACATGCTACAACATTATACACTTTAAAATGGTTAATTAACTTTATGAACTTTACATCATAAAAATTACTCAAAAACAGTGTGCTGAGTGAAAGAAACTCGACACAAAAGGTTAATATTGTATGATTCTATATTATCTACTCTGGTTATGTCATATAATGATTACATATTAAACAACATAGCCAGAGTAGGTAACTCTGTACAGACAGAAAGACGATTAGTGGTCGCCAGGGGCTGAAGAGAAGGAGTAATGGGAGCAACTGTTGAATGGGAATAGGGTTTCCTTTTGGAGTGATGAAAATAGTCTGGAATTAGACAGATGCGATGGTTGCACAACACTGTTAATGAACTAATAACGCTGAATTATACACTTAAAAATGGTTAATTACCTTCATGAACTATACATTATAAAAATTACTTTCTTAAAAGATTCCCACGTCAATTTCTTAAAGTCATCATATGTCCTTTCTGCCAAAACTTTCCATTTCTACTATTCATGTTCTAGTTCAGGCCCATGTTGTGCTTGAGCCGTCACTACCCTCTAGTTTTCTTTTCCTTTTTCTTTTACTAATCCAGTCTATCTGACTTAAACCCATCACCCATATCATCCAGTCTAACTTTATATTACAGCTACAATTACATGACCTATTGTAGCACAAGCTGGAATCAAGATTGCAGGGAGAAATATCAATAACCTCAGGTATGCAGATGATAACACCCTTATGGCAAAAAGCGAAAAGGAACTAAAGAGCCTCTTGAAAGTGAAACATAAGAGTGAAAAAGCTGGCTTAAAACTCAACATTCAAAAAACAAAGATCATGGCATCCAGTCCCATCACTTCATGGCAAACAGATGGGGAAACAATGGAAACAGTGACAGACTTTATTTTCTTGGCTCCAAAATCACTATGAACAGTGACTGCAGCCATGAAATTAAAAGATGCCTGCTCCCCGGAAGAAAAGCTATGACCAACCTAGACAACATATTAAAAAGCAGAGACATTACTTTACCAACAAAGGTCCATCTTCTCAAAGCTATAGTTTTTCCAGTAGTAATCTATGGATGTGAGAGTTGGACTATAAAGCTAAGCACTGAAGAACTGATGCCTTCAAACTGTGGTGCTAGAGAAGACTCTTGAGAGTCCTCTGGACTGCAAGGAGATCAAACCAGTCAATCCTAAAGGAAATCAGTCCTGAATATTCATTGGAAAGACTGATGCTGAAGCTGAAGCTCCAATACTTTGGCCACCTGATGTGAAAAACTGACTCATTGGAAAAGATCCTGATGCTGGGAAAGACTGAAGGCAGGAGGAGGAGGGAATGAGGATGAGATGGATGGAGGCTGGATAGCATCGCCGAATTGATGGACATGAGTTTAAACAAGCTCCAGGAGTAGGTGATGGACAGGGAAGCCTGGCGTGCTGCAGTCCATGGGGTCTCAAAGAGTTAGACACAACTGAGCGACTAAACTGAACTGATTACGCAAAAGCCAATAGTGGCTCTTCTGCCTAATAAATTACAAGAAATACTGTGCCTAGAGCTTCCCTCACAGCTCAGTTGTTAAATCATCTGCCTGTAATGCAGGAGAACCCGGGTTCAATTTCTGTGTCGGGAAGATCCCCTGGAGAAGGAAATGACAACCCATTCCAGTATTCTTGCCTGGAGAATCCCATGGACAGAAGAGCCTGACAGGCTACAGTCCATGGGATCACAAGAGTCGGACAGGACTTAGTGACTAAACAACAACAACTGTGCCTAGAGTCTACAGTCCTCTACAGACTGTCTTCAAACCTTCATTTCCAGGCTTATGTTATAGACTATAGAAAACAGTAGAGGCCTTGAAACATTATAGGCCTTTGGGTTCACATCCCAGGTATGTGTCTTATTAACCATGCCATCTTGAGGAAGCTATTTCACTTTTTGGAGCTTGTAAACAGCACTTATCATGAGTGTTATGAGAACTGAATACAATAATGTAATAGCACAGTACACAGGAGTTAAGTGTTAAATAAAAGCATCTTTCTGTAACGCCCTGCATTGAAACTACTCTAAAGTTTAATAAAAATGTGGAAATATCTAATTCATGACTTTTCCCAAAACCTTATTAAAAATTCTGTCTTTTAAAGAATCTACCCATTCAAGAAGCGTCATTTCAAATAACAACTTTATTATCTTCTTGCTTTGTGTTTTTCAACATCCTTCATTCTCCATCCTCAACTCCCATGATATATAAGCTCTCCTTTTTAAAAAAATATTTTTATTTAGTATTCTGTATTTCTGAGGTACTTGTATGCTAGCATTTCCTGTATTTATCTTTTAACCCTATCTACAAGAATATAAGCTTTCGGAGAGGATCATTTTACTATCTCACTGATCTTTTGCATTTCCTATATACTACTTATAACTGTACAGATGGAAGATGATCAATGGGTTTATTAAATTGATTAAATTGAATATTGATATAAGCAAATGCAAAATTTAAATCTGAAAATGAAGACTAGTTCTAAAATATTTTTTTGATTCTGAAAAAGATAAATGGTCTAAGACTAATTATACCTTGTCCAAAAAAAGAATGAAGAATTTCTAGACAGACCCAACAATTAAATCCCAAGTGGGAAACAATCAAAACAACTTATTTTAATCTTAGAGGCCAGAAACAGTTCACAGAAAATATAAACTTAGAATATCTGTTTTCTGTGCAACACAAAGTCCTGTTTATCATGTGGATAATACAAATGCATGCAAAATTGATAGTCTGCTTTTTCCCCTGCTTACAAATCTTTAGGGCTTGTTTCCACTGCTTAAAAACATTCCTTCTAATCTCATGTTTTATCAATAAGAGAGTAGATGCAAATGCACTTTACAAAATTATACAAATGTAAAGTATTAGTATCTCAATTTCTCAAGTATGTTATAATCAACAATTAGATCATTCCAACAACACAGGGCTTCCTGGATAGCTCAGTTGGTAAACAATCCGCCTGCAATGCAGAGAAGATCTGCTAGAGAAGGGATAGGCTACCCACTCCAGTATTCTTGGGCTTCCTTGTGGCTCAGCTGGTAAATAATCTGCTTGCAATGCAGGAGACCTGGGTTGGGAAGATCCCCTGGAGAAGGGAAAGGCTACCCACTCCAGTATTTTGGCCTGGAGAATTCCATGGGCTGTATAGTCCATGGGGTCGCAACAGTCAGACACGACTGAGTGACTTTCACATCACATCACAACAACAAGTAGGCTCCTTCAGATTAATGTATAATCTTTTCTAAATTTTTCTCAACTTCAGCTGGTTCACCACAATCCTAATTTTAATCAGACCCTTTTGCAGCAAATCCTGCCAATCCATTACTTATCTGACTCTAACACTATAGTCATAAATGTAATGTGTGCACTAGGAAAACTCTTTAACAAGAGACCCTAAGTTTAAATTTCAATGGTGCTACTTACAGATTAATCAGAGCTTGGTCAAGTTATTTAATCTTCTTTAAACTCTAGTTTCCTTGTTTGTGAAATGTAGTGCGTAGTAACTACCTATCTCAGAAAAATTTTGTAACGAATTTTTAAAAGTTTATATGGAAAGCACTCAGCACAGTGCATACACAGCATACAGCGGGCACTCAATCAATGGTGACTATTATCAATATTTTCCTACCTCCTAGTGCTTCCGGAATTTATTTTTTCAAAAATAAGCATTTTTTTTACTATACTTTTTTTCCCACTATTTTTATTATTTTATTTATTTCTCTTTACTATTTTTATTATTTTATTTTTTTACTATAGCATGAAATAGCTGGACGTGGCCAGGGTTGGGAGGGAAATACTCAGGTTCATGAACTCAGGATGTGCATAACTCTGAGGTAGTCATTTTTATCATTAGCTTTGTTTAAAAAAACCAAAAGCATTAGTATAGCTTTCAATCTTCCCCTCACTCACACTCTTCCCCTTCCACTCCAATCCACTGGTCTTCTTTCTTCCTATAGCACCATTTCTTGACCAAAACAATGTACTATTAACTCCTCAAAAGTTTTTAAGAATCTAGTGAAGCACTGTGAATATTCCATCTTTATAAAATGGTTGTCCTCTCCTATAGGATAGTTAAGGCAAATCTTTGTACCGATTAATTATTCATTATGTAACCTGGTTTCCAAATCCTTTGATAAACCTTATGCCAGTATTTGGAAGCACCTGGGTTTCTCAAAACCCCTGTTAAAGTATAGCTCCCCAAAATGAATAGACTATGTCATGTTTTATTTGGCCAGCACACACTGCAGCCCTTCACCTGAGCACCTCATAAATTTGAATCAATACCATCATATAACATGTTGAGAGTTTTTTTAGCACATACATTATCACAGCAGCTCCTGCTAAGTCTTTTACTCATGTAAACCACTGCCAGGACAGATTCTCAGCAATTTTTCAATCCCTTTTAAAAAGTTAATGTAGCCTTTTACATTAATGTCTGTCTCTATTAATCTGTTTCTCAGTTTTTAGCTTTCGAATGTATTTCTGAACTCAATGTACTAGTTACACTTTCATCATTAGGTCTTTACTTTAAGGATGTCATTTCGCCTCCATCTAAATCACACAGTAAATAAATGCTCGACAGAATGAGTCTGACGGGGGGCACTTCCGTGGTGGTCCAGTGGTTAAGAATCCCCCTTCTAATGCAGGAGAGGTGGGTCCAATCCCTGGTCAGTGAATGAAAATCCCATATGCTGTGTGCAGTTAAGCCCACATGCCTCAACTACGGAGCCCCACGTGCTCTGCAACAAGAGAAGCCTGTGTGCCACAATGAAGACCCGGCACAGCAAAAATAAAAGAATAATACTGATCCTTGCTAATTCTTTAGGGAACTATAATTCTGTTATGTTCCTATTTCTTAAAAACCAGCTTCTCCCTTATGGATTTCCCCCTGATTTCTATGATACACATAAGGCTGATCAGCTGTGTACCAGGACTATAAGACTTTCAGAGTCAGTAGGGAATTTCCAAGATCATCTGGTCTTGCCCAACTCTCTCCTTTACAAATAAGAAACAGGAAATCAGGAAAGTTATACACCCTTGGCCACATGGCTAATAACTGATATATCTGGGAGGAGAATGAAGGAATTCTAAATATTATAAATGATGTTCTTTCCAACAGAGGTTTTTATTTAATATTTTTTTGTATTTTTATCAGTTTACCTGATTTATATGAAATAAGATAAATTACTGCTTTTTATTATTCTCTGCTTTATCTGAAACAATGCCCTTTCTGTTCTCAAGGGTTCTAAGTTGCCTACCACACAAGGAGCACAAATATTGTTTCCTCTATGTTTCAAGTCCGTTCAGGGAAAACAGTAGGTGAATAGCCTATTTCTATTCTAACAAGCTATAAAACTAAATTAGTAAAATTTCGGCTTACTGTAAGCAGTGAGGAACAAATACTTTGGCTATCAATCTCAAATCCTGACTCTAAGTCTACAAATGTATTTAAGAATAACTATCAACTTTCTAAGATTCAATAGAATGATAATTTTATATTATATTGATGGTATATATTAAATCACTGTATCAGTGATACAGTATATCCTTTTTACATCACTTCTAGTTGGTTTATGGTCAGTATCACTTAAAATCAAACTTAAGAAATATTAACAATACATAACCGTAACCTACCTCCCCATCAGAATCTAAGTTCTGTAACAGTTAGTTTTTATCTGGCCTACAGTAGGTAGGTTCTCAATAAAAATGTTGATAAATGAATGAATGAATAAACTCTTTAAAAGGAAAACTAACCCCCAAAAATGGATCTAAAATTTTAACAACTCCCCAAAAAGTAACCAAGAGAGACATATTCCAGAAGGATTCATCTGGCCACCAAAGTTACCGAAAAAAAATGAATGAGTCTTAATATTATAATTATAGCTTTTTTGACAATGAAGTGCCTGATCCCTTTCCATTTTGCTCTTTGCCCCAAAATCTCCTGACAGGTTACTCTGTTTCCTTAGACTCCTTACACATAAGAGAGTTCTACAACAATTTCTCTGTTCATTTTTCTAGAACCACTGAGCAACTGTTCAAAGAGACCAAATCAAGTTCACTATCACAGGAGTATACAAAGGCTATCAGCAGATCCACAATTTAGGTTCTTTGTTAGTATCAGAATCACTTTAAAACCTCGACTCAAAGCAATCCAAGTTCACTATTTTCTGTCAATGTTTTCAAATTCTTTGTATGCAGCTGCTCTCACAATTCATTTCAAACTATCAAATCTCACATTAACCAAAACAGCAATTTCTAGCAATCTGACACTGATTAAATTAAAATACCCTCTATACTGGTGCTTTCATTAAGCATTATCTTCTACATCAGTCCTCTCAAGTCTAAGTAAAAAGCAGTAACAGTATCATGTTACTTCAAATGCTGAGGATGAAGGAACTTGCTCACTTAAATCCTTTTTCTCCTCCTAAAATGTTTACAATTTATTTAGTTCATTTCAAATGTCTACGCTAAGTTCAGAGAACTACATCAAAGTCAAATCATTTATACTTTTTCTATTTGTTATTGAAATACTGATATTAAAATTTTGAAATTATTTTACTTATCAAGTCAAAGCTATTAATATCTGATGTACTGCCAATCACTTAGCTTATGATTCACAAACATAAAGCACCAGCCTATATAAACCCACCATGTTCTCTCCTTACAGTTTTCCTTTAAATTCACAAACTGAAAATTCTAATTCAAAAACAAGAAAGCTATAGATATAATAAACAGATTCACTTACTGAAAAAATCTTTAAACACCTTTAGCCAATTCATCTTGAAAAAAAAAATCCCGTGTTCTCTTTCGTTAGTTTGTTAATACAGCAGGATAATTTTCAGTTAACTTCCTGGTTCTGCAACACTGAAACTCCCCACACCCCATCCATGTGACTTGGCCCACACCCAGGCAATAGAAAGTTTTCCTAAGGCTTTCCTCTTGCCAAAACATTCTTTCCCTGAATGCTAACAGAACTTATAAAACAAGGATATCATGATGGCCACAAATATGACCTTACTATTCAGATTTATTTTGGAAAAAGTTTTAAAGCACATATTTAAAGCATATTTTTTTCAGTAGTTGAAAATATATTCATGTATTCATTCTTTTTTAATTGGAGTAGAATTACTTTACAATGTTGCGTTAGTTTCTGTTGTACAACAAAGTGAATCAGCAATATGTATATCTATATCCCCTCCCTCTTGGAGCTCCCTTGATCCTACACCCCCAACCCACCCATTGAGGTCATCACAGAGCACCAAGTTGAGCTCCCTGTGCTGCTCTGCAGGTTCCCACTAGCTATCTGTTTCACACATCTAAGTGTATTTCTGTCAAAACCTAATCTCCCAGTTCATCCCACCCTCCCCTTTCCTAACCTCTTCTCCCAGAGTTCTTTATGTCTGAATCTCTATTCCCGCCCTGGAACTACATTCATCTGTACTATTTTTCTATTTCTCATCATGTATTCATTCTTTTCTTTGTTTTCTCCTTTTTTTTCTTAACCTTCGAACAATATCTCCATCAGCACAATCATTGTGAAACAAATCCATTAGTTATATGGAACATTTAAGTTACCAAAACAGGATTCAGAAACCTGGAGAAAGGGGAGAAGGCTGTCCACCCAAGGCAAAAACTGGATTTACATCATTATACAGGCTAACTGTAGGTCACTACCTTAAAACAGAATGTTTCCAAGTACTTTGGAATAGACGGCAATAACTGTAATATAATACAATGATATTAAGCCTAGAACTTAAATAGATAACAGTCTCAATAATACAGTCTCAAGACAGTTAAAAAGATACAGTCTTGAGACAGCTAAAACTGTCTCAATAATATCAGAAAATAGTATGGAAGGTTTCCCAGGAGTATTAATAACAAAAACTGTATCTACTAAAGCTTTTGCAATTTATATGAAGTTGTATCTAAAACTGGGATTTTCTCCTTGCTCTATATTAGTTTTTTCACTGTCTTTTGTTAATTACCGTCACCTCTGCTATATCTCAGGATACCACTATCCTTTTTTAAAGGACATGAAAGTTTATCTAGGTGTGTCCTTAGTCCTTTCTGTGCCTTCATCACTATAAAGCATATTTTGACAGAAGTCACCTTAATTTTCTCAAACACCCTTAATCAATATACTTTAAATAAATATCTAATTATTTACAAAATCATAAGTATTCCTGATTCTAACTTTGATCTCTTCAACCATTCAAGGACAATCTCTTTCCAACTGTCTTCCATTTAAAAACTAATATTAAATAATTAACTAATAACAATGACCTCAAAAATCTCAAAAAAAAAAAAAAAAGGTAAGCCTAGTTAAAGCATTTAAATGTGTGGATAATAACTTCATTTATTAAATTACCTTTAGAACAGAATAACAATAATGCTGAGTAAGAAATAAAAATTAATATAAAGCAGTCAATAATACTCCATGTTCAATCATGTCACATTATTCTTCAAAGTCACATTATTGTCAAACTATCTTTTTCAAGGAGAAATTATACTTTTTCTTCTACATATACACCAAGAACTATTAAGTAACAGCATGCTTGCCTAAATACCTGAGGGAAATTATGTCCCTCCCAGTTCCTTCCTGTTAGCTAAGGAGAATTTTTTAAAAAGAGAGAGACAGACTGGTTCTCATCTGTGCATATTTCCTTCCTATCACAGCTTGGCCAAGCCGAACATGAAGTAGATTCCCCTATTTATGGCCCTAAGGGAAGGTCAGTAAAAACAAAATTTACAGTTACAGGAAGAAAGAAGAGAAACAAAATAAGAAAGATAAGCTTTGTAGATGCTAATATATGGCAATGATCCACAACTTAAAACTCTTTTATCAAACATAAGAACAAAATGAGTTTGTTTTTAAAAGCAAATATCAAAATGTAAGCCATTATCAGCCTGCTTATTTAACTTATATGCAGAGTACATCATGAGAAACGCTGGGCTAGAAGATGCACAACCTGGAATCAAGATTGCCGGGAGAAATATCAATAACCTCAGATATGCAGATGACACCACCCTTATGGCAGAAAGTGAAGAGGAATTCAAAAGCCTCTTGATGAAAGTGAAAGAGGAGAGTGAAAAAGTTGGCTTCAAGCTCAACATTCAGAAAACTAAGATCATGGCATCTGGTCCCATCACTTCATGGGAAATAGATGGGGAAACACTGGAAACAGTGTCAGACTTTATTTTTTTGGGCTCCAAAATCACTGCAGATGGTGACTGCAGCCATGAAATTAAAAGACGCTTACTCCTTGAAAGGAAAGTTATGATCAACCTAGATAGCATATTCAAAAGCAGAGCCATTACTTTGCCAACAAAGGTCCGTCTAGTCAAGGCTATGGTTTTTCCAGTGGTCACGTACGGATGTGAGAGTTGGACTGTGAAGAAGGCTGAGTGCCGAAGAATTGATGCTTTTGAACTGTGGTGTTGGAGAAGACTCTTGAGAGTCCCTTGGACTGCAAGGAGATCCAACCAGTCCATTCTAAAGGAGATTGGTCCTGGGTGTTCTTTGGAAGGAATGATGCTAAAGCTGAAGCTCCAGTACTTTGGCCACCTCATGCGAAGAGCTGACTCATTGGAAAAGACTCTGATGCTGGGAGGGATTGGGGGCAGGAGGAGAAGGGGAAGACAGAGGATGAGATGGCTGGATGGCATCACCGACTCGATGGACATGAGTCTGAGCAAACTCCGTGAGCTGGTGATGGACAGGGAGGCCTGGCATGCTGCAATTCATGGGGTCACAAAGAGTCGGACATGACTGAGCAACTGAACTGAACTGAACTAAAGCCATTAGATGTAAAATCCATCAATGTATCCTGTAAAATAAGTGACCTTAATGACAAGGAGGATATTCTGCATCTCATTCATTTATCCCCATCTCAATTATATGGAGAATCTGTCTAAACTCCAATAGGTACCTACGGTTCAAGGAGCCCCTGACAGAAAATCAAGAGTGCGTTCCACTAGCTAGATTTACAGAAAATGACCTTCACTGGTCTTTTTGAACACACCTGACTTGAATACACTTGCTATGAGCCAAACTTATCTCGCCTAGCTGAAATCCCAGCTTGGGATGTTCTAGTCAGTTCTGCCCACTGATGCCAAAATTCTGTACAAAGAATGAATTTCTAGCATTAATTAGAAAGAAAGTATCGCTGTTCTTGTTTTAAAACAAAAATAACTTACCTAAGGTATCTTTTAGGTTTTTTACGATAGATGCTTTCCGAGCACTGTTTTTCCTTTCCACATAGTTAGAAGGCACAAAACCCGTTTTATTCATGGAATTTCGAACTCGCCACCAGGACTTTGAGTCATCCAGAAGCCACAGTCTCTCATTCTTCTTGATGTTCAGCTCTTGCTCTTGCTGGGCCACATAATCAAACTTGGCTACCACCACCACCTCTTCTGCCATTTTTCAGCACCTTCTGCGCTGCAACCACACAGAAAATATTTTATGTAAGGGTGAGAAGTTGTCCACATGCTTGTCAAGAGAAACACACCGAAGAACCTAAAGTAGTGAATGGTTAAAAAATAAAAATAGGGAAAAAAATTAAAATACCAGGCAAATACTAATCAATACAGAACTGGTATAGATATATTAATAACATACAAAAAGACTTTAAGGCAAAGCTATCACTAGTGATAAGGAAAGTCACTATATCCTGATAAAAGGTTTTATTCAATATACAAAACAGCTAAGCTTATGTGTACCTATTAATATGGGTTCAAAATAGATTGACAAAACAAGAAAAAACTGACAAATCCATTGTCGTAAAGGTTTAACTTTTAACATATTTATCTCAGTAGTAAATTAAGAAGACAAAAAATTAGAAAGGTTAAAGAAGAACTGACATCATAACTATTAAGTATGATGCAATAAACATACACAAATATAACCTCCAAACAGAAGAACACAAACAAGAGTATGTACAAAATCCAATCAAATGCCATAAAAATCTCTACACATTTTTTGTGTACTTGGTATCTTAAGTCATATTCTTTGACAATCCTAACAAAAAGATAGCTTTTAAAAAATCTTATAGGTCTAGAAACTTCTAAAAACTGATGTGGAGAAGGAAATGGCAACCCACTCCAGTATTCTTGCCTGGAGAATCCCACGGACAGAAGAACCTGGTGGGCTATAGTCCATGGGGTCGCCAAGTCAGACACGACTGAGCAAAACAATAACAACAAACACTGATGAGCCAGAGAAGAAATCTTAACAGAATTTTGAAAATACTTGTAAGTAAAATTAAAGACTATACGAATAACTTTGTGTGATGCAGCAAAGGAGAATATAAAAAAGAGATCTGTAGTTATACATAGTTACATCAGAAAAATAAGAAAAGTTAAAAATAAATTAATGAACGGATCATCTGTCTTCAGTTATAAAAGAACATAAAGAAAACCAGGTAAAAGGAAATAATAAAAATAAAAGCAGAATTTAATGAAACAGAAAGCAAAAAGACATAGAAGAAAGGCTCAAAACAAAGTTAGATATGACTAAAAAATGGACATAGTTCTGACAAGACTAAAAAATGAAAAAAGGAATAGAGAGCCCAGAAATAAACCCACACATCTATGGTCAATTAATCTTCAACAAAGGAGGGAAGACTATGCAATGGAGAAAAACAGTCTCATCAGCAAGTGGTGTTGGGAAAGCTGGACAGCTACCTGTAAATCAATAAAGTTAGAACACACTCTCATAATGCCATACATAAAAATAAACTCAAATAGCTTAAAGACTTAAATATAAGATATGACACCATAAAACTCTTAGAATATAACCAAGATATTCTCTGACATAGATCGTACCAATATTTTCTTAGGTCAGTCTCCCAAGGCAATGGAAATAAAAGCAAATAGGACCTAATCAAACTCACAGGCTTTTATACAGCAAAGGATACCACAAGCACAATGAAAAGATAACCTATGGACTGGCAGAAAACACCTGCGAGTGATGCGACTGGCAGGGGCTTAATTTCCAAAATACACAAACAGCTCATACAACTCAGTAAAAAAAAAAAATCAAAAAATGGGCATTAGACCTACATGAATTTCTCCAAAGAAGACATACAGATGGCCAACATGCACATGAAAAGATGCTCAACACTGCTAAACATCACTAATTATTAGAAAATGCAAATCAAAACCGTAAGGAAGCACTATCTCACCTTGGTCAGAATGGCAATTATTGAAAGGTCTACAAATAACAAATGCCAGAGAAGGTGTGGAGAAAAATCCTATACTGTTGGTGGCAATGAAAATAGGTGCAGCCACCATGAAAAACAAGATAAGGTTTCCTCAAAAAAAAAAAAAAAAAACAGAAGAAACTAATAATAGAGCTGTTATATGAGGCTACAATCCCACTCCTAAGCATATATCCAGACAAAACTATAAATAAAAAAGATACACATACCTAATGTTCACTGCAGCATTACTTACAATAGCCAAGACATGGAAATAGCCTAAATGTCCATGGAAACAGGAATGGATAAAGAAGATGTGGTATATATACACAGTGGAATACTACTCAGCCATAAAAAGAGTGAAATAATGTCATGTACAGCAACATGATTAGACCTATAGACTATTACACTGAGTGAAGTACATCAGAAAGAGAAAGACAAATACCATATGACATCACTTATTAAATATGACACACTGAGACTTCCCTGGTGATCCAGTGGTTGGGAGTCCACTTGCCAGCACAGGGAACAAGGGTTTGAACCCTGGACTGGGAAATAAGATCCAACAGGTTGCAGAGCAACTGAGCCCGTGTGCTCATGCCGCAACAAGAGAAACCACAGCATCGAGAAACCCGCACACCACTAGAGAATAGCCCCACCCACTGCAGCTAGAGAAAGCCCATGTGCTACAACAAAGAGCCTCATGCACTGCAATGAAGACCAATCACAGCCAAAATAAAATTACTTTAAAATGATATAAATGAAATTATCTATAAAATAGACTGACAGACCCAGAGGAAAAACTGTCGAGGCTGTCGAGGGCAGGGGCACATGCATGAGGGAGCTTGGGATTAGCAAACTATTATGTATTGAATAGATAAACAAGGACCTACTGTATGACACAGGGATCTATATTCAATATCCTGTGGTAAACCATAATGGAAAAGAATATGAAAAAGAACATATATAAAACTGAACCACTTGGCTGTACAGCAGAAACTAACACAACCTTGTAAATCAACTATACTTCAACAAATTTTTTTAAAAATGAAAAAAAGAAAAAAGTACACCCAAATATAAATAAAAAAGGAGTCATAATTATAGATGCTAGACATTCAGAAGCCACAGCAATATTAAAATCTTTCTCAATATATATGAGAAAAAAGTAAATGTACAAATTTATAGAAAAATTAAAGTAACAAAAGTAGTAAAATTGAATTAGTCATTAAGAAATCTTCCCATAAATGAAAACACCAGGGTCAGATAGTTTCACAGGCAAATTCTATTAAAATTCAAAGAACAACAACAAAAAAAGGAACAAATAATTCCAACTTACACAAACTCTTTTAGAATAAAGAGAAGAAATGTTGCAACTTAAGTCATAAGTCACTCCTGAACCTAGATTAGCTCTCTACTTTCTTCAGAGAGATTATTACACATAAATAGCTACCCCTGGTTTAGCAAGCAAATAAATTCTGCTTCTGCTTATTGAACAGCATTCTGTTTTCTCAACAAAGAAGTTAAGTTCTTCAGTATATTCAGAAAAATCCATTTTAATTTAGAATTCAACAACCCCTAGCATTCAACTGTATCTACAAGGAAGATACATTTGGGGGGTTATTGCAAAGGACTCAAAACCTACCAGTCTTCTAAAATAATGACTCAAGTATGGTCAGTTCAGTTCAGTTGCTCAGTCGTGTCCAATTCTTTGCGACCCCATAGACTGCAGCACGCCAGGCCTCCCTGTCCAACGCCAACTCCCGGAGTTTACTCAAACTCATGTCTATTGAGTTGGTGATGCCATTCAACCATCTCATCCTCTGTCGTCCTCTCTTTCTGCCTTCAATCTTTCCCAGCATTGGGGTCTTTTCAAATGAGTCAGTTCTTCTCTTCAGGTGGCCAAAGTATTGGAGTTTCAGCTTCGGCATCAGTCCTTCCAGTGAATATTCAGGACTGGTTTCCTTCAGGATGGATTGGTTGGATCTCTTTGCAGTCCAAGGGACTCTCAAGAGTCCTCTCCAACACTCTTCGGCGTTTGGCTTTCTTTATAGTCCAACTCTCACATCCATACATGACTAGTGGAAAAACCATAGCTTTGACTAGATGAACCTTTGTTGACAAAGTAATGTCTGCTTTTTAATATGCTTTCTAGGTTGGTCATAGCTTTTCTTCCAAGGAGTAAGCATCTTTTAATTTCATGGCTACAGTCACGATCTACAGTGATTTTGGAGCCCCTCAAAATAAAGTTGCTTACTGTTTCCCCATCTATTTACCAGGAAGTGATGGGACCAGATGCCATGATCTTCGTTTTCTGAATGTTGAGATTTCAGCCAACTTTTCCACTCTCCTCCTTCACTTTCATCAAGAGGCTTTTTAGTTCCTCTTCTCTTTCTGCCATAAAGGTGGTGTCATCTTCATACCTGAGGTTACTGATTCTTCTCCCAGCAATCTTGATTCTAGCTTGTGCTTCATCCAGCCCAGCGTTTCTCATGATGTACTCTGCATATAAGTTAAATAAGCACAGTGACAATATACAGCCTTGATGTACTCCTTTCTCAATTTGGAACCATGTTTCATGTTGTTCCATGTCCAGTTCTAACTGCTGCTTCCTGACCTGCATACAGGTTTCTCAAGAGGCATGTCAGGTGGTCTGGTATTCCCATCTCTTTCAGAATTTCCCACAGTTTATTGTGATCCACACAGTCAAAGGCTTTGGCATAATCAATAAAGCAGAAATAGATGTTTTTCTGGAACTCTCTTGCTTTTTCCATGATCCAATGGATGTTGGCAATTTGATCTCTGGTTCCTCTGCCTTTTCTAAATGCAGCTTGAACACGTGGAAGTTCACAGTTCACGTACTGTTGAAGCCTGGCTTGGAGAATTTTGAGCATTATTTTGCTAGCATGTGAGATGAGTGCAATTGTGAGGCAGTTTGAACATTCTGGCATTGCCTTTCTTTGGGATTGGAATGAAAACTGACCTTTTCCAGTCTTGTGGCCACTGCTGAGTTTTCCAAATTTGCTGGCATACTGAGTGCAGCACTTTCACAGTATCATCTTTTAGAATTTAAAATAGTTCAACTGAATTCCATCACCTCCACTAGCTTTGTTTGTAGTGATGCTTCCTAGGGCCCACTTGACTTTGCATTCCAGGATGTCTGGCTCTAGGTAAGTGATCACACCATCAAATTCCAAAACAATATGACTATGATATTTTGAAAAAAATCCTACTACATTAAAAGTTCAAGGGGGATACACATCAAACTGTACAGTGGTAGCCTCTCTGAGTGGTTAAGACTTTCATTTCCCTCTCTACACTCCATATATGTGTGTGGTTTGAATATTTTTCATTCACATTACTTGATTTTTCAAATGTACTATAAAAATAGAGAAAACGAACTGAAAGCTTGCTAATCAGAACAGGCATCCAAAACACAAAATATGGACGAGGAACATGGGGCAAGTAACATAAAAAAATTTAAGAGCAGTTAGGTTGATATAAAATGCAATCTGCTTTCCAGCAGAATTACATTCAAAATTTAAACAATTACATTCTAAAACAAAAACAAAACCCACTATAATTTAGCTTTCCTCTGATGACCATCTCTCAGTTAAGGACCAGATAGAAGAGCTAACTTTAGAGTTCAGATAGTGGGGAAAACTCTGCATCTTTGAGAACAAGTCACAAAGTGAAATGACATGACACTATGAGAGAGACAGCAAATGAGGCAACCTGAGAAAAGAAAAGTAAATGTTTCCCATCTCACACTTGCCCTGGAACAGATACTCAGAGGAGAATTACCAGTAGTAACATTTGCACTATTTTAACAGCCATTTCTCTCTTGCTATCTTTTATCCAAGCTTAGTTTAAATGACCTAAATTTAAAATGTAGTGACTCCACTGCACTTTTTTTGATCCAACCCAGAGGGCTGGTTGTAAAGACTGTCAATTAATATCTCACAGTTTCCTACAATAGCTTCAGCTCCATATTTCCAACCACACTAACAATATTTGCATTGGGATGTTCTCTGCCCGCATTCTTGCTTTCAGGAATGAGATTCCTATCCTTTTGTCTCTTCCTTGAGCCTAGCACCTAAACCGAAGAGCCTCACCAAACAGTGTCCAATTTCTCCCTGACACCGAGTGTTGGATTTCCATTATAAAGCTGTCCACTAATCCGCACTGACTGCCTGCCCTGCTCTCATCATATAAACATCATGGACCTCGCACTTGACATAATTCTCACCTTATAGTACCCACATCCTGTTTGTCTTTTTTTCCTGGGCTTATTTCCTCATCTTAGTTTGTTTTTCAAATTCACTTCCAATCTCATTCCCAAACTGGATCGTCACACACTCACTAATCTGGTTACCACAAGGACAGAACCAAGTTGGAATTAAAGAACTCAATCATTTCAATATGTCACTAAAGACAATATGAAATTTACTGTTCTAGGAATCTTCATAAATTATACCCTTCATTCTGACTGGAAAGGGATCAACGAACTGAGTTAGAGAACACCTTTTGGCTTAAAATGAAAGGTTTCTACACCCTCACAAAGGCTGAGAGTTGTTAAAACTATCTAACTCTATACACCAAGGAACATTTACTGAAGGTCTATGATTCAGGCATATCCTAGCATTTCCCTCACAACAATCATTCAAAGTATTATCCTCACTTTATAATACAGATATTAAGAAATTAAATGGCTTTTCAACCTGTGAAAATAAGCAGGGGAAACTGGGAGTCAACTAGGAGTCAAATACATGTTCTTTTCACTCCCCACCCCGAGTTCATGTACTTTTGATTACTGCTGACTCTTAAGGAACAGAAGAGGAATATACAAGTTATAAATACATGGAAACCAATTACCTACTAAATCAACAATTCTCAAACTATTTGGTTTCAAAACCCTTTCACATACTTAAAATCTGAAGACTCAAAGAACTTTTATCAATATTTACCATGAAAATTAAAGGTAAGAAATTGTTAGGGCATTTTAAATTCAATTAAATATAATCACATTTAAGTCAATATGTTTTAACATTTTAAATGAAAATTATATTTTCTAAAACAAAACGTTAATGAAAAGAGTAGAATTATTTTACATTTTTTGCGTTTCTTTTAAAAATGTCTGACTATTTAATAGAAGGTGGATTCTCCTGTTTCTACATTTACTGTATTACAGTGTTGTTTTGGGCTTCCCTCATAGCTCAGTCAGTAAAGAATCTGCCTGCAATGTGGGAGACCTGGGTTCAATTCCTGGGTCGGGAAGATCCCCTGAAGAAGGAAATGGCAATCCACTCCAGTATTCTTGCCTGGAAAATCCCATGGACAGAGGAGCCTGGTGGGCTACAGTCCATGAGGTTCCAAGAATTGGACACGACTTAGCAACTAAACCACCATCAATATTATTTTGGCTGAAAAGAAAACCTGGTTTCACATAAATGTATAGCTGGAAAAAGGGAAAGAGTATTTTAAAAGTGTTTTCAGATAACTGTGGATTCTTTTTTGGTACTATACCAAAACACAACAAGCAGTAGAGTTTCTTAAAGACTAGTTTCTAATGTGGAATTTAAAACTTTATCAGTGAACTTTTCCATACCGTTTTAAATATTAAAAATCATTGGCCCAAGTATTTTTAATTTCAGGAATGATGACTATAAATAAGCCTGCTGCAAACCCTCTCTCCCAACTGATCACAACCAAAATCTCCATGAAAAAGATGCAAAGAATCAGCTAACTAAGGACTCTGGGAAGTATACAACAGGTAGCTTGAAGAGGAAAATCAACTTGAAAAAAAGATCAATACACAGATTTCTCTTTGAATATATAAATTTCCTTTGAAATTTGACTGAACAATAAATTTCTTTTTGGTCACCCCACCACACACACACACTTTATTTCTTAGCTTTGACCTAAAACTAAGTGGAACAGGAAACTGTGCAGCAGGTACAATAAGGAAAAACCTCATATGGAAGAGCAGCTCACCTGGCCAAAGCACTGGGGGGAAAGGCTCTGGAAAGCCAGAGTGGGTAAGTTCAGTCCCTGAGGTGGTTTTCTTCTTTCCCTCCTCTCCCAGCCCTGCGCCAAGGCCGCCAACGGTGCCTCTGCATTACTGCCACAATGGTGGAGAGAGCATATATATTATGACCGCGAGAGGGGACTTCCCTGGCAGCCCAGAGGTTAAGCCTCTGTGCTCCCAATGCAGAGAATGTGGGTTTGAGTCCTGGTCATGGAACTAGCTTCCCACATGCTGTGCGGCACAACCAAAAGAGAAATAATTTTTCTTAAAAAAGAATCCAAAGGGACACCTATGCTTTCTCTAACCACTTCACCCTGAAGGCAGGCATAGTTGTGCCCAAAACTGAGCAACAACATGGGAGACTGAAACTGTACGTGTTGTTGTTCAGTCACTAAGTCATGTCCAACTCTTTGAGACCCCATGGATTGCAGCACACGAGGCTTCCCTGTCCCCTTCTCTATCTCCCTGAGTTTGTTCAAACTCAGGTCCACTGAGTCGGTGATGCCAACCAACCATCTTATCCTCTGTCATTCCTGTCTCCTCTTGCCTTCAATCTTTCACAGCATCAGGGTGTTTTCCAATGAGTCAGCTCTTCACATCTGGTGGCCCAAGTATTAGAGCTTCAGCATCACTCCTTCCAATGAATATTCAGGGCTGATTTCCTTGAGGATTGAATGGTTTGATCTCCTTGCTGTCCAAAGGACTCTCAAGAGTCTTCTCCAGCATCACAATTCGAAAGCATCAATTCTTCAGTGCTCAGACGTCTAATAAGAGAACTCAACTTTTCTGGCTATAGGAACTGGAGGATATGGGGAAAACGCCCATGAAAGAAGAGTAGAAGAATGTAATCTATGACAAAGACTTCTTCTTGACCAAATTCTAGTCAGGCTCCTCTGAACCCTCTTCTTGACTAGGCCTCAAATTTGATCTATAAAAACTGCAGACTCTCAGCATAAATGCTTTGTCATAAATGACTTCTCACACTAACAGACTTGAACAAACACTAGCATAGTTTCCAACAACTTATGGTTCCATCCCTAAGATGACTCCTCCAGCCCCCTTAATTTCCTGCCTGAGAAAGTTCAATGTTGCCAGAAGAATTTACTGTTTGTTCCAGCTAAACCTTGATGACAGGCCCCTGAAATCCCTCTTAGAGCAATTACTTTAGAAAGCTTGCAATTATAAATACTTCCTCTGCCCCTCTGAGATAATAATTGTCTACCACCTAAAACTGCTTTTTCAAGAACCGTAGAGCAATCTGTTTAAAATACAAACATTCAAGAAGATAATTCTCAATCTTGTTCCCAGACCCTGTAGGATAGGGACTGAACTTTGGTGGGTGCCTTGCTCTAACTTGGTGGCCCACTCCAGTATTCTGGCCTGGAGAATTCCATGGACAGAGGAGGCTGGTGGGCTACAGTCCAAAGGGTCGCGAGAGTCAAACACAACTGAGAGACTTTCACTTAGCTCTAAAACCTGCACCACTGCCTCTGTTATAAAGAGAAGTTTATTTCTCCTCTGGATAAGTAACAATTACAAACCCAGGTTCCCCTAGGCATATGGACCAACCCCACTTCAACACCACTGGATGCCTTTCCCTTAGCACACTCCAGTTTCTAAAAAGCCTCCTGCCTTTTGTTTTGACAAAGTTGAATTCTCTCTTCCCTATTGTAATATTTATTGAATAAAAGTTATCCTTAACACTTCAACTAGTATTGAGCTTGTGAAATCTTTAATATCTATAATTCTAATTATGAACCAACGTAAGTACTAAACCTCCACCAAGTTGGACATTCATGGAATTTCCAAAGAAGTATTACAAAAGCACTGAGAACTGAAATACAAAATAAATGCCGCCGAAGCCCAGTCCATCCATGACCGGTGCATACAGCAAACAGATGCAATCAATACAGCAAAGGTTTAGAAACTGAAACTGATATTGGAACTACTGTCCATCAAAACCAAGTAAAAACTGCTCTGAACCTAACCAGACCGACGCCTGCTTAAACAACAGCAAATTCTCCAAAGCATTTTAACAGGATCCAAATTCTCACACCTAAATGTCCAGTATATAACCCCAAATTACCCAACATACCAAGAAGCAAGAAAATTTGGCGGAAAATTGGAAGAAAAGGACAACCAATAGATGCCAACCAATAAATAACCCAGATGTTGGACTTATCAAAAATCTTAAAGTAGCCAATATAATCGTATTCCATTAGTAAAGGTAAACACTCAAATGGAAAAATAAATCTGAGAAGCTGCTATTAAATAGAATCAAATGTAAATGTTAGAATTAAAAAATCACAATATTTGAAATAAAAACTTCACTGGATAGAACGCAGAATCAAGATGGCAGATGTATTCATTTTCTATGACTGCTGTAACACACTGGGTGGTTTAAAAAAACCAGAAATTTATTCTGTCACAGATCTGAAGGTCTCAATCAAGGATACAATCAAGAAGTCTGAAATCAAGGTGCTGACAGAACTGTACTAGCTCTGAAGGCTCTAGGGAACAACCTGTACTTTGCCTCTTTCAGCTTTTGGCAGCTGTAACATTCCTTGCGGCTGCATCACTCTGGCCCTGTGGTTATAATGCCTCCTCCCCTTCTGTCTCGCAAATCTCCCCCTCCCTCACTCTTATAAGCACACTTGTCATGGGATTTACAGCTTACCAGATAATCCAGGAATTTATCCTCCTCTCAAAATTCTCAAATTAATCACACCAGTTTATCACATAAGGTAATATTCACAAATTCCAGAGATTAGGAAATGAACATATCTTTTTAAAGGGTCCCATTCAGCAAAATACCACAAAGGGAAAACTATGTAAACCTGAAGACAGATCAATAAAAATTATCCAATCTGAAAAACGGAGAGGGGAAAATATTTTTGAAAAAGAAAAAAACAGGGCTTCAGGGACCAATGAGACAATATCAAAAAAGCTATTCATGTCTTTGGAAACCCTAAAGAAAAGCTATGGTGCAGAAAAAAATACTTGGAAGAAACAGTAGTTGAAACTTTCCAAAAGTAAGCAAAAGTCAAGAACTTATAGATTCAAGAAAATAAGCAAACCCAAACAGGATAAATTCAAATCATGTCCAAGCCCATCATAATCTAACTGCTAAAAACAATAAATAAAAGAAAAATCTTGAAAGCAGCCAGAGAAAAACAACATATTACATACAAGTTGGTGGTTCTCAGCTGGGGGTTATTTTACATCCCTGGGGATATGTTATAATGTCCAGAGTCATTTTTCTATCATCATTGCGTGGGGTGGGAGTGCTAATGGGTACAGGCTAGAGATACTGCTCAACATCCTATGATAAATGGGATAGGACTCCACAACAAGAAATTATCCTGTCCAAAGTACTAAAGTTGAAAAATCCTGACATAGGGAGCAATTTGAATGAAATGACTTTTCATCAGAAACCATGAACCATATCTTAAAATGCTGGAAGAAAACAACTGAAAATTCAGAATTCTATATTCAGGAAAAATATCCTTCAGGAATGAAATGAAATAAAGATATTCTCAGATGAAGCAAAATAATATCAGTTTGTTGCTAACACTCTAGCTCTAAAAGAAATGTAAAAGAAGTTTCAAGGCTAAAACTAGTAAAAAAAAAAAAAAAATTGTATCAGAGGGAAATGAAACTTCAGGAATGATGGAGGAGTAATAAAAATGCGAACTATCTGGGTGAATATAAGACTGATTTTCATCTCTTAAGATCTTCAAAATATACACAGCTCTTGAAAGGGAATATTATAACATTTACATGGAGGAGCTTTCAACCTATATATGTACAATTCATATGACAATCATCATGTAAGTGGATAGGGCAATGGAACCTAAACAGCTGTTAAGGCTTTATGTTCTCGCTTAAGTTGTAAAATATAAACTTAAAAGATATACGAGGAGGTGGGAGGGTGGGGGTGGGGGGAAGAAGGGGTAAAAGTGTTAGTCACTCAATTGCATTCAAGTCAGCAACCCCATGAACTGTAATAGCCCACCAGGCTCCTCTGTCCATAGAATTCTCCAGGTAAAAATACTGGAGCGGGTAGCCATTTCCTTCTCCAGAGGATCTTCCTGACCCACATGGGTTTCTTGCATTGCAGGTAGATTCCTTACCAACTGAGCCACCAGGGAAGTATAATGTTTAATTTAATATACTATATTTATATTTAATAATATGGGGGAAATTAAATATTAAATATATGGTATATTATTTAGAGCATACTACTAAAAAGTCTTTAGAGCAACTACTAAAAAGAGGGACAAAGAAATATAGCCAAAAACTGATACATTAAAACAGATATTTAAAAAATACTCAATCCAAAAGAAGGAAAAGGAAAAATGGGAACAAATAACACAAGAAACAGACAAATATTAAAACTCAAGTGTATCAATAATTATATAAATGACCTACAAGATTAAATTAACAAATAAGACCCAACTGTTACCAAAAATCCAGTTTAAATATGATGCTATATAGATTAAAAGTAAAAGGATCAAGCATGTATTATTTCAAAAGAAAGCTGTAGTGGCTATATTAATATCTAACCACATAGATTTCAGAATGAAAATTACCAGGGGCTTCCCAAGTAGCTCAGAGGCAAAGAATCCACCTGCCAATGCAGGAGATGTGGGTTCGATCCCTGGGTCTGGAAGACACCCTGGAGAAAGTAATGGGAACCCACTCTAATATTCTGTAGATCTGGTAGACAGAGTGCCTGAAGAACTATGGACAGAGATTCGTAACACTGTACAGGACTCAGTGACCAAAACCATCCCAAAGAAAAAGAAATGCAAGAAGGCAAAATGGTTGTGTGAGTAGGCGTTACACAGCTGAGGAAAGAAGAGAAACAAAAAGCAAGGGATTCAGGGAAAGATACCCAACTGAATGCAGACTTCCAGAGAACAGCAGAGATGTAAGAAAGCCTTCTTAAATGAACAGTACAAAGAAGTAGAGGGAAACAACAGAATGGGGAAAACTAGAGATCTCTTCAAGAAAATTGGAAATATCAAGGGAAGGGAACATCTCATGCAAGGATGGGCATGATAAAGGACAGAAACGGTAAGGATCTAACAGACGTAGAAGTGATTAAAAAGATGTGGCAAGAATACACAGAAGAGCTACATAAAACAGGTCTTAATGACCCAGATATCCACAATGATATGGTCACTCACCTAAAGCCTGACATCCTGGTGTCTGAAGTCAAGTGGGGCTTAGAAAGCTGTACCACAAACCACGCTAATGGAGGTGATAGAATTCCAGCTGAGCCATTTCAAACCCTAAAAGATGATGATGTTAAAGTGTTTCACTCAACACGTCAGCAAATTTGGAAAACCCAGCAGTGGCCGGCCACAGGACTGGAAAAGGTCAGTTTTCATTCCAATCCCAAAGAAAGGCAATGCCAAAGAATGTACAAACTACCATACAACTGTGCTTATTTCACATGCTAGTAAGGTTATGCTCAAAATCCTTCAAGCTAGGATTCAACAGTACATGAACTGAGAAATTCCAGATGTACAAGCTAGATTTCAAAGAGACAGAGGAACCAGAGATCAAACTGCCAACATTCACTGGCTCACAGAGAAAGCAAAGGAATTCCAGAAAAACATCTACTTCTGCTTCACTGACTATGCCAAACAAACTACGGAAAATTCTTAAAGACATGGGAATACCAGACCATCTTACCTGTCTCCTGAGAAACCCATATGCAGGTCAAGAAGCAACAGTTACAACCAGACACAGAACAACAGACTGGTTCAAAATTGGGAAAGGAGTAAGACATGGCTGTATACTGACACCCTACTTATTTAACTTACATGCAGAGTACATCAAGTAAAATGCTGCGCTGGATGAATCACAAGCTGGAATCAAGACTGCTGGGAGAAGTATCAATAACCTCAGATATGTAGATAATACCACTCTAATGGCAAACAGCAAAAAGGAACTAAAGAGCCTCTTGATCAGAGTGAAAGAAAAGAGTTAAAAAAGCTGGCTTAAAACACAACATTCAAAAAACGAAGATCATGGCATCCAGTCCCATCACTGCATGACAAATAGATGGGGAAACAATGGAAACAGTGACACAGTTTATTTTCTTGGGCTCCAAACAAAATCACTATGAATGGTGACTGCAGCCATGAAATTAAGACGCTTGCTCCTTGGGAAAAAAGCTATGACAAACCTACACAACATAGTAAAAAGCAAAGACGTCACTTTGCCTGTACAAAGGTCTGTACAGGCAAAGCTATAGTTTTTCCAGTCATGTGTGGATGTGAGAGTTGGACCATAAAGAAGGCTGAGTGCCGAAGAACTGATTCCTTCCAACTGTGGTGCTGGGGAAGACTCTTGAGAGTCCCTTGGACTGATGGCAAGATTAAACCAGTCAATTCTAAAAGAAATCAACCCTGAATATTCATTGGAAGAATTGATGATGAAGCTGAAGCTCCAATAGTTTGGCCACTTGATGTGAAGAGCTGGAAAAGTCCCTGATGCTGGGAAAAGACTGAAGGCAAAAGGAGAAGAGGGTGGCAGAGGATGAGTTGGTTAGATAGCATCACTGACTCAATGGATATAAATCTGAGCAAACTTCAGGAGATGGTGAAGGAAGGAAAGCCGGGTGTGCTACAGTCCATGGGGTCGCAAAGACTTGGACACCACTCAGCAACTGAACAACAGCAAACAAGAGTTCCAAAGTACATGAAGCTAAAACTACTAAAACGGAAAGAAGTAAAGAAATTCACCATTCTTCTTGGGGACTGTAACACTACTCTTGATAATACATAAAACAAGTAGACAGAAAAGCAGCAAAGATACAAACGATCTAAACATCAGCCCTCTGAATCTAATTGAAAACTATACTCAACACAATATATGCACAAATCTTTCAAGTACACCAAAACAGACCATATTCTGGACCATAAAGCAAACCTTAATAAGTGTAAAATAACTGAAATCACATAGCATATGTTCTCTGACCATGAAGGAATTAAACTAGAAATTAGGAACAGAAAGGAACTGGAAAATCTCTAAATATTTGGAAATTAAACAATAATTCTAAATAATTCAGGCACCAAAGGGTCTTCTCAAAAGAAACTAGAAAATATTTTTAACTGAATGAATATGAAAACACAACAATGAAAATTTGCTGGATGAAGCTAAAGCACTGCTTGGAAGAAAATTTACAGCATTAAAATGCTACTATAAGATGTATGAAAAGAAGATCTCAAATCAGTAATGTACGCTTCCTTGGTGGCTCAGATGGTAAAGCGTCTGCCTGCAGTGTGGGAGACCCGGGTTCGATCCCTGGGTTGGGAAGATCCCCTGGAGAAGGAAATGGCAACCCACTCTAGTACTCTTGCCTGGAAAATTCCATGGACTGAGGAGCCTGGTAGACTACAGTCCATGGGGTCGCAAAGAGTCAGACACGACTGAGCGACTTCACTTCACGCTTCCACCCTAAGAAACTAGAAAAAGAAGAACACATTAAACCCAAAGGAAACAGAACTTAATAATGATCAGAAATCAATGAAACTGAAACAAAACATAAATGAATGTGGGAGACTTGAGTTCAATCCCTGTATCAGGAAGATCCCCCTGGAGGAGGAAATGGAAACGGACTCTTATATTCTTATCTAGAGAATCCCATGGACAGAGGAGTCTGGCGGGCTACAGTCCATGAGGTCGCAAAGAGTTAGATACAACTGAGTGACTAACACTTACTTACTCACTCTGAAACCAAAAGGATGTTCTTTGAAATGATCAATAAAATCGCCCTCTCTCTAGCAAGAATGACCAAGAAGACAACTTGTTTGTGTCTTATTGTTCAGTGGAAGGGAGAACTTTTGAGGATGAAATTGAACTATTTGGCTGATGCTATTTCCAAACAACGTGCAGAAGCAGCAGTATAGCTTCCCTTGAATGCTAATACTAAAATGCAAGTAGAGAAATAAAGATAGAAATTTTTATAGAAATAAAGATTACCACTTGACTTGTTCTCTTGTCAAGTGGTAAACAGAAATTTAAATGTTAAGTTGAAAAACTCTCTGCCTATATATACTGGAAAAAATGAGAAAGCACTATGTTCAGAACAGAACACTAAGGTTGTGGCCAAGGACCCCTTGATAAAGAGATTAGTACAGTTGTGAAATTAGACTTAATTAGACACCCAAGCAGGAAACAGCCAATCTGAACTGGAAGAAGAAGAAAGATTGTCAGTTTTCTTAGAAGACTTATACATGGTGGGACCACAAACCTATTCAGTTGGGAACTTGGGATATTCTTCAAGACAAGAGAACAAAGACCCTAAAGGCAACTCTGAAATCATGAAGGCTGCCTCCCCAGTTTCCAAAGAGGAGGCTATTACCTGGGTTTCAACAGGCCTGACAAAGACTCCCAGCCCAAAGCCATGGGGGCCAGGCCAGTAGAACCACTAGTATGTGAGGTTTCATACACTAAATTATCCTTGAATAATAAATGTTTTGCCACTGATTATTAAATTAATATATTTTATTAAATGTTAAATATTTAATATTTAAATGGGCAATTTTTAAAAATATTCTTTTTTCTTTCTGGCCACATTGTACAGTATGTGGGATCTTAGTTCCCAACCAGGGATTGAACCCGTTGCCCCCAGCACTGGAAGCATGGAATCTTAACCACTGGACCACCAGGAAGTTCCAGAATAGACAAAATATTTGAACAGATACTTCACCAAAGAAGACATAGAGAGAGCATATAAGCACATGAAAAGATCTTCAATATCATTAGTTATTACAGAAATGCAAATTAAACCCACAAAACACTATCACTACACAGCTATTAAATGGCTTAACAAGAGAAAGGAGGTAAGGAAGGAAGGAAGGAAAGAAAGGGAAAAAGGGAGCAAGGAAAGCAAGTGAAACAGAGGAGAAAGAAGGAAACACAAAAACTGACGATAATCGGTGTGAATGAGGCTGCAGAGCAGCCTGAATCCATACACTGCTTGTTGGAATGCAAAACAGCACAGCCACTATGGAGAACGGTCTGGCAGCTTCTTACAGAATTAAACATAACTTACGTAGGACACAGCTATCTCACCGAGTCAGACTCAAAAGGCTACATATGACCTTCTGGAAAAGGCAAAACTACTGTGAACAGAGACTAGATCAGTGGCTTTCACAAGTTAATGGTGGGAAGAAAGTATGACTACAAAGTAAGGAGGAAATTTTTTTTTTCTTGAGCAGATGAAGGAACTGTTCTGTACCAACACCGTGGTGTTACATCACTGTGATTACATCACTCCAAGTGTCAAATCTCATTTATACCCCAAAGTGTGAATCCTACTGTACAGCAGAAAACATTCGTTGGTTGACCTTAAATCTATTTTTACTCATATATGGTATTGTATCATCACTCAATATACATTCACCAAGTTTTGCAGATCTTCCAAATGCTGACATCTTTATAACACTGCATTTCAAGCAGTCTCTAGTAATTTCAGAGTGGAAACAGAAACTGAACATCTCAGTCTAATGAAAACAGTTTGGGCCTTAGGAACTCCCTAAAAGGTCCACTTCAGCAACGGTGTTGTTGTTGTTACTGTTGTTCAGCTGCTAAGTCATGTCTGACTCTTTGTGACCCCACAGACTGTAGCCCACCAGGCTCCTCTGGGTTTTTTGCCACTGAGCCACCAGGGAAGCCCCTTTCATACACACTGAGGAAACCAGAAGGGAAAGAGACACGTGTACCCCAATGTTTATCGCAGCACTGTTTATAATAGCCAGGACATGGAAACAACCTAGATGTCCATCAGCAGATGAATGGATAAGAAAGCTGTGGTACATATACACAATGGAGTATTACTCAGCCATTAAAAAGAATACATTTGAATCAGTTCTAATGAGGTGGATGAAACTGGAGCCTATTATACAGAGTGAAGTAAGCCAGAAGGACAAACACCAATACAGTATACTAACGCATATATATGGAATTTAGAAAGATGGTAACGATAACCCTGTATACGAGACAGCAAAAGAGACACTGATGTATAGAACAGGCTTATGGACTCTGTGGGAGAGGGAGAGGGTGGGAAGATTTGGGAGAATGGCATTGAAACATGTGAAATGTCATGTATGAAACGAGATGCCAGTCCAGGTTCAATGCACGTAGCTGGATGCTTGGGGCTGGTGCACTGGGACGACCCAGAGGGATGGTATGGGGAGGGAGGAGGAAAAATTTTTAGTAAAAATCATTTAAAAAAAAAAAAAAAAGAACTGCTTCTCTAAATGCGGGAATAACATCAAGCCAAACACCTAAAATTAAGTTCTTCCCAACCTACTTTTATAAATTCATTCAGTTCAGTTCAGTTCAGTCACTCAGTTGTGTCTGACTCTTTGCAACCCCATGAATCGCAGCACGCCAGGCCTCCCTGGCCATCACCAACTCCCGGAGTCCACCCAAACTCATGTCCATCGAGTCGGTGATGCCATCCAACCATCTCATCCTGTTGTCCCCTTCTCCTCCTGCCCCCAATCCCTCCCAGCATCAGAGTCTTTTCCAATGAGTCAACTCTTCGCATGAGGTGGCCAAAGTACTGGAGTTTCAGCTTTAGCATCAGTCCTTCCAATGAACACCCAGGACTGATCTCCTTTAGGATGGACTGGTTGGATCTCCTTGCAGTCCAAGGGACTCTCAAGAGTATTCTCCAACACCACAGTTCAAAAGCATCAATTCTTCAGTGCTCAGCTTTCTTTATAGTCCAACTTTCACATCCATACATATTAATGACACTAAGTCATGTTAACAATCATCTTCATATTGTGCAGGATATGTACACAATGAGAAAGGGTAATGTTTGCTACATATGTTTGAGTGCTCAGTCACTTCAGTAGTACCAGATCTTTGCAACCCCGTGGACTGTGGCTTGCCAGGCTCCTCTGTCCATGAGATTCTACAGGCAAGAATACTGGAGTGGGTTGCCGTGCCCTCCTCCAGGGGGTCTTCTGGGCCCAGGGACTGAACCCGTGTCTCCAGCACAGGCAGGCGGATTCTTTACCACTAGCACCACCTGGGAAGTGTCTTGCTACGTATATAGACCATTTGGGGGAAGCCAGTTATTATATTCCAAGGAAAAAGTAAAGAACCAGCTAGCGACTGAAGTGACTTAGCAGCAGCAGCAGTGATTCTAAAGGGAAATCTCCCATGCTAATACAAATGCAATTTTAGAAATCTACTGTACTTTAGTACATAACTTGACAACTTCCTGTTTCTGATAAAAATCAGCGGAGTGACAATACCCAAGTGACTAGCTCCGGAAGTTAGGTTGGGCTACAGATCTCTCAGTAAACAATGAAGAAGGGGAAATCCCCAAATAACTAACTTCAATGTGCTCATCCTGAAAGACTCCCAGTATGTCTAGGGGGGTTACTGGGATGATACCCTTTTCCCAACAGACTAAAACCTGAGAACATGTATACTCAGAGTAACCATCACCACGTGGAACCTGGCAATGAAGCTGAGAGGCAAACAAAGATTAGATTTCATTTTTTTAGCCTCTAAACTTAATCATCCTTTATCTAGAATCTATCTCTGAATTTTTCATTTCACAAGCAAAAAAGTACCTTTCTGTTACAAACAAACTAAAAGGGTCACATACAAGAATGACAGGAATCCGAACTGACTGGGGAAAAAAAGTGTCAAATTTAAGAGAGAGAAGAATAGTATAAGAAGACTTCAGATGGAAGAAAAATGAAAAAACAAGAATATAAAAAGCTAGACGAGGATTAAGGAAACTCTAACATTAGCAAGTACAGATAATTTCAGATGTAACAATTTCGTGTGTATGTGTGCCTGTACATAGAAACACTTTGCAATGGGTGAATGAAAGCTAACACAGAACACTATGTGGTGCTTATAAACAAGCTTTCACTTGTAAACGTTTACCAGGCTTTTTTTTTTTTTTTTTTTTTGAGGTCCTACTGTGTGTCGAGCACAGTGTCAGTGAACCAGCTTACAAAACTAAAGCTGTCCTGGAAGAGCTTACAGACTAGTGGGCAAAGTTTTACTTCTTGTTACTATTATTTTACCTATAATGCTGACTTATCTTAAACACATTTCACTTCCGATCAGCTTCACAAACTATGCCAACTGCATGCATAAATTAGGTCCAGTGTGTTGCTACTGTTTATACATTTATCTGGGCTTCCATGGTGACTTAGCCTCTCTTTTCACTTTATAAACTCTCAGCTGCCAGAACACACCTATTTTAAAATGTAATATAAAAACATATGGTCTGCCTTGAATTCTAAAGGCCTAAAAAACAAAATGGGAAATAGATGGGGAAACAGTGGAAACAGTGTCAGACTTAATTTTTAGGGGCTCCAAAATCACTGCAGATGGTGACTGTAGCCATGAAATTAAAAGACCCTTACTCCTTGGAAGAAAAGTTATGACAACCTAGATAGCATTTTCAAAAGCAGAGACTTTACTTTGCCAACAAAGGTCCGTCTAGTCAAGGCTATGGTTTTTCCAGTGGTCATGTATAGATGTGAGAGTTGGACTGTGAAGAAAGCTGAGCACCGAAGAATTGATGCTTTTGAACTGTGGTGTTGGAGAAGACTCTTGAGAGTCCCTTGGACTGCAAGGAGATCCAACCAGTCCATTCTAAAGGAGATCAATCCTGGGTGTTCATGGGAAGGACTGACGCTAAAGCTGAAACTCCAATACTCTGGCCACCTCATGCGAAGAGTTGACTCATTGGAAAAGGCTCTGATGCTGGGAGGGATTGGGGGCAGGAGGAGAAGGGGACGACAGAGGATGAGATGGCTGGATGGTATCAACGACTCGATGGACGTCAGTTTGAGTGAACTCCGGGAGATGGTGATGGACAGGGAGGCCTGGTGTGCTGCGACTCATGGGGTCACAAAGAGTTAGACACGACTGAGCAACTGAACTGAACTGAACTGAAAAAAACAAAAAATACAATGGTCCTAAGAAGCCAAGCTTGGTATCAGGTTAAAACAGGACAGATCCAGAAGATTCTTAATAGTTCTAAGAGGCTGTACATTCTGGCTTCATTCTCCTCACACAGGGTAATGTGAAAAAGGAAACTACTAATAGTTGGAGGAGAGCTTTTCTACTCCATGAGTCATCCATCCTGGAAGTGCAGGTAAATACAAACATGGAAGGAGGCATTTTACTTAGCCTTGTCTGCCTCTAACCCCTAACTGCTGGGGGAAAGGACTCTCAAAAAGAAACATGTTCTTTTTCCAAGAAGAATGGAGCTGAACTAGGTAACTGCTGCTGCTGCTGCTGCTAAGTTGCTTCAGTCATGTGTCCGACTGACTCTGTGAGACGCCACAGACGGCAGCCCACCAGGCTCCTCAGTCCCTGGGATTCTCCAGGCAAGAACACTGGAGTGGGTTGCCATTTCCTTCTCCAATGCATGAAAGTGAAAAGTTAAAGTGAAGTCGCTCAGTCGTGTCTGACTCTTCAAAACCCCATGGACTGCAGCCTACCAGGTGACTCCACCCTCAAAAAACAAAAAAGGAGTCAGAAAAAGACCAGTTTTACTTGACTATGACAGTAAAACACCTGATTTATCTTATGTCTTTTTTACAATTATCTCTAAACTTCCTCCACATTGGTATGTGCGCTGTAACGCAGAAGAAATGAGGATTGTCTTTAGATTCTCTAACTCTGCAGCCAAGCTTGAGAGAATCCCAGGTGGCTGTGTAGGTGAACACAACTTTAGAAGCACGAAGGAAAATCTCTCTGATTCAAGGGAAAAAGAATAGGAAACAGTCCAAGCCTGACAACAGTACACCCTACACTGCTCTCAGAGAGTGAAGCAACGTTCCGCGAGTGCTCACCAACTGTTAGATAACTGCACACAGAAGGCTAGGTCTTAAGGGACAATTCTCTTCTATCATCACGCCACCTAGCTTCCTCAGCCTTCCCTAATGTGTTGGGCTGGGAGGTACCTCTTAGTCTTATTTGACATTTTGAATCACGTTCATATATTACACTGACAAATAAGGATCTTGCAAGTGCAAGGTCTGCACCTAATAATGAGGACTTCCCTCAATTCTGTATCCTAGGCGACTTAGTTGCTTGTAGTTCCAGTCCTGCTTGACTGCCCTGTGAATAAAACATGCTTATGATGCATTCAATTTCCTTTTTAACCACACACTTGGGTTCTAAACATTGCTCAGTCACTCACTAGCTATGACTCAGGGAATGTCACATCAACCTCCAGGAAACTCCATTTCCTTATGTGTAAAACAAGGGGATTGAATAAGATAAAATCAAAAAGTCTTTTTTTGAGTATCAACATTACAATCTAAGTTTCCCCTTAAATTTTATGGCCTAAACAAGACCATATTTATCTTGTTTTTTTAATTTTTTTTTCATTATATTAACCACCTCACTATTCCACTCCTTACTCTTTAGTATACTCTAATTATTGTACATCTTAAAAGTGTCACTTGAAGTTGTACATATTTCCAAAAGAATATGGAACACACAGCACAGGGGAATGTACGGTATAAATAAGGTTTAGATTGCATCATCACTTTTACCATATTTATGGTAAAATTTACCAACCATATTCTCCTGACGTACACCAAACTCGAGGTCACCTGAAATTCCAGCCTATTCAACATGCAATTAATCATAACATTTGGGCATCTTTCACATTAACTGTTGTACGTAATTCTACTTTCCCCTCTAGGGCTCCATGTGTAATTTTCATTCAAAAATAGATTTAGGACTTCACTCAAGAGGTCATCTCACATTTGCCAGAATGGCTATTAACAAAAGGACAAATAAGTACTGGTGAAGATGTGGAGAAAATGGAAGCCTTATGCACTTGTTGGTGGAAATGTAAATTGGTACAGCCACTACAGAAAACAGTATCAAGGTTCCTCAAAAACCTACAAATAGAACTACTATATGACCCAGCATTCTGACTACTGGGTATTTACCTCAAGTAAATCAAAACACTGACTTAGAAAGATATATGCATCTCTATGTTGACTGAAGCATTATTTACAATCATGAAAGATGATGCTGTGAAAGTGCTGCACTCAATATGCCAGCAAATTGGGAAAACTCAGCAGTGGCCACAGGACTGGAAAAGGTCAGTTTTCATTTCAATCCCAAAGAAAGGCAATGCCAGAGAATGCTCAAACTACCACACAATTGCACTCATCTCACACGCTAGTAAAGTAATGCTCAAAATTCTCCAAGCCAGGCTTCAGCAATACGTGAACCATGAACTTCCTGATGTTTAAGCTGGTTTTAGAAAAGGCAGAGGAACCAGAGATCAAATTGTCAACATCCACCGGATCATCAAAAAAGCAAGAGAGTTCCAGAAAAACATCTATTTCTGCTTTATTGACTATGCCAAAGCCTTTGACTGTGTGGATCACAATAAACTGTGGAAAATTCTGAAAGAGATGGGAATACCAGACCACCTGACTTGCCTCTTGAGAAATCTGTAGGCAGGTCAGGAAGCAACAGTTAGACTGGACATGGAACATCAGACTGGTTCCAAATAGGAAAAGGAGTATGTCAAGGCTGTATATTGTCACCCTGTTTATTTAACTTATATGCAGAGTACATCATGAGAAACGCTGGACCGGAAGAAACACAAGCTGGAATCAAGATTGCCAGGAGAAATATCAATCACCTCAGAAATGCAGATGACACCATCCTTATGGCAGACAGTGAAAAGGAACGCAAAAGCCTCTTGATGAAAGTGAAAAGTGGAGAGTGAAAAAGTTGGCTTAAAGCTCAACATTCAGAAAACGAAGATTATGGCATCCGGTCCCATCACTTCATGGGAAATAGATGGGGAAAGAGTGGAAACAGTGTCAGACTTTATTTTTCTGGGCTCCAAAATCACTGCAGATGGTGACTGTAGCCATGAAATTAAAAGACCCTTACTCCTTGGAAGAAAAGTTATGACCAACCTAGATAGCATTTTCAAAAGCAGAGACATTACTTTGCCAACAAAGGTCCATCTAGTCAAGGCTATGGTTTTTCCAGTGGTCATGTATGGATGTGAGAGTTGGACTGTGAAGAAGGCTGAGCGCCAAAGAATTGATGCTTTTGAACTGTGGTGTTGGAGAAGACTCTTGAGAGTCCCTTGGACTGCAAGGAGATCCAACCAGTCCATTCTGAAGGAGATCAGCCCTGGGATTTTTTTGGAAGGAATGATGCTGAAGCAGAAACTCCAGTACTTTGGCCACCTCATGCGAAGAGTTGACTCATTGGAAAAGACTCTGATGCTGGGAGGGATTGGGGGCAGGAGGAAAAGGGAACGACAGAGGATGAGATGGTTGGATGCCATCACTGACTCGATGGTCTTGAGTCTGGGTGAACTCCGGGAGTTGGTGATGGATAGGCAGGCCTGGTGTGCTGCAATTCATGGGGTCTCAAAGAGTCGGACATGACTGAGCGACTGAACTGAACTGAACTGAAGACATGGAAACAAACTAAGTGACCAACAGGTGAGTGGATAAAGAAGATGTGGTATATATGTATGTGTACACACACATACACAACAATATTACTCAGCCATATAAAAGATGAAATCTTGCATTTGCAACAATGTGGATGGACCTAAGAGGGTACAATGCTAAGGGAAGTAAGTCAGACAGAGAAAGACAAATACTGAATGATTTCACTTATATGCAGACTCTAGAAAACAAAGGCAATGGCACCCCACTCCAGTACTCTTGCCTGGAAAATCCCATGGATGGAGGAGCCTGGCGGGCTACAGTCCATGGGGTCGAGAAGAGTCGGACACGGCTGAGCGACTTCACTTTCACTTTTCACTTTCATGCATTGGAGAAGGAAATGGCAACCCACTCCAGTGTTCTTGCCTGGAGAATCCCAGGGACGGGGGAGCCTGGGGGGCTGCCGTCTATGGGGTCGCACAGAGTCGGACACGACTGAAGCGACTTAGCAGCAGTAGCAGCAGCAGAAAACAAAGGAACCAACATAACAACAGAAAGATACAGAAAGCAAACAGGTGGTTGCCAGAGGGGAGGGGTGGGGGGAACAGGAGAAATAAGTGGGGGAGATTAAGAGGTATAAACTCTCAGTTACAAAATAAATGAGTCACAGATATGAAATATACAGTATAGGAAATATGTCAATAATTAGTGTAATATCTGGGTATGGTGGCAGATGACAATGACTTATCATGATCATTTTGAAATATACAAAAATATGAATCACTATGCTGTGTATCAGAGACATACAGTGTTGCAGGTCAATTATACTTCAAAAACAAACAAATTCATAGAAAAAGAGACCAGTTTTATAACTATCAGAGGGGTTCGGGGAGAGGGAATTGGATGAAGGCAATCAAAAATTACAAACTTTCAGTTACAAGATAAATAAATACTAGGGATATAATGTAAAACATGATAAAGATAATTAACTCTGCTGCAAGTTACAGATGAACACTGTTAAGAGAATAAATCTAAGAGCTCTCATCACAAGGAAAATTTTTTTTCTATTTTTTAATGTTGTATCTATATGAGATGATGAATATTCATTAAACCTACTCTGCTAATCATCTCATGATACATGTAAGTCAAATCACTATGTTGTATACCTTAAATTTACATAGCACTCGATTTCAATTATATCTCAATAAAACTGGGAGGCGAGTTTAGGATGGTAAATTTTGTATTATATGTATTTTACTACAATATTAAAAATTTGGGGGGAAAGGTATATATTGGGTTGGCCAGAAAGTTCATTCAGGTTTTTCTGTAAAATGTTGTGGAAAAACCAAACTTTTTGGCCAACCCAATAGATTTATACTTCCTAGGTCCATGTTTCCCTTTTTAATCATTTTCTGTTTAATTATTAAATTGTAAATGACCACAGTAATCTGAGCTTTAAAGTCCCCTACTCAAAATCCTTCAATGGTTCCTCCTAGCCCTCAGGATAAAACCACCTTCATATAAACCTATCTTTCCATATTTTCACCTATGCTCCATCATAAAGGTCCATGTTCTGCTCCCCCAATTTGGCATCCTTTAAAGATGTTTGTCTCTGCATTGCTCCTTCTTTGGAACCTACATTCAAGAGTCATTTCTCTTATCATCAGATAAGGCTGATTTAGGTGCCTCTCCACTGTGCTCCCAGGTGGCACAGTGGGAATCTGCCTGCCAATGCAGGACACAGGTTCAATCCTTGGGTTGGGAAGATTCCCTGGAGCAGGAAATGGCAACCCGCTCCAGTATTCTTGTCTGGAAAATTCCATGGACAGAGAGGCCTAGTGGGCTACAGTCTGATACCTTATGGTGAACAGTGTCAGATTCGTGATCTCCGAAGATTTAACTTCGGGACCAGGGACCAGGCTTGATCACTCTGCTTTTGTATAGCAGAGTTTTATTAAAGTATAAAAAGGGACAGAGAAAGCTTCTGACATAAGACATCAGAAGGGGGATGGATAGTGCCGCCTCTTGCTAGTTTTAGCAAGCTGTTTCATGTCTGTTAGAAAGCTATTAATCAGATAAGAGAGACACCTCAAGGCTGACGGAGTTTCACCAGGCCACTCTCCCACAATATGCATTTTTGAGATAGGATGGCATGAGGTGTATCATCCCCCAGCCATAAAACAACTGATATGAATTCTGGTTTCTTGAGCTATTATTAGCCCAAGGCTTGAGAAAAGAAAGTTAGTCTTAGGTGGAACCATTTTGAAGAAAGGCAAATTCCAAAGCAAATACATAGTTTCATTAACATAGCTTAAGAAAAACATTTCCATAGAGAACCTCCTTTTAATTTTGTATGGAGAAGGAAAAAAAAATTTGACACTTGGAGTTTGTTTCCTCCTGCCAATTAAGGGAGAGAGAAAAAATGTCTGACGCTTGCAGCCTATTTCCTCCGTTTGGAGACCCCTGGGCCTTCCTGCCTGTTACCCTCTGAAGTCCCTGGGGGTTGCAAAAAGTTGGACACGACTGAGCATGCACAGCAGGCAGGCCACTGTGCTCTTGCACCACTTTTTATTTATTAAGGCACTAAGTGTCCTGTCACTGAAACAGGCTGCTTAAATAGCATCTCCCCCCGCCACCCAGCAAGTTCTTAGATGAACTACACAAAGTCTCATTTCACTTTGTATTCTTGGCACCTTAACAGAATACCATATGTGTGATAATTAAATTTACAGAATCAATATCATAACTTTAAGCTTCCTTCATATGGTATTCCATTCCTCAATACAAGTGTTCTTCCTCAGTCAGCAAATCCTGAATATCCTTTATGATCTCATTTATTTTTTGTTTCATTATTTCCCCATACATGTCTGAGCAGAGTTAGTCAATCCCTTCACCATGCATCTACCTGACGTCTTCTCTTTATATACTTAACCCACTGAATCGGAAATCCTCTTGTACACAGTTCTTACAATTTCTGTACCTCCATATGGCAGGAACCATTAGTTGTCTGCCTTTTTGTTTTCTTCTTCCTAAATAACAGAACTCCCCAACTGAGCTCAGCACATGGCAACCACAATAAAAAATATAATGTAAATCTGGAGTTAGCTGTGCCCATGTTAAGTTTTACCCTCAAGTAGCAGGCCGTTGTAGTGTGCCTCCCATAACAAGTAAGGCAACCCACCCCAATGTCTGGTTTTACTCAGTATCCTTAGCTCTGGTCTCCAGTATCAAGTGTGACTCTCAGCCTCTAGGATCTTACAGGACATGAATTCAGGACCACCTCAACTATTTCCATATCTAAATCCTGGCACAGCCAAGGCTTCAACTCCACTTTCCAAGTCTTACTTCTAATCTACTACTTACTCCCACATATAAATTTATCTCATTTTTTCAAACAAGGCTTTACCTTTTAAAATTCTATTTTATCTAGCATTGGTTTTATAGACCAGGCATATATTACCCATTCTAAAAACTTAATCCAACCAATTATTAAAACTATATATGGGTCCCTGCAAATACTGGTGAAGAAATGTTAGTATGGTATAGCTATATAGGATATGCATGTACTTATTTTGTTATTAAAAAGAAACACATGCTCAATACAAAAATCTTATCAACTGTTTTTCTTTCCTCCCTTATTCCCTCCCTTCCCTTCTTTTGCAGTTTTGAAGGACAAAAGCTTCCAAATCTACTTTCAGAAATATCATCACTACTGAGATAAAAACAGTATTTATCACTGTATCACCCAGTTCCCTAGCATATGAGGTACACGAGGATCTAGTGGCTGAGGCTGATGCCACACAAGGATCTGAGGCAATGATGTCAATAGATAACTCTATATTCCCACTTTGTTATAAACTGAGTTAGAAGTAGTATTCAATTATCAACTCATCAAAAGACAGAAAAAGAGAAGTAAAAGTGGTAAACAAATCAATGAAAAAAATCAGTCTACTAGATGTAAATGTGTTTAGTTCATTTGTAAGAAGTTATCAAATTTGACATAAAAATAAAATACAAAATTCAACTAAAAGTTGTTTATAGGAGAAACAGGCTGAAAATAAATTTTAAAATATTTTGGCAAACACCAACACAGAAAAAAGATGATGCAGAAATCTTAATATCAGACAAAACAATATTATGACAACATTAATAGGTATGGAAAGGTATGATATACAGTAAAAGGAGTATAAATAAACAGGAATTCCCTGGCTGTCCAGTGGTTAGGATTCAGCACTTTCAGCACTATAAGGGCCTGGGTTCAATCCCTGGTCAAGGAACTAAGATTCACAAGCTGTGTAGGGTGGCAAAAAAAAAAAAAAAGCATAAATAAATTAATAAAATGCATAAAACTTTATTCATATCTCACTCTTAAGTAAGGCAAAACTAATATAAGAAAAAAATCAATCTTCAACCACTACATGAACTGCTAATTTACTTGTACTAAAAACTGATAAATCAGAATAAGTATGTAGAATAGATCCACAAAATTAATAAGTTTAATCTAACGGTTATATAGAGAACTTTCCACTAAACAAAAATATAAGAATATAATTATTTTCAAGTACACATGGAACTAAAAAACTAATTACAGAGTCACAAAATTTCAAAGAACTTATGTCTAAGATTACCTTCTCCGACCACAATATAATATTGAAATAATCAATAAAACATCTTTTAACTGTTTTAAAACTTAAAAAATGGGACTCCAAGGGACTTCCCTGGTGGTCCAGTGGCTAAGACTCTGTGCCCCCAATGCAGGAGACCCAGGTTCAATACCTGGTCAGGGAACTAGATCCCACATGCCACAACTAAGAGTTCAATGCCATGACTAAAGACTCCATATGACACAACAAAGATCAAACATCCTTTGTGTCCCAACTAAGACCAGGTGCAGACAAAGAAGTATTTTTTTAAGAATGGACTCCTACACAAAAAATTTAAAAGAAAATCAAAATAGAAATGAAACAATAAGAATCAAGCAACAATAAAAGTATTATGCTATCCAAAGGTAGATCTCAGCTTATAGTTTTAATGCCTTTATTACCCTAGTAAGACAAAATACGCTTAATTAATACATTTTCAATCAAAAACTGTAAAAGAGAATGTAAGCCTAAAGAAAGCATAAATGCATTAATCATGTTTTTAAATTTTCTGTATCTTTTAACAGGCTTCCCTGGTGGCTCAGAGGTAAAGAATCCCCTTCCAAAGCAGGAGATGCAAGTTTGATCCATGTGGTTGGAAAGATCCCCCAGAGAAAGAAACGGCAACCCAATCCAGCATTCCTGCCTGGGAAAACCCATGGACAGAGGAGTCTGGCAGGCTACAGTCTGTGGGGTTGCAGAAGAGCTGGACACAACTCAGTGACTAAACAACATATCTTCATGCTCTGATATGGCAGAGCCTTTAGGACCCAGCCTTTTGGACTTCCCTGGTGGCTCAGATGGTAAAAGCATCTGCCTACAATGGGGGAGGACCCAGGTTCAATCCCTGGGTAAGGAAGATCCCCTGGAGAAGGCAATGGCAACCCACTCCAGTACTCTTGCCTGGAAAATCCTATGGATGGAGGCTACAGTCTATGGGTCGCAAAGAGTCGGACATGACTGAGTGACTTTGCTTTCGCTTTTTCTCTTTAGGACCCAGGGAAAGGCTGGCCATCCAAGGACTACCTGCCTAATCCCTAAAGACAACAAATAAACCCAGAAGCACATCTTTGATGTACAACACTGAACCCAGGGCCCATACCCCCAACTATTTCCATCAAAAAAATCCTCTCATATATACCAAGCCAGTATTCTCCCTGCCCTAAATCACTCCAGGGCCACTACGAGAAACAACTGAAGACCACCCCTATCACCTGAAGTCATAAATTATTCAAACTATCCAGTGCCAAACTTGCTCAAGTGTGCCTACCTGCTTCATCTGGGCTTTCTCACAGAAACCACAGTAAAGGCTCCATACAGCACTACCATCCAATGGCTTAACAATGTTTGCTTTACCAAAATGCGATCCCTCTTAACATCACCTCAAACCAAAAGACCTGCTTAATGGTGAAGAAAAAACAGTATTAGTAATAAGCATCTACTGTTCTTAGCACATATCGCATCATCAGGAAATTACCAGATTAACAAAACAATGGAATGGCACGTTACTCAGCTGAACAGTCACCCTGCTAGTCTTCCAGCCTGCAGTATATGCACTGAACCAGTGACTATGGTGTCGTATCTCTATTATCCAGAATATAGATGTGTGCTCAGTCACTCATTCGTGTCCCCAGTCTCCTTTGCCCATGGAATTTCCTAGGCAGGAATACTGGAGCAGGTTGCCATTTCCTACCCCAGGGGATCTTCCCAAGCCAGGGATCGAACCCACATCTCTGGCATCTACTGCACTGGCAGGGAGATTCTTAAAGAATGCACAAGTCCAGAAACCAAAAAGTAAAAGCTGGACTCCTTTTCACCATCAATCCCAGTAACTCACTTGTAGAATCTGCAAGCTCTCTGTACTAGAGTTTCTGAGGGTAATACTTTTACCAGAAGATACAATAAGGGTTCCACTGAGCCTAAAAGCTACAACCATGGAAATCAAAGAAAGAGAAGCTTCCAAAGGAGGAAGGCAAGAAGTACCTTCTTGATGCAGGGCCTTTGACATGTGTTATCAGCTGGAATGTTCTTATCCACCTTACTTAATTTCAACTTATCCATCCAATTTCCAAGTAAGTGGAATTCCCTTAGAGAGACCATCCCCAACTCCTGAATAGTTAGGCCTAGTCTCTCTCCTTTCATATGCGCTCATGGTCCTGAAAATTTTCTACATAACTGTTATCCCAATCGTGTTGGCTGAAATGTGACTAATGCAAATATAACTGTACTAACGGAAACGTAATTAGATGAACTGGCATTTTAAAAAAAAGCTACAACCACTACTTGAGCACTGTGGGCTCCTCACGTTGATAGAATAGCAGACAAAGAAAGGAATAAAATATACTAGATGTGACAATGGACTCTGAGTATCATTAGGAGTTGTACACAATGGAGGTAGGAAGCAGGCAGTCTGAAACCTTTTTTCATGCTTGGTACTAACAAAGGAAACAGGAAATCAAAGCAACCAGGGCCCAAAAATGGTAAGACCATTAAGGGCTCAAGTCCCTCAGGTTTGGAAGGGAAGGGCCTTGAGATCACAAGCCACCTACATCAGCTGAACGGCTGGCCAGCATAAGGAAAATCTAGAATGGGTGGTGGAAGAGGAAAACGACTGAATATTAATCCTTGCTTCAAGACTAGCTGCAGCAGCCAGTACCAACATCATGCATCAACAACCCTTTGTAAATTTCTGTTGAGAGTGCAGTGACTCGGTGAAGGATTAGAATCAATGCGTGGTCCAAATAGATCTGCAGCCCTTCCTGGTAGCTCAGTGGTGTGAAGAATCCATCTGCCAGGAGACATGGGTTCGATACCTGGGGTCAGGAAGATCCTGAAGAAGGAAATGGCAACCCACTCCAGTACTCTTGGCCTGGGAATCCCATGGACAGAGGAGCCTGGCCGGCTGCAGTCTATCAGTTGGCAAAGAGATGGACACAACTTAGCAACTGAACAACAACAATCAGATCTGAGCAGAGCAAGAGGGACATTTATGGTAATTTGTTACATAGCGAGAGCCTAAAACAGCTAGAATTGAAGGTGAGGCTGGAAGCAAGGTGTAGAGTCTATCAGAAAAATTTTCATCTTCATATGGTCCAATTCTCCTTTGATTCTAACTGTATTAATTTTCCTAATGCCATGTTAACAAACTGCCATACATTTAGTGGCTTAAAACAATACCAATTTATCTTAAAAGTTCTAGAGATAAGTCCAAAATAAGTTTTACAGAGCTGAAATCAAAGTCTACATTTCTTCAAAAGGTTCAAGGGGAAAATCCATTCCTGTCCATTCCAACTTCTAGAAGCTTCCCATATTCCTTGGCTCCTAGCCAGATCATTATGATGACCTCTGTCTCCACTGTCATACTTATTTTTTTTAAATGAAACAGTCAAGTTTATTGAAATTCTTCAAAATGTATACTCAATATGTTATTTCTAAAATGTTTCACCTTTATATAATTTTTATTTCACCTTCCCTTTATATTTTATAGTTTTTTCCATTTTTTTCTTTCTAAAACTGACACCCCCTACTTCCTCTTATAAGGTTCCTCGTGATTACACTGGGTTCACCCAGATAATCCAGAAAACTCAACCTATCTCCAGAGTTCCATCTGCCATGCAATGTAACACATTCATAGGTTTAGAAGATTAGGATGTATATATCTTTGGGAGACCATTATTCTGCCTACCACACTAGGCATAAGCCAAGGCTAATAGTTACAGGTAGGTTCTGACTTACTTCCCCAACAATATTCACTGTGATTCATTTTCTTTGTGCCCCGAGGCTTCTTTAAAGCCATGAAGTGAGACACCACTTAGCAGGCTCCTGTGTGCAACCCTAAAATAGGGCTCCCCATTGAGGCAACTGTCTACTGGTGGAGAACAAGGACAGATGGTGTGATACAATTCACTCCTGACCATCCCTGAATCGACAAATTGAGAAGCATCAAAATCCTCAGAAGTTCCCACTGGGATTGAGTCTAATTGTCACAGCGCTTTCAATAACACACTCTTATATCACCTTTTCTTTTATTTCATTCACCTTGGTCCTTTGCTCTTGTTCCCTAAGATCATCTGCCAAATACATTACCTACATGCAACTCTGCTTTTAGATTGTTCTAGGGGAGAGGATGTGGAGAAGGCAATGGCACCCCACTCAAGTACTCCTGCCTGGAAAATCCCATGGACAGAGGAGCCTGGTAGGCTGCAGTCCAGGGAGTCGCTAAGAGTTGGACATGACTGAGCGACTTCCCTTTCACTTTTCACTTTCATGCATTGGAAAAGGGAATGGCAACCCACTCCAGTGTTCTTGCCTGGAGAATCCCAGGGACAGCGGAGCCTGATGGGCTGCCGTCTATGGGGTCGCACGGAGTCAGACACGACTGAAGCGACTTAGCAGCAGCAGGGGAGAGAATGAGGAAGAGACCCGGTTAAGGCTCAGTCAGGTATAGGGTTTGAGACACAGAAAAGGGAAACAAAAACTATGCATAAAGGAGGGTGTCAAGTGTTGAGATTACCGCTGTATTACTTGGACTCAAATTTCTTAATTTCTCTATTTTATCACCTGTAAATGAATGATTTGACTTCCATGATTCTCTATAATTCCTTTCAGCTCGAAAGTTTGATGATACAACAAACAACGCTATGGACTGGTGAAAGGCGACAGTAGACAGGCAGAACTGAGAAATTATACCAAAGAGGCAAGCCTAGAAAATATTGAAACGAGCCAGTCAGAAGGTAATATAGTGTAAATTCAAGAAGCCATGGAGAAATTAGAAATTAGAACATAGCCACTTTGAAAAACAGTTTTGACAGCTCCCTGAAAAGCTAAACATAGTTAGCATATAACCCAAGAATTCCATTCCTAGTTACAAACCCCAATCTATAGTCACATAAAATTTATACAATGAAGTTGAAGCCTTACCTTACACTATATACAGAAAACAAAAGAACCCCAAATGGGTCAAAGACTTAAATGGAAGAACTAAAACCATAAAACTCTTAGAATAAAACAGGACGAAAGCTTCACAATATTAGACACGGCAACAATTTCTTGGATCTAATACCTAAAGCACAGGCAACACAAGAAAAAGTCGATAAACTGGACTTTAACAAAACTAAAATCTTTTGAGCATCAAAGGAATCCATCTTGGCATGGGAGTTAATATTTGCAAGTCACATATCTGATAAGGAATTGATATCCAGAATATATAAAGAACTCTTACAACTGAATAACAAAAAAAACCAACCCAATTTAAAAATGTGCAAAGAATCTGAATAGACACTTCTCTAAAGAATATACAAATGCCAATAAGCACAAGAAAAGAAGCTCAACATCACTAATCATTAGGAAAATGTAAATCAAATAAAATCTGCCACTGGCTTAAAACTCAATATTCAAAAAATTAAGATCATAGCATCAGGTCCCATCACTTGATGGCAAATAAATGGGGTAAAAAATATAAACAGTGGCAGATACTATTTTCTTCAGTTCTAAAACCACTGCAAACAGTGACAGCAGCCATGAAACTAAAAGACGCTTGCTCCTTGAAAGAAAAGCTATGACAAACCTAGATAGCCTAATAAAAAGCAGAGACATCACCTTGCCAACAAAGGTCCATATAGTCAAAGCTATGGTTTTTCCTTGGAAGGAAAGTTATGACCAACCTAGATAGCATATTCAGAGACATTACTTTGCCAACAAAGGTTCGTCTAGTCAAGGCTATGGTTTTTCCTGTGGTCATGTATGGATGTGAGAGTTGGACTGTGAAGAAGGCTGAGCGCCAAAGAATTGATGCTTTTGAACTGTGGTGTTGGAGAAGACTCTTGAGAATCCCTTGGACTGCAAGGAGATCCAACCAGTCCATTCTGAAGGAGATCAGCACTGGGATTTCTTTGGAAGCAATAATGCTAAAGCTGAAACTCCAGTACTTTGGCCACCTCATGCGAAGAGTTGACTCATTGGAAAAGACTCTGATGCTGGGAGGGATTGGGGGCAGGAGGAGAAGGGGATGAGAGAGGATGAGATGGCTGGATGGCATCACTGACTTGATGGATGTGAGTCTGAGTGAACTCCGGGAGTTGGTGATGGCCAGGGAGGCCTGGCGTGCTGCGATTCATGGGGTTGCAAAGAGTTGGACACAACTGAGCGAGTGAACTGAACTGATGGTTTTTCCAAGAGTCATGTACAGATGGGAGAGTTGTACCATAAAGAATGCTGAGTGCCAAAGAACTGATGCTTTTGAACTGTGGTGCTAGAGAAGACTCTTGAGAATCACGTGGACAGCAAGGAGATCAAACCAATCAATCCTAAAGGAAATCAACCCTGAATATTCATTGAAAGGTCTGATGCTGAAGCTGAAGCTCCAATACTTTGGCCACCTGATGCGAAGAGCCGACTCTCTGGAAAAGCCCTTGATGCTGGGAAAGGCTAAGGGCAGGAGGAAAAGGGGCAACAGACTCTGGGACATAGTGAAGGACAGGGAAGCCCAGTGTGCTTTGTGTCCACTGGGTCACAAAGAGTCATACATAACTTAGTGACCAAACGAGATACCACTACCTCACACTTGTTAGGATGCTAATCCTATCAAAAAACAGAAAATAACAAGTATTGGTGAAGACATGGAGAATTTAGAACCCTTGTGCATCACTGGTAGGAAAGTGAAATGATACAGCCACTGCAAAAAAGTTTGGGGTCCCTTAACAATTGAAAATATAATCAAACAATTCTACTTCTCGGGATATACTCAAAAGAAATAACAGCACAATCCTGAATAGATATTTGTACACACATATTCACATAGCACTATTTACAATAACCAAAAAGTGGAAGCTACCAGAGTCTATCAACAGGTGAATGGGTAAATAAAATATGATATATACAATCAATGGAATATTACCAGCCTTAAAAATGATGTGCCACAATGTGAAGACATTATGCTAAGTGAAATAAGCCAAATACAAAAGGAAACTATAAATAAGGTTCCTAGGTCAAATACATAGAGACAAAGTATGGTGGTTATCAGGGGCAGGGGGAATGGGAGAATGATAAGTTCAGTGTTTAATGGACACCAAGTTTCAGTTGAGGAAGATGAAAAAGTTCTGGAACTAGCTGGGGTGGTGATGGTTGCACAACACTGTGAATATACTCAGAGCCAAAGAACGGCGGCTTAAAATGGTAAATACTATGTTATGAATATTTTAACCACAATTAAAAAATTCATACATGAATGTTCCTAACAGTATTATCTAATAGTCAAAAGGGAGAAACAATCCAAATGTCCATCAACTGATGAAAAAGGATAAATCTGGTATATCCATACAATGGAATATTATTCAGTAATAAAAATAATAAAGTACTAATGAATTAACAAAGTAGTAAATACATGTTACAACATGGATGAACCTTAAAAACACTATGCTAAGGGAAGAAGCCAGCCACAAAGGACCACATGTGGTATGATTCCATTTCTATGAAATGCCCAGAATGAACCAATCTAGAGAGAGGAAGTGGAGTAACAGGAGGGCTGGGGGTAGGGCTGGTCAGACCGTGGCAACAGGAGTGGGGTCTCCTTTCAGGGGTGGCATAAACATTCTATGTGTAACGGCTGCAAAACTGCACAAGTACTAAAAGCTACTGAATTGGACACTTCATCTCAAGGTATTTTTTTGATTTCCTCTTTGATTTCATTGGTGATCCATTGGTTTTTTAGTAGCATGTTGTTAAGTCTCCATATAATCATTTTTTTCCTCATTTCTCTTTCTGTGGTTGATTTCAGAATGGTATACATTAAATAGGTGAACTGTATGTATGGGAACTATATCTCAGTAAGCTTCTTTTTTCTTTAATGTCAACAGGGCCCACGGACTGACTGGGACTGTAAAATGAAGCAAAGAGATGAATAAAAGATTAACTACAAGAAAACAGAGACATCACAGCTTGAATTCTTGCTCTGACACTTATTAAGTGTGTGACCATGTGCAAGTTAAACTCTCTGTGCTTTGATAACATCTACTTACAGAGCCGTTGTGAAGATTAAACAAAGTAATATGTAAAACAGTACAGTGCCTGCTACATAAGCATCCTTTCCTGCCCTATCCTCCCACCTAACTTAATGATAGTTATATCTGAATTTTATAAAGAAATTATGTCCATTCCAGGTAGCAAATGACCTAAAAGTCATCAATTATATGCTACTGGCAACACAATTTTCAACTGCTAATTCACTGCAAGTTGAAACCTGAGGCAAAGCAGAAGATAACCTTTAGAAGCTCCATTCACCAATTCTCTCTCGGCTTCCCTTTCTCTTCCCCTCCTTCACTTTATACAGGTCTTTCCTTGCCTCCCTGACTTTTTACCTTACCCTTTATTCCAAACTACTACTCTTACTTACAGATTGCTATTGATTATGAAAAAGCAACAATAATTTATTTTTTTCATAATAATACATGTGAAGATAAGAAAAGAAAAAATGAGAAACTGGTCAGGCAAACTATGTAACAATCAAACTTTTTTTTGGCAGGTTAGCTGCCAAAAAAACCCTAAACAAAAAGACAATGATGAAAATGAATGCAGGGAAGCTCCCACACCTTTCCTCGTAGGGCTCTCTTACTTGATTATCTGGAGACAGAATCTTGTGGTAGCTACATAAATGGAACTGGAATTTCGTCACACTACCTCTAACTAAGTTCCACTACCAAAAAGTCAAGTGCTCTTTGAGTTTAATACAATTTGACATATTAATCTACGCTTCCATTTTAAATATACCTTCATTTAATTTCAATGTTAAATAAGAATTTAATCTCAACCCAGTTTAAAGGACAATGCCGTTCAAAGAAGCACCTGCATTATAAATGCATCTGGAGTAAGATTCAGTAAAAGGATGTGGTTAAGAAGCATGAACAGATGAACTGTCATTGTACTGCTATGATTCTGCACACTTTCCGGTCAGAAAATTCCTACTAAAAACACTTCAAAATAAATTCATAAATGTTATCTACAACATTTAAAAAGAATGTGTATCTAAAGAAAAGATGCTACAGCAAACCAAGAAGTCTTTTCTTCCTCTACAAACTACTTAATGTCTCCTTGATGGTTAATTGTATTGTCTTATTGAATTTCACTTCAAAACGTTTACTGGGCACTTAAGGAAAAGAGCAAGTACACTAAGTGCTTTTAATATAATATGTTAATAATCCCCACAGTGACCTTATGAAGCAGACATTAATACTGCCATCACAAGGAATAGCCACACTGCCGCTAAGTCGATTCAGTCATGTCCGACTCTGTGCAACCCGAGACGGCAGCCTACCAGGCTCCCCCGTCCCTGGGATTCTCCAGGCAAGAATACTGGAGTGGGATGCCATTTCCTCCTCCAATGCATGAAAGTGAAAAGTCAAAGAGAAGTCGCTGAGTTGTGTCCAACTCTTAGCGACCCCATGGACTGCAGCCCACCACGCTCCTCCATCCATGATTTTCTAGGCAAGAGTACTGGAGTGGGGTGCCATTGCCTTCTCCGGCAATGGCACACTAGCAGCAGTCAAGTTAAACTTCTTTCCTGAAATGCCTTGGCTTCCTTAACCCTGTATTAAGTTGGTTCTCCTCCTCCCTCTCTACCTACTCCTGATTTCCATTTCTGGCTTCTCTTTTTTTTCTTCTCCCTTTGCTCTTATCAGGATACACACTTTCAGTAGATCATCCATTTTCGTGGCCTCATCTTTCCACCTTAGTCAACTGATTCCCAGATCTAAAATTTCAATCGTGTGCTCTAATCCAAGCCACTGTTCCTCAATATTTCTACATGAAAGTCTTGCTATCATGTCAAACTCAACAGTATCAATCCCAACTTATCATTAACTCCAAAATGCCAACTCTTCTATCCTCTTTGTGCTGAGTCATGTCCAACTCTTTGCCACCCCATGGAATGTAGCCCACCAGGCTCCTCTATCCTCTGTACTCATCTGTAAATTACAAACCATTATCATTCCCTTTACCCAGACTCCCCACTTTAGTCACACAGCAATTTGCATACATTTTTTCCTTTCTTGTCTATCCTTTTCTATTTCATTGGCACTGCCACAACTAAAACCCAAGCCCTCAGCAATTCACCTAAACTACCATTAGAAGTGTTCGTTATAATTAATTCACTCCAACCTCTCCATTTCAGTCTGTTCAGTATAATGGTCATTCATTCATACAACACATTTACGGAATGACTAGAGTGTGCTAAGCATTGGCTGGGTATTGCAGGGGTAAGTGAGAAAGACAACTCTTGCTTACCTAAAGCAAACAAATTATTTTTTCAAGTAAAATTAAGGATTGTGGTAAATGCTGTGCAGATATAAACATAGTGCTGTCCTAAAAGAGAATAGGAGAGCTATTTTTGTTTGCGATTTTAGTTATAAATGGATTTTAAGCTGATAATGAAGATGAAAATGAGGAAGTTATTTAAATATTTACAGTGCTTCAAGCAAAGGAAACTGCAAAGCACACAGGCTCCAGCAGGAAAAATGTTTGGTGTGTTATGGAAAATAACCTATTCTAATATAACTTGAGAATATTAAGGAGGAAGTGGTACAAAATAAGGTTGGAACAGATATAGGCTAATTTTATTCTACAGGTAATAAAGTTATTAAAGGGTTTTAATCAGGGGCTGGGCTGTGCTGTACTCAGTTATGTCTGACTCTGCAACTCCATGGACTGCAGCCCGCCAGGCTCCTCTGTCCATGGGATTTTCCAGGCAAGAATACTGGAGTAGGTTGCCAATTCCTATTCTAGAGGATCTTCCAGATTCAGGGATTGAACCTGCCATTTCCTATACTGGCAGGCCGATCCTTTACCACTGAGCCACCTGCTGCTGCTACTGCTGCTAAGTCACTTCAGTCGTGTCCGACTCTGTGTGACCCCATAGACGGCAGCCCACCAGGCTCCTCTGTCCATGGGATTCTCCAGGCAAGAACACTGGAGTGGGTTGCCATTTCCTCCTCCAATGCATGAAAGTGAAAAGTCAAAGTGAAGTCACTCAGTCGTGTCCAACTCTTAGCGACCCCATGGACTGCAGCCTACCAGGCTCCTCCGTCCATGGGATTTTCCAGGCGAGTACTAGAGTGGGGTGCCATTGCCGGGAAGCCCTTAATCAGGGGAGTTCTAATCTAATACACACTGTGACAGAGACTGCTAGAGCTATTGCTCATGAATATCTATGTTTTCTCATTAGTACAACTGCTATACAACATTTCTCAGCAGCCTCTGTAGTTGGGCGGAGTCATGGGACTCAGTTCTAACCAATGAAATGTGGGTGAAAGTGATGTATGTCACTTTCTGAGCAGACCCCAGAATCTTCCTCCATACTTGCTTCCCTTTTCAAGACCATCTCAAAAGCTACATTGTTATGTGACAGTGATAACTTAAAAAGATAGAGGAGCCTATGCCTCTGAATTACCACATAGAGTAGAGGCAGCCCCACTCCTACTCTATTCACACAGGGCCTTCCCTAGTGGCTCAGTGGTAGAGAATTCACCTGCCAATGCAGGAAATACGGGTTTGGGTCTTTGGTCGGGAAGATCCCTTGGAAAAGGAAATGGCAACCCATTCCAGAATTCTTGCCTGGGAAATCCCATGGACAGAGGAGCCTGGCAGGGTCCATGGGGCCACAAAAGAGTCAGACATGATTTAGTAACAAATCCTCCACAACACATATACAGTAGACTGATGTGAGAAAGTAATATAAACTTCCATCATGTTAAGCCACTTAAGATTTGTTGCTTAATAGAGCTGTTAGCATATCACGATTAATACAGAAATCTTAAAAACCATTCTTTGACTACTGGTGAAGAATTAGTTAAAGGAAAAAATAAAACAGTAGAAATATAAACTGGTCCATTAGACTACTTAAGACTCAACAACAAAAATTTTAAATACAATACTTATACAGACATTTCTCTAAAGATAAAAGAAGAAGGGAGAGACAGAGGATGAGATGGTTAATTAGCATCACTGACTCAATGGACATGAATTTGAACAAACTCAGGAAGAGAGTGAAGGACAGAAGGAGCCTGGCATGCTGCAGTGCATGGCATGGGGTGGCAAAGAGTCAGACAGGACTTAGCGACTTAATGGCAACAACTAAATATATACAAATGACCAACAAGCACATGAAAAGGTGCTCAACATCATGAATCATTAGGAAAACAACACTCAAACCATAGTGAGATATCACCTTGTATCCATTAGGAGAGCTGCTATCAAGAAAGGAGCGAAGGAAGGGAGGGAGGAATCATAGTTCCTCAAAAGAAAGTATCGCAGTTCCTCAAAAAAATCAGAGAATTATCATGTGGTCCAGCAATTTCTGAAGAGAGACTTGAATAGGCATTTGTACATTCATGTTCATAGCAGCATTATTCTTAATAGCCAAAAGTGGAAGCAAACTAAGTGTCCATCAACAGATGGATAAACAGTATGTGGTATATATATTCAATGGAATATTATCAGCCTTAAAAAGGAAGAAAATTTTGCACATGAAGACTATGCTAAGTGAAATAATGCAGCCATAAAAAAACAAATGCCAGTGATTCCACTTACACGAAGTAACCAGAACAAAGAGAAACAAAAAGAACGAGAAAGGAGAATGGTGGGTGCCAGACATTGTGGGAATGGGAGAATGGCAAGTTGTTTAGTGAGTGCAGCGTTTGTTTTTGCAAGGCAGAAAAGTTCTGAAGATTTGTTGTACAACAATGTGAATTTACTTAACAATACTGAACTATATACACTTAAAACTGGTTAGAAAGGTAAATTTTATGTTATGAGCATTTTACCACAAATTTTTAAAAAGACATGAATCATTACATGGCATACCTGAAACTAATAAAATGTTAATCATATCTCAAATAAATACTGACAAGAGTGCAAGTGAAATGATGATGGTGGCTTGGTAGCCTGGACATGAATGTTATGGTGATTGTGTAGATAGAGAACAGAAGAATTCAAGATGTATTTGGAGTTCAAAGAGACAGGATGGACTAGAAGTATGGGAAGTAAAGAAAGCAAGCAAGCTACTAGGTGAATGGCAATACCATTTAATGAAATGGAGTGGACTAGTGGAGGAAAGAAGGGAAAGGTGGAGTTTAAGAGTAAGAAATTAAGAATTTATTTTGATTGTTTTAAGTTCAAAATCTCTAAAATATACAAGTGGCAATATAAAGGAAAAAGTTTGATATATGTGGCATACTGTATTTTTCAAAAATGGTTCAAACAGTATCTTCAATACTGCATGATTCTGTATGATTTAGACACCGCCTCTGAATGGGGGGAAGTGAGGAGAAGACAGGCAATTTCCCTAGCCTTGAACAATGGTATGCTTATTACTATGCAGAAGTGAAGCTACCCGACTTCCAAGGCTGTCATAATAAAAACTGTCACAGCTTCTGCTGGACACTCTAAAAAAGCCTGTTCTTGGAGCCCAGCCATCATGTTATGATGAAGCCCAAGCAGCCCTAGGTAGATATCCATAGGAGAGGAAACAAGGTCCCGAACCCACAGCCAGCCACAGAACCCCCAATCAACTATTAACAACTTGTCAGCAACATGAGTAAGCCACCTATAGATGATACCTCATGGAACAGATACAAGCCATCTCTACCCAAGTCCTGCCTAAACGTGGACCTATGAACAAAATAAAATGATCATTGTTTTAAACCACTCAGTTTTGGAGTGGCTTTTACAAAGTAATAGATAATAGATATAATCTATGACTCTGGACCTTGGAGCAGAGGTCTTGCATAGAGACAGAAATTTGTGAATCAACCACATACCAATACTATGTATAATCACGTGACACGATTAAACTAAGGGACAGTGCAAGAGAAAAGTAATTTCAGAATGAAGCTCTAAACTCCAGCTCTTAAAATGAAGCTCTTAGGCTTCAACTAAGTAAGCAAAAGACATCACTAATCAACTTCAAACTCTTTGCCAATTGCCTAAATTAAGAGATACAGACACAAGGTATTCTAATAGTTTCATTGTCATAAAACTACAAAGGCCTTTTCACCTATTCAAATCCAGACTCACCGCTCTTGCACTTAGCAATCAGTTAGCATCAAGGGAGGAGAAGGCAATGGCACCCCACTCCAGTACTGCTGCCTGGAAAATCCCATGGACGGAGCAGCCTGGTGGGCTGCAGTCCATGGGGTCGCTAAGAGTCAGACACAGCTGAGCAACTTCACATTCACTTTTCACTTTCATGCATTGGAGAAGGAAATGGGAACCCACTCTAGGGTTCTTGCCTGGAGAATCCTAGGGATGGGAGAGCCTGGTGGGCTGCCGTCTATGGGGTCGCACAGAGTCGGACAAGACTGAAGCGACTTAGCAGCAGCAGCATTAAGGGAATCCTCCCTCTTTATTACCTTAAGAATCCCACTTGTCCCTTTAGAATTCTATTTCCTGCTTCTATATTGCTCACCTTCTTCTCTCACTGACATTTACTCCTTCTTTTTGGTGGGTGGAGCAAATTACACAATAGCATTAGTGAGGAAGAAAATATTTGGAAACCTTGCATGACTTAAAATGTCTACATTCTATAGTTGTAATAATTTGGCTGGGTAAAGAATTCTAGCTTGGAAATCATTTTCCTCCAGAATTTGAGGGCATTGCTCAGTCTTTTGGCTTGAGAGAGTGCAGTTGAGAATACTCAACCTCTGAAGTTGAAAGACCCATTTCTCCCCCTCTGGAAGTTTATAGATATTCTTTGGCCCATGTATTCCAAACTTTTACAATAACATATTTCAGTGTCTGTTGGTTAGTAGGCTATTGTCCCAGAGTTCAAACCTACTCTTCACTGCTCTGTAGGGGCTGGAACCCTGCAAACCACATTTCTTTGCTAGCTGGCTTCCTGTTAGACTCTGCCCAAAGGGACACTAGCAAGACACTGGAAGACTGAAGGAAGAAACAGAGAGATACTCCTTCAGCTCAGTATCAACGGTCAACCTTCACTCTGGCAATAGCAATTATTCTAGTTATCAGCAACTGGTTTTCGGTTAACAACTTTTGTGTTTCTCCTGCCATTCCCAGACCAGCCTCATCAAGTCTCCTAAAATACTTTTACTTCCTGAGCACAACAGCAACTTCTTAGAAGTTTGAGTTCCAGTGCCTCAGGGACACTCTTCAGTATTTAATTCCAATCTCTTCTCTTTGTTCTCCTAAACCTAAGGGTGGGCTAGAAATTACTTCCTACAGTTAATTATCTTTGTGATACCTGAAAGTTCCCTTATTGCCTTTTCAATCCTCTAATTACCTAGTCTATACGTTTCTGAGGGCTGCTGTAGCAAAGTAACACAAACTAGACTGGATTCCAATAGAAATCCTTCTCACAGTTGTAGAGGCCACAAGTCTAAACTCAAAGTATTGGCAAACAATACTTTGAAAGTACTTCAGTACTTTCTCAAAGTACTAATAAGAATCTGTTTCAGGACTCTCTCCTAGCTTCTACAAGGCAGGCATTCCTTGGTTTGTAGATGGCCATCTTCCCTCTATGCATACCTGTGTCCAGATTTATGTCTAAATTTCCCAGCTATTTTTAAAGAACACCAGTTGGGACTTCTTGGTAGTCCAGCGGTTAAGACTTTGCCTTCTAGTGTAGGGGTGCTGGTTCAATCCATGGTCAGGGAACTAAGATTCCACATGCTTTGCAGCCAAAAAACCAAAACATAAAACATAAGCAACATTGTAACAAGTTCAATACTGACTTTAAAAATAGTCCAACTCCAAAAAAAAAAATCTTAACACCAGTCATACTGGGTTAAAGGATACTCTATGACCTTACCTTCTTACTTTAACTTGATTACCTTTGAAAACAATCTTTTCAAGTAAGGACACATTCTGAGGTACTACAGGTTGGACTTCAAATATCATTTTGCAGGGATACAACTTAACCCATTACATATGGCTAAATAATTCTTTGTATTATAAAAATTCTGTTATTAGTAGCACGGTCTTCATTTTCCTGACCAGACACTGATTCTGAGTACATTTATCTTTTTTCATTCATTTTCCTTGAGTACTTAGAAGACCTCTCAATATGTAAAATGATGTTCCTGAACTCTCTGGGTTTTCTTTTTTAATATTTCATGAATATTTCTTCTCTACACTGTTTTCTTACCAGCATTTTTGTTACTTGGAAGTTGATTTCCTGGACTGACTTTTGAATTGTATTGCTGTTTTCTTTTAACCTGTTTTCCATCTTTTCCTCTACTTTATTCAAGGTCTGCTCTAGGGCTTCCCTGGTGGCTCAGACAGTAAAGAATCTGCCTGCAATGAGGCAAAGTTGGGTTCAATCCCTATGTCAGGAAGACACCCTGGAAGAGGGCATACAACCCACTCCAGTATTCTTGCCTGGAGAATCCCCATGTACAGCGGAGCTGGACAGTCCATGGGGTCGCAAAAAGTCAGACACAACTAACACTTACTTCAACTTCTATTCTTCTAGAGTGTTTTCTTCTTGCTACTACCCTCTAATTTTCAAAAGCTTTTTTTTTTTTTGCTCTGATTGCTCCAAATTCTTTTTTTCTATTTGTTTTGGTCTCCTGTATTAAAAAAGCTTTTCTCATTAACCCGGTGATCCTTGATTTGCTCATATTTAAAAGCTGGCCCCTAAAACTGACTGTGTATAATTTAAAAGAGTTTTTCTTCTTGGTTGTACCGATACCAAGAATCATCCTCTAAGTCAGCGGTCCCCAGCCTTTTTAGCACCAGGGGCTGGTTTCATGGAAGACTACTTTTCCATGGATCAGGTATAGTTTCAGGATTATTTAAATGCATTACATTTATTGTGTACTTTATTCCTATTATTATTGCATCAGCTTCACCTCAAATCATCAAGCATTAGATCCTGGAGGCTTGGGAACCCTGCTCTAAGTTCCTACTTGACTGTCAAGATTCTAGGCCCCAAGAGAAGAGACTTAAATAAGGTTCTAACATTGAGCACATTTATGTAATCCAAGTGTTCTCTGTAGGATACCTGGTCTTCAATTATACCTAGTATCTATCCCTCTCTCAGAGACACTGCATTTTATCCACTGTAGAGGATAAATCTTCAGTCTTCTGCTGAGGTAGTAAAGAGGGGAGTCACTTAGCTATACAAATTGACAAAAATATCTAGGCTCATGCTGCTTTTTTTTTTTAAATAAGAGCTTACTGAGATATAACTCAAACACTATATAAGTGATCAATTTAGAGCATACATTTCAATGATTTTAGTACATTCAGTTGTGTTACCATCAATATTTTAGAACATTTTCATTACACCAAAAAGAAATCTGTACCCTTGAGCAGCCATTTCCCATCTCCCTCTTATCTCCCCAATTCCCAGACCTAGGCCACCACTAATTTACTCCATATCTCTATAGGTTTGTATTTTCAAGACATTTCATAGAAAATAGAATCACATAATATGTGGTCTTTTGTGACTGGCTTCTCTCACATAAACATATTGTTAAGGTTCATTCATGCTACAACATGTATGAGTCCCTCACTATTTTTATTCTAATATGCATTTTATTTACCATTTATCAGGTAATGGATACTTGGGCTGTTTCTAATTTTTTGGCTATTACAATTGACTGAGCTGACTCCTTAAACAGGCTTTCAAACAATCCTATTTTTAGCACCACTCTAGGGTGCTTCTTCCACAACAATACCTGATGCTGCAAATTCCTGAGCCTGAGGATTCTTTTCCATTTTTCCCACTTCAGAACTGAACATTTTTAAGTCTACTAAGATGTTTCTTAGACCAACCTAGACAGCATATTAAAAAGCAGAGACGTTACTTTGTCAACAAAGGTCCGTCTAGTCGAGGCTATGGTTTTTCCAGTAGTCACGTATGGATGTGAGGGTTGGACTATAAAAAGAAATCCAAGCGCCGAAGAATTGATGCTTTTGAACTGTGGTGTTGGAGAAGAGTCTTGACAGTCCCTTGGACTGCAAGGAGATCCAACCAGTCCATCCTAAAGGAGATCAGTCCTGGGTGTTCATTGGAAGGACTGATGTTGAAGCTGAAACTCCAATACTTTGGACACCTGATGCAAAGAGATGACTCATTTGAAAAGACCCTGATGCTGGGAAAGATTGAAGGCAGGAGAAGAAGCAAACGACAGAAGATGAGATGGTTGGATGGCATCACTGACTCAATGGACATGGGTTTGGGTGGACTCCAGGAGTTGGTGATGGACAGGGAGGCCTGGCGTGCTGCGGTTCATGGGGTCACAAAGAGTTAGACACGACTGAGTGACTGAACTGAAGATGTTTCTATCAGTCTGTTGCTTTCCAGCTTCCAAATTTCACTGTTTCTTCCATTTTCTTTACCTGTACAGTTCAAATCTATAAAAAAAAAAATTCTATATGATAATCTTGGTAGGCTTTGGAGGGGAGTAAAAATTAATGTATCTTTCACTCATTCATCTTTACACAGAAGTCTTTTGTATAATAATCTAAGAGTATGTAGTTGTTCTATTAATAATAATTATTAATAGTATTCTACTATTAATAATTACTAAAGTTACACTCAGTTCAGTTGCTCAGTCGCTCAGTTATGTCCAACTCTTTGTGACCCCATGGACTATATATAGTCCATGGAATTCTCCAGGCCAGAATACTGGAGTGGGTAGCTTTTCCCTTCTCCAGGGGATCTTCCCAGCACACGTAAAGTTACGCTAAAATATCCCAAATTATATTTGTAGATTTGTCTCCTTTTTAGTTCTGCCAGTTTTTTATCTGCCAGGTTGGCAAAAATTAGAATAACAATGCAAAGACAAGGAACACTTTGTTGGTAAATAGATAAATAGGTATTTTTTTCTGAATAGTACTTTGGCAACCATTATCAACACTCAAAACCTCTGTATCTTTGAACCTTGGTATTTTACACCTAGAAACTGATTCTAAAGCTCTTAATGTGCACCAAACATTGCTTAGCAGTTAAGAGGACGCATGAATTATCATGTAAGTTCAGTTCAGTTACTCAGTCGTGTCCAACTCTTTGTGATCCCATGAATTGCAGCATGCCAGGCCTCCCTGATCATCACCAACTCCTGGAGTTTACTCAAACTTATGTCCATTGAGTCAGTGATGCCATCCAACCATCTCATCCTCTGTCGTCCCCCTCTCCTCCTGCCTTCAACCTTTCCCAGCATCAGGGTCTTTTCCAATGAGTCAGTTCTGCACATCAGGTGGCCAAAGTACTGGAGTTTCAGCTTCAGCGTCAGTCCTTCCAATGAATAATCAGGACTGATCTCCTTCAGAATGGACTGGTTGGATATCCTTGCAGTCCAAGGGACTCTCAAGAGTCTTCTCCAACACCACAGTTCAAAAGCATCAATTCTTCAGGACTCGGCTTTCTTTATAGTCCAACTCTCACATCCATACGTGACCGCTAGAAAAACCATAGCTTTGACTAGAAAGATCTTTGTTGGCAAAGTAATATTTCTGCTTTTTAACATGCTGTCTAGGTTGGTCATAACTGTTCTTCCAAGGAGTAAACGTCTTTTAACTTCACGGCTGCAGTCATGATCTGCAGTGATTTTGGAGCCCAAAAAAATGAAGTCTGCCACTGTTTCCCCATCTATTTGCCATGAAGTGATGGGACCAGATGCCATGATCTTAAGTTTTCTGAATGTTGAGTTTTAAGCCAACTTTATCATGTAAACTTTATAATAAACTTCTGAAGAATAAGCTTAAAAAAAGGCTTAAGCCCAAACAAATAGTGATGAAGTCTACCTATACTGGAATTTAAGTTGCCTGACTTTAGAATCTTTAAACTTATATATACTGACTCAGGGCCTCCCTGATAGCTCAGTTGGTAAAGAATCCGCCTGCAAGGCAGGAGACCCTGGTTCAATTCCTGGGTCGGGAAGATCTGCTGGACAAGGGATAGGCTACCCACTCCAGTATTCTGGGGCTTCCCTTGTGGCTCAGCTGGTAAAGAATCTGCCTGCAATGCAGGAGACCTGGGTTTGATCCATGGGTTGGGAAGATCCCCTGGAGAAGGGAAAGGCTACCCAGTCCAGTATTCTGGCCTGGAGAATTCCATGGACTATACAGTCCATGGGGTCGCAAAGAGTCAGACACGAACAACTGAGTGACTTTCACTTTCATTCTGACTTAAAAGGATGTTTATAAAAGACAAGTTAGAAAACAAGATGTAGCATGTGATCCTATTTTTAAGTTAGCATGAGTTTATACATTCATAGAAATAACTCTGGAATAAACATATCAAAAAATAACAGAGACTTCCCTAGCAGTCCAGTGGTTAAGATTCCATGTTCCCAGAGCGGGGGACATGGGTTTGATCCCTGATCAGGGAACCAAGACGCCACATGCCACATGGTGCAGCCAAAACAAGAAAAACACATAAACACTAAAGACAGTTATCATTTAGAGGAAAGAAAAGATCATTATACAGAAACCTGTGATGAGACTGCTCACACAATTAAGACTAAACATAACTTAGTTTTTCAGCAGCTAGGACTTAAAGGATAAGACATTTATTTCCTATAACAATGTAATTCCTGTTTCTCCCATTCTGCCACATGGCTTACATTAATTCTCTCATTTCTGACTGATATCAGGTGGAAAAATACAAGCGCACATACACACACATAGACATATACTACTGCTGGAACAGCTTCCTGTCTAGAGCCGATTTATTCTGCCAATTATGGTTTACTGACTACAGAGAGCAGTTGAAAGTGGCTCATTTAAAATATGACTTGGGCCTGTTCTTAATACAACTGTCACTCTGCCGTTTTCCAAAGTATATGCACTCATGTTCTGCACTTAGGTGACAAGACAAAGAACAATGCACGCATACACGCGTTATGTGTTGTGGTTTATTTCTTCAATATTTTGTGTCTTTTTGAGATTTTAAATTAAAAATATCTCGTATCTCTGAACAGAGTATATCCTACCGATTCTTAGTCATAATTTCCATGTTATGCACTAGACTAAATTAAAACAAAGAGCTTCAGGAAGTTCCAAGATTGTAAACTTAAACCTGAGTAGGACTAAAAGTAGTTATAGTCCAGAAGCTTTATTAAAGGAAATCAAAACCACTAGAACAAGAGCAAGGTACACACTTCTTCTGTAAATGGCCAAATAGCAAACGTTTTAGTCTTTATGGGCCACACATAGTCTCTATTACATATTCTTCTCTTTTTTACAACCCTTTAAAAATGTAGTATCATTCAGACTGGCTGGCTTCCCCACTCTCACCAGAATTAAAGACTGGCATGTACTCTTGCCTAGAAAATCCCATGGACGGAGGAGGCTGGTGGGCTGCAGTCAATGGGGTTGCTACAAGTTGGACACGACTGGACTGAGCGACTTCACTTACACTTTTCACTTTAATGCACTGGAGAAGGAAATAGCAACCCACTCCAGCGTTCTTGCCTGGAGAATCCCAGGGAAGGGGCATCCTGGTGGGTTGCCGTCTATGGGGTTGCACCGAGCAGGACACGACTGAAGAGACTTAGTAGTAGCAGCATACCCTACCAAAAGTAGAGGATTGAGAAATCCAGCCCCTCACACCAAAAAAAACTGGCAGCCAAATTTTCAGCACTGGAGCAGATTTTCGTTTTCCTTCACAAACCTGACCCAAGAGGAAAACACCTCCTGGACATCAATCAGGGTTTTCTTTAAAAATGGCTCACTTAGGCCACCATCAAGTCTTTAAGTCCCCATCAATTCAGACTTTCACTCTCTAGATAACATCCAAGGATTACTGACACTTAAGTAAGCCTCCAAATGAAAAGCTGGAAACCAATTTAGAAGCAAAGAGGCTGTAAAAAGAAAAAAAAGTTTTGTTTTTTTTTAAATTATACTCAGAAATTAAAGACAAGGCATCCATGACACAAACCCAAGATGTGCTCTATAAAAGAGAAATTTTAAGAGAAAAACAACTCTTGGAAAATCAAAATCTTCACAACAAAAAAAGGAAAATTCAACACCAGGCTTAGGAAATAAACTTAACAGAGTCCCAGATAAAATAGAGCAAAAAGACTAGGAGGTGAAAAGCAAAAGAAAAAGAAAGTATTAGAGGACTAGTCTAAGAGATCCAAACAAATAACAGAAGTTTCATAGAGAGAGGAGATACAAACAGAAGAGGAAACCACTGTTATGAACTGAATTGTGTCCTGTCAAAATTCGTACGTTGAAGCCCTAGCCCCCAACGAGACTGCATCTGGAAATACAACCTTTGGTTAAAAGAGGTCATAAGGGTGGGGCCCTAATCCAACAGGACTGGTATCCTCCTAAGAGGAGGAAAGATACAGTTCTCTCCACAGAAGGCCCTGTAAGGACACAGTGAAAAGGCAGCTGTCTACAAACCAAGAAGCAAACTCATCAGAAACCAATCCCAGTGGCACCTTGATCTCCAGCCTCCAGAACTGTGAGAAAATTAGTACCGTTATTTAAAACAAATAGTCTGTGGTATTTTGTTATGGCAGTCCTAGGCAATTAATCTAACCATCAATTAAGAAATTAAAGAAAAATTACCAGAACTGATGAACATAATTTGGTAGATTTGGAGGGCACAATGAATAACATCTAGGGAAATGCACAAAACTAGATGTATTTCATGGAAGTATGCCAAGTCACAGTCTCATGAAATTAAAAAAACTCCAAAATGGCCAAAAGCATTAGGATCAGAAATCAGAATGTCTTCAGAATTCCTAAAACTGTTATAAACTAGAAAACAACAGAGAGATGCCTTCAGAATTTCTAAGGGAAATTATTTCCAATCTACAATACATTACTCAACCAACCAAATCAGTGGGAAGACCTACATAAATAAATGAAGGAGGGGTTATTAATACAGATCTCAACTTTTCACAGGAATCTACTGTGCAATATAACCCATCAAAATGAGTGGGGTCAAACCAATAAAAAAAATTATGATTCACAGAAAATAAGAAATTTAAGGCAAAGGGAATAGTTTTATGGTAATGGGGGAAATTCCAGGAAACTACTATAGACCAGCTAAAGAACTAGTTTGATCAAGTGCAAAAACTGGTAGACAAAAATAGAGCAATTCTACTCCCACATATACACACACACACACACACACACACACACACTCAAAAGAAATAAGGGTGTATGTCCACTAAAAGAGTTTTAAGTAAATGTTCACAGCTGCTTTATTCATAACTGCTTTAAAAAATGTAAATAAGTATTCATTAATGGTGATTTTTTCCCCCATATTTATTCATCCGACAAAATACAGTCATCAGTGAATAAGACCAACTACTTCTGCACCCAGCATCATGAGTGAATCCACAAACAAAAAGTTAAGTATAAGCAGCCACAAAAGAGTATATACAGTATGGTTCCACTTACATTAAGTTCAAGAACAGGTAAAAATAATCTATGGTAATACAGGTGAAAACAGTGATTACTTTGGGAGGCAAGAGGCACAGACTGGGAGGAAGCAGGAGAAAGCGTTCTGGAGCACTGGGAATGTTCTATACTTCGACCGGGGTGATGGTAATATGATGCCTACAAATGGAAAAATTCATTATGGATACACTGAAATTTGGGCACCTTACAATTTAAAAAAATGTAACAATACTGTCTCTAAACAAGTTTTTAAAGAAATCAATGGACTTTTCAAATGGATCCCACAACAGGAACTAATCAAAAGGAAAATTTTCTAAGGCCTTATACACAAAGACCTTTATTTCAAAGTTATTTATAATAGGTAAAAAAAAAAAAAAATAGGAATAACACTAAAAAAACGAGTGCCATGCAAACTCTAGATTTCTCTGGCATAGGAGAGAAATTATTTGATGTGTTTTTATTACTAGCAGCCAAACTTAATACTTATTACCCTAAGGAAGCTATCTGCCAGACAGGTTCACAGGCTACAAGGCAAAAAGGAGCTTGACTATTCGAGCAGCCTAAAGGAAAAAGATAACGACAAGAGATGCAGATAGAAGCTGGCAAAAGCTAAATTATGGAAAGTTTCACAGGGCTTTCTAAGAACATGTGGAAAGAAAAATGAGGAAAAAAAACCTGACTTCCCAGGCAGCAAATTGAGAGGTGGTACAGAAGTGTTCCTAAAATGTACCTATACTGTATCTGGAAGTGATCATGCATTTCCAAAAACTTTTCCAATGCGTTGTTTAATTAATAAACTGTTTTCATAATATACCTGGAATAGGCATGAAGTACAAGGAATATTAAATTCTTTGTTCTATTTATTATCTGAACTAAGTGCAACATGATTTTGAAGCATGTACTGAGACTTTTGGAAGGCTGGTTCACCAAGAAAAAAAAAAACCTTTCTAGATGCATTCATTTTTTAAAAACATTTCCCCAAGCCATAACCTCAATGCTTTATTCAACTGGTCTGTTTGAACAGAAATTACTCACAGCACATTTATCCAATTTAGCACTCCTTAAGTACAATTTCAGGAATAAAGAACAAGAGAATCAGTGTTTCAACAGTTTATTTTAGCAGATAATTTATTTAAACAAATAAAAATAAGCCATTCACAAACAACCAAAAAATAAAACAAAAATAGCTTCTAATTTGTTTCAGGCCAAAAATGTCAAGCATACTCTCCTGAGATATTTCACCTAATTTATCTATGCTACTTGTCTTGTTACATAAATATTAAGAAAAATACCGAAGAAACTCTCTGCGGCTGTTTTTAACAGAAATTTTAGAGTTGGGGGAGGGGCAGAGTGTGAAGAACAAACATACAAAAGCTCTCCAACTTTCCAAGTGGAACAAATGATTTTCAGAATGTTCTGCTCAATAAACAAATTGCTCAATAATCTGGTTCTTGACAGAACAAAATGAAAAAATAGCAAAAGTGTTCCTGTTCTATCAAAAAGAGCATTTAGTTAGATCAATACACTCAGATGCCTTACAAGTAATACATCGTTCACATTTACTTTCAAGGCTCCCAAAGAGTTTCTCTTTTTCAAGAGATTCAAACTAAAATCCAACAGTAAAACTTGTAAGAGATTCACTTTTAATGGGTCATAGGACTCAACAGTGGACACACCAATATTATTTTAGTTAATGCTGTTACCATACCCAACAAGCTAGAGAAAGACTTCATGTAGACTTTAAATCACTGTTTCAATGATCCAAACAAGTCAGGTCATAAAGGTTCCCCTCCCCTCATACAGAAGTTCTGAATCTAATTAATACACAAAATGCAAAGTCATGTGAAGCAAACAATACAAAACGACACTGCAAGAGATGAAAAGAAGTATAGTTTCATAAGAATAAACACAGTTTTTTTTTTTAATATAGAGAACTTGAGTTAGGAAACCAAGTAGGAAATTAAGGTTTAAGTCAGCTCTGCCTGGGTCACTAGGTGAATTTCAGTCAACTTAGTCTGTATGGATTACATTTTCCCTATGTATAAAATGGAAGGATGGATTCCAACATTCCCACAATATTGTTCCATAGTATTACAATACAAGTCCACATATTAAAAACCAAAGAAATGATAAAACAGGGCTGTGGGTTCAAAGGAAAGCAACAACACAGAGAACAGAAAGATCTAGAAGGCTGTGCGCAAGGACCAAATATGAAATGTCAACAAAATCTGACTTTACTTGCCACTTAATTTAAGGAGGAAAATTTCTTTTAAAAAATACTAGCAATGGCAACCCACTCCAGTGTTCTTGCCAGGAGAATCCCAGGGACGGGGGAGCCTGGTGGGCTGCCGTCTAAGGGGTCGCACAGAGTCAGACACGACTGAAGTGACTTAGCAGCAATAAATAGGCAGTCAAAGTGTCAACAGACATGAAGGCAGAAAAATACACAATCTAGATAAGAACAAGAGATTGGTTTGTGTTCGGATGGACAGCTCCTATAGAGAATTACTGTTATCATCAGAAAAAACAGGTTTTGAGCAGACTGTTAGAAGGCTGGGAATTCTGAACTATACCCTCAATAACAGGGAACTAATGCTGGTTTAACAATGAGGGCGGGTGGAAGCACTATTTTAGAACAAGGCAGAAGCCAGAACATACAAAGCAGGGAGAAAAGAGGCAGAAAATCCGGTTAAAAGCTACTGGGGGAAAAAAGAAACGAGTGGTTAGAACAGCTATCTGAAAGAAATTTCAGAAAATGGCTGACAAAAATTGGGCAATGTTATGTGGTGAGAGGAAGTCTAAGATAAAACCAGGGCTTATGCCTGGGTAGTTTAAGGCATGATAAATATCACCAAAACAATGTCAGCATATGGAATCAGTTTTGAAGGAAGACTATAAATTATATCTTTCAAATAAAGTGAGGAACAGACAGAATTGTTGCCTTATTAAATAATCTTTGAATGTCATTTCTGGCCCTGTCAGTTGTCTTCCTAAAACAGCACAGCAAAGTATTGACAGAGAATTTGTTAAATGCTTAGTGATTTCAAGAGTTTCCTCCAATTCTACTTATTGACTAAATAAGAAAATCATTTAGTCTTCTGGTGTAGGCAGAAAAATATCTGATATTTTTCCATATTACAAAGGGAAATAAATTGTAAAAATTGTTAAACTATAAAAGAATAAAATAGACAGGATATGGATTTATTAAGTCTTCCTGACAAGTGATTTCTAACAACATTTGCATCAAATCTACCTTGAGTTTTGGCAGGGAAGTTCTCAAAGGTGCAAAAATCCAGTGGCCTAAAATATATTTCAATATCTAACAAAACCTACCATGTATGTTTCAAGTTTTATTTTCAAGGACCTGAAAGCACTAGTAAAATCTAGACTAAATATTTAGAAAAACAAACACACAAGTTTAAAATGTAACATGAAAAAGCACAGCTGAGAAATCTTGAACATTCTGCAAACTGTTCACAATTTTCCAAAGAAGAAGATGGTAAAGTTTGCCATGAAAATGAAATAAAACTATTAATCAACCAATTCGTAGTTCTCGAGTTTCTATTAAACTATGAGTGGGATACCTATTTAAGAACTGAACATTACTGACAATTACCAAACAGAACCTTCTCCTTGGATAATTTTCCCATTTACTCTGTAAAGTCCCTGAAGGTTGAGACACAGCGCTTTCCATCTGCTTAATAAACTGTATGGTTGGTCTTTCTTACATCTACCAAAATAAGATTTTTAAAATGAATACCTCTTGCAACACTTACTCGTCCTGACTGGACAGTGAGTTTTTTTTGCTCACCACCCAAGATAGGGATAGAAATTTCTCCTTCAACTCATCCTTTCCTAACTCCCATGGTTTCTTGCCAAAGTTAACAGGCAGAATTATTTTTAAGTAACTAGTTCATTAGTGTGACACTAAACTGGGCGTCTAAAAAGAAAGGGTTCTCAGTCCCGCACAAAATTCAGCTTCCCGAGCTTCTAATGGCAAACTTTTGTGGATACACATAAGAAAGGTTACAAAAATCAACTATCAAGATACATTTTTTCCCCCGGATATATTACAACTCAAGTCAAAAGCTTACAGCCCAAGTAACTCACGTACGAATCCATAATATTAAAATAACCCAGATTTCCCGACGAGGGAAACGGCAGGGGGCTGGGTGGGGGGGAGGGGCGGGAGGCGCATCCCGAGGATGTCCATCCTGCGCACCCGGAACGGCTCCCTCCCACTCCTAGAGGTAAGCGTCCCCACCACCACCACCACGTCCCTACCTCCGCGGCCTCGGAATGCGCCACAAAGCCGTCAGGACTTTTAGAGAGGAAAAGAAAGGAGAAGGGTGCACGCCACACACTCGACCTCCCAGTCTCCGGGGGCGGCCGGCCGCAGCGGTCACCCGGACCCGACGCTCCAGAGAGGGACAGGAAGGTCGTAGGACTACGCCGCACAGGGCAGTGGCCGGAGGGTCGCGCAAAGCCGCGAGGCAAAAAGCCCAGGCCCGACCAAGCGGCCTCCCCGCCCCCTCCGGCTTAGCTCCGGGCCGGCAGACGGCGCCCCGGGAGCTAACTTCAGCAGGGAAGAGGAAGCACCGCGAGTAACGGGCTATGTGGATTCCCCGGACGAGAAAAGCCTGTCTTTGCGTCTGCCTGCAGGCAGGACCGTCTCACCTCCCCTCTGCCGAGCCCGGGCGGCGCCAGCTCACTTGAGGAGGGCAGGGACGCCGCCACGGCCGCCGCGATGGCCGTTACGGCACGAGGCCTCCGCTCTGCCGCCGCGTAGCTCTGGGGAGAGGGGCGGGGCGCGCGCGGCGGGAGGGCGGGGCTGCAGCGCCGACTGGTCGCGAGGCCCTGGGCGGACCCGCGCGGACAGGAAACCCACCTTCCTGCCCAATATGATAGGTTCAGTCTTCCCCTTCCCTCCTATCACTGACCAGAGGGCGGTCTTCGCCGCTCTGGGATTGGGCGAGCCCGCCTGTCAATCAATTGCTGTGCTGGGTGTAGCGCTGAGGCTGCTCCGCGGAGAAGGAGTGAGAGAGACAAGCGCCCTGCCTGCGTCTGGGTATTGTTGCTTCTGTGTCTCTGGCTGATTATTCTGGGACCTTCCTCCTCAGCGCCACGGGAGATTCCACAGCAAAATTGACTGCTTTCCGAGTTAAGCCCCAGCTGTTCTGGGAGCTTCCTTCTGGTTTCTGCACCTGAAGAAGGTCTTACCAGCAGAAAGTTCTTAGGGACGGGGAAAGAAAATGAAAAGCAAACAAAAAGGCCTGAACGTAAAGTCCTGGGAGAAAAATGTAAGACGTGTCCTTAACTTGAACCGCAAATGAAAATAAGCTGAGTCTGAGGGCCTTCGAAGCGCCCTGGTGCGTGGATAGCTTCCATTCTTGGCTGCGGTAGCTTTGCTGTGAGGACAGTAACTTTCGGTGACAGGTCTGTCCTTTCTTAGCGGCCCAGCCCCAGACACCTGCCATCAGTAAGTCGGTTCTCTCCACGCCGGAGCTTCAGACCCCATCACCTGCCTCTTCCTCCCCAGCCATCTCTGTGGCTCTGCTTAGGCGTTTCCCGCCCAGGGAAGCTTGCAAAGTGCACAGGTGTTTTCCCCATCCAGCTGCTGAAAGAGCCAGACTTTTTGCGACTCCATGGATCTGAAGCCCGCCAGGCTCCTCTCTCCATGGAATTTGCCAGGCAAAAATCCTGGAGCCTTTTGCCATTTCCTAGGGATCCAGCCAGAGTCTCCTGCCCTGGCAAGGGGATTCTTTACCACCTGGGAAGACATCCCTACCCTACCGGGATTGTAAACTCAAATCAGGGCAGCAACTCCCTCTATATCCTGTAATTAGGATCTAAAGTCAATAATGTAAGTGGATTTTGGATTTATTCTAAGGATCTAAATACCTTTGTATATTTTATCATGGCTGCTATGGACTGAATTGTGTCCCCTCTCAAAATTCCTGTGTTGAAATGAAGCTCTAACTCCCCAATGTGACTGTATTTGGAGACAAGGCCTTTCAGGGATAATTTAGGTTAACTGAGGTGCTAAGAGTGGAGCCCTAATCCTATAGAATTAGTGTCCTTTATAAGAACTGACTGCAGAGACGTAGACACTGTCTTGCTGTCTGTCCTCACAACTGGAAGACACAGTGAGAAGGCAGCCATGTGCAAACCAGGAAGAGAGCGTTCACCAGAAACTAACCATACTGGCATACTGGACGTGGGACTTCCAATCTCCAAAACTGTGAGAAGTTTAATTTTTGTTGTTTAAGCCACCCAGTCTATGGCATTTTGTTATAGCAGCCCAATAGTTTTATTTGTTGATACATCTTATAAAGTTTATGGATTGAGATATTTCATTCATTTTTGAAGCTGTATAAACCCATTGTCAAGAGGTTGAAACTATTTCTCCAAAATAGTTTCACACAACAAACTATTAGGTACACCTGGCTCAGTTCAACTTTAGTTTTTTAACATGTGATGTGAGTAGGGGAATGTGAATACAAATATAACAGGTAAAATAGTCCTTGCTATCAGGTAGCTTAGACCACTTCCATAAATGGGGAAAATAAACCCAGAAAAAAAATACGCTGAAGTCGTTTAACTTTAGATTTTATTTTGTAAGGGATTATGTATTTTGAATGGGTCAGTGATCCGAACAGACTGTGAGATTTTGATCCAGATTTCTTAACTACTGTGTGCCATCTGTTTAAGTAATAGAAGAAGTAAGGGAGAGAACTTTTTCATAGAAGGATTTTAGTTTCCTGTAAATACGTGTTTTCCTTTTAACTTTTCTTTAAATGTTCCCTTATCACCCTATTCTTACCAGAAACTCTTAAGAAAGAAAGAAAAACTAAAAAAATACAATAGAAAGAGAAGGAATTGAAGAATAAAAATAAGGAAACAGCAATGAGAGGAAAGCATTGGGGTAGATAGACAGGAAGTCATGTATGGAATTGCTCTATAGTGTACTTAGAAGTATGGAGCCCATGTTTGTAAGGGGTGGGTGTTGTCCCAGAGACCTTTCACACTGTCTCCTCTACTTCCAAATAGAAACATGTGCTTGACTTCTTCTTCCTCTCTTTTAGCGGAACTCAAACCAAAAATGGGAATCAACCCTGCTAATTAGTTCTGAGTGGACTAGCCAGAATCAGGCAACAACATTTAGGTCAAAACTTATGACCTATGGACTAGAAATGGGGTTTCAGATAAAGGTAGCTAATCAATCTAGGATAAGAACATATAGGTAGTTCACTTCATTCATCCCCAAGGAAAGAATTTGGGAAGACAAGGAAAGGGAAAATGAGCCTCCGTGTCGCAAGACTTTTCCCAGGAAACTATTGAGGACTTGTAGAAATGATTAGAGAGAATGATCTGGTTTAATATCACTGTAAGGACTACATAGGGCAAAACAAACAAAAACAAAATCCTACCTACTAAATCAGTAAGAAGTCACTAATCACAGTCTTGACTATGAAGTGTTGAAATTAGTGAACCCTGGTAGCTAAATTCACTTTCTGGGTTGAGTAGTATTACTCTTTTATGGGAATTAATTAAACAAAAATTTATTGGGTTCACTCTGTGTTAAGCACTACAATACATACCAGAGATCTAAAAATCAGTCTTAAAGGAGCTCCATCCAATGTCAGAGAATGACATTTAAACTGATATTTATTATTTGTATAGTAAATGCAGCAATAGATGTCTACAGGGAGACATTAAGCCACAATGCGAGGGGAGGTGTGTGTGTGATTAGGCTAGTCAAGGTAAATAAGTAGGCAAAGAAGAGAAGGGCTTTTCACATAGAGAGGCCTTCATAAAAATATTTCTTTTAGTTTTTTAAAAAAGGAAGTATGCAACAGCAGAATATTGCTAGAGCAAAAGATGACAAAGTGTAAGCAAGAGTGGGTTATGCAAGTTAAGGGCCTTTGTTTTTATACTATAGGCAATGAGAAGCCATCAAAGGGTTTTCTTAACAGCACTTTAAACTGTCATTCTGTTGCTTTCTGGCCTCCACTGTTTCTGATGAGAAGCTGGCTGTAATTCTTATCATTGTTTTTCTGTAGGTTAGGCTGCTTTTAAGATTTGTTTCTTTATCTTAGTTTATCAGCAGTTACACTATGTTTCTAGGTGTGATTTTCTCTGTATTTATGCTGCTGGGGGGGGTTCACTTATTTCCCTGGATGTGTGGATTGCTGATTATTGTATCTTTTTATTGAATCTGGAAGACTCTTGGCCAGCATTTCTTCAAGTATTTTTTTCTGCCTGTTCTCTCTTTCTCTGACTACACTTAAATTTATGCTAAATTTCTTATTCCTTAGTACAGGTCATCCCAAGATCTGTTCATTTTTTTCAAATCTTTTTGTTTCTTTGCTTCAATTTGCATAATTTCTATTGAGAGCCAGTAATTCCTGGAAAATCTGAATGTTAACATTTTCCCAAAAACACAAACACCCTACAAATGGCTTTGGGTTCCTTTGGGTTATTGTCCAAAGGCATGTTAGTCAAGAGAACAGAAATCAAGATATTACAACAGAGAACTTACCACTGGGTGTTGATGGACTGGAAAAGCAAAAAGGGAACGCTGAAGTAGCCCAGATGTGGTAACTACAGAGAGCAGCTATCACCTCTAACCTAGCAAGATACCAGCTGGCGTAGGAAAAATGTAGTTTGCAGGGTCTGAGCCATAGCATCACATAGGAAAGTTATAGATGAGTGTATCTGAAGTTGCTGCTGCTGCTGCTGCTAAGTCACTTCGGTCGTGTCCGACTCTGTCTGACCCACAGACGGCAGCCCACCAGGCTCCTCCGTCCCTGGGATTCTCTAGGCAAGAACACTGGAGTGGGTTGCCATTTCCTTCTCCAATGCATGAAAGTGAAAAGTGAAAGTGAAGTCGCTCTGTCCTGTCTGACTCTTAGGGACCCCATGGACTGCAGCCTACCAGGCTCCTCCATCCGTGGGATTTTCCAGGCAAGAGTACTGGAGTGGGGTGCCATTGCCTTCTCCAATCTGAAGTTAAGATAGCTCAATAACAATAACTTAATAACCAGTAACATATCAACATTTGTTTGTACTAAATTAGTAAAAACTTCCCAGATTGGATCCAAATTAACGCTACCTTATGCAGTTTTACAGACTTTTAGCTCTTTTGAAAGGAGAAGGCAATGACACCTCACTCCAGTACTCTTGCCTGGAAAATCACATGGGCAGAGGAGCCTAGTAGGCTGCAGACCGTGGGGTCAGTATCAGTCAGATAAGACTGAGCGACTTTGCTTTCACTTTTCACTTTCACGCGTTGGAGAAGGAAATGGCAACCCACTCCAGTGTTCTAGCCTGGAGAATCCCAGGGACACAGGAGCCTAGTGGGCTGCCGTCTATGGGGTCGCAGAGAGTCGGACACGACTGAAAGCGCCTTAGCAGCAGCAGCAGCTCTTTTGAAAAGAATCCAGTACACGAAGTTTTCAGTTTTCTGCTGTACAATGATCACCGTTAGTGTCTTTTCCAGGAGTAAGGAGTACCTTTGCTGCCCCTCACACATGTACTTGCTACAAAATCATAAACAAGGGCAGGTTTGGAAGAGACTGGCATAACTGAGGATGAGTAGACCCTCCTGCAACATTCAGTCTCACACCATACGGCACAAAAGGGCATAAGTAGAGCTTGCAGGAATCCATATTCTCCCTACCTCCATTTCCTACGCATTGCCTAATATGGCCAGAGCAAGAAGACAGTTTCCTCTTCTAAGGTAGGATGACCACCATTGCCAGTGAAAAACCAACTCCTTTCCTTTGTTTCCTCTTTCTTGCCTCAACTCCAGCTACTTTACCCAGCCCAATCATCTCTAGTTCCCTAATGCAAACAGACGACAAAAACAGGGCTTGGTATTCAGCATTTCATCTTACAGAGTTCTGAATATTGAAGGATTTTTGTTGAACACTTATAGAATATTGGACATGAACATTTTTTCTAACTTCTTAATATTTAGGACTGCTGAATTTCCACTGGAAAGGAGTCATTTCTTCAAGTCTTATGTTCTTTAGTGCTAAAAGTTGACATTCTCTACCACCTTTTATTATTTATAATAAATAATAATTTTATAATAAAAATTACCTTTTATTGTTAACAGCAAAGAGACCAGATTCATGATATTCCACATAATTTAATATTTAGAAGACTAAATTTTTCTACATCTGCATATATTAATTATATATAGCACTCTGTCAGTTATACAACACAAAAAACCATTTATGGGTGAACATTAAAATGGCAGTGTACCTATTAGTAACTGAACATTAACAAGGTAATAATCAAGTATTCATTTAATGGGAGAGTCTAGTATTTCCTGATAATCCTGCCTTCTTAAATTCCTCCAGTAAAGTTTATAGCCAGCAAGGACAAAAACACTAATCATAATGATTACCCCTCCAAAGACATCATAGACACTAGGAAATATATGTAACACTAGAAGCTGCAACACCATTGCTACCACAATCTCCAGATGTTGTACTGTGCTGACCAAAGCTGGATGGAATTTGTCTAAGGCATAATAAACTCCCAAGAAGGCTGCAGTAGAACAAATGCATATAGCAATTAGATAACTCCAGGTTTCTCCATCTAATGGGATGATGGGTTCTTGAAGAACAAACATAGTAGATATTCCCCAGACTGTCCCAGTCCAACCAAATGTAAACAGTGCAGTCCACATGCTGATCTTCTCCTTAATGGATCTGTATACTATCATGGAAAGAGCAGTGGTCAGTCCAGCCATCACAGTCATAGTGTACCCAAAGGCTTCTTTCCAGGCATTTAACAAAGAATCATCTTCATCAACAATGTTGGGGATCATGACAAGACAAACACCTACGATGCTGCAAACAACTGTAGCCATGTCAACACAAGCCATTTTCTCATCTACAAGTAAAAAAGCCAAAATCGCACTGAAGACGGTGGTTGTGGCTCTCCACATAGTGGTCCCATTGCTAGGAGGAACTATTGAAAATGATGTATAAGCACAGGTGATAGAGATGACATTGCATACACCGTAAAAGAAAAGTCGCAGTCTGTATCCACTTGGTCCAAAGGGGGCTTCCTGGTAGTAACACACAACTAACACAGATAAGACCTGCAAAACAGAACGGATAAAAATCAGTTCTAGAGATGGAACTTTGGAACGATCGGAAACAAGCCTAGTGATAAGAGCTACACATCCATGAGCCAAAGCAGATCCAAACAGCACTATCCACATTTTTCTGGATTGAAAAATATTTTTTTCTGCAAAGCTCTGGAACTGTCCAATTTCATTGGTCACTGGGTCTTCTGTTGGAGGGCAGGTATCCATGGTTCCAAAGAAGGTTCTTCCTTTTCTTTTCATTTCACTGAGCAGGCCTTTCTTTGAATTTTCTTCCATAAAACTTCCATAGTCTTCATTGATTTCTTCATATCCACCATCCCCAGGCTGAGGATAATGAGACGTATATTTCACCATTACTGTGTTTGGATGTATTTTCACCCGTTTTTTAACTGGATATTTTTTGGAGGGAGAAGTATCCATTTCTCCAGGCAATCAATTCTATTTAAGAAGGAAAAAAAGACAAATGTACATGTTCATCAGTTGAATTATAGCTTTAAATTCCATTATAATCTCATGCATCAATTCAATAATAGAAAGCAGAGGTTGTAACAGGAGTTTTTTTTTTTTTTCCTAAAGTAATAGGAAGAGATGATCCGACAATATGCCTTATCAGTATACAAGCTCCAATGAAATTGTCTACCCTTTTTTCACTCTCATCCTAAGCCAGCCCCAGTTTCTCATCATGATTATTCTTTGTCTCATTAAACTGTATTTCTCTAAATAATAACTGATTTTTTCCATTTTTTTCATTCCTACCTCTCTATCAACCCAATAAGATAAACACAAAAAAAATAAATAACAAGGTAGATCAAACCTCTCCTTCTGATTGTGTCATTTGTCTATAAGTTATTAAGTCCAAATGTTTTTGTATAATCACTTCTGTATGATACAAAAACTAGTATTATGAATTATTGTGACTTTTTAAACATTTATTCTGGATTCCCATGCATCTTCAGATATATGGAATACTGAAACTAGAAAATAAAATTTTCTTTTTGATTTTGTGACATTCATGCACTGTTGGTATATACAACTTTTCTGATGAGCAACTGGGCAATAGGTTTAAGATTCTAACTGAAACTGCCCTTCAATTCAGCAATATCACATCTAGATTTTACCCTAAAGAGATGAACACAAGATGCTTTTTACCTTATGTGTTTTTTAAGAAAGGAAAAAATAAAAGTACATATTTATATTTGTTTATATAATATAAAAAGTACATTAAGGAATTATGGAAACATACAAGGAAACTAATAATCATTGAGGTGGGACAGGAAATAATAGAAAACATTTTGTATACTTTTTAATATATTATTTGAATCATGATAATTGTTTACATTTTTTTTTAAAGTTCATCTGGTATTGAGAAAAGAGAGCACATAAAAATGTTGGGAAAATGTATGAATAGAAGACTTCATTGTAGCACACCAGAATGACCCTCCGTACTACACTATGCATCCGTTTAAAATAATAATGCCGATCTTTACTGATGTAGAAAGATGTCCATGTTGTATGAAGGATTTGCCATGGTGCTAGCATATAGTAAAATCTCAAAGAATATTAATAAATTCAGCTTCCTTTCACCTATAATTAACCCTTTTGAAACACTGGATGTCTTCTACAATCTTATTCTTTCTTTGAGACCAGTATTTGTTCGTTCAGTTCTCTTTAGTTCTTTTCCCTCTCCCCAAGAACAATTTGCTATTTCCTTCCCAATGATTTCTTCCCCCCAAAACAAAAAAATTTAAAAAGGAAACCTTTTTATTTTTTGTCTTCATGACATATTTCCCTTGTTCATTGCCAAAAACTCATCAGTTCCAGGATCTTAAACCACAGTCCAGAAATCAAATCCCATTTTGTTCTTTAACACCATCTGGGTAAACCAACTGTTCCTATTTATTCGTTTCTCTTGTAAATGACACTACCTTCAGTTGGAAGAGTCATTTTAAAAAACACCACCTGTGCCTCCAAGCCCTTCAGTCCCTGGCCTGGATCTCCAACTTGCAGTCCTTCATGCATAATGCTATTAAACTAATCTGGATGTTCTCTTTTTTTCAACTTTTATCAGGATATTTCCACTTTGAATCATTACTTTAGCTTTAGTCACAAACTGAATTAACAGTCTTGGTCTCCCAAATAGATTTTCTGTCCCTAAATTCCTCATTTATGTTTGAAATACCACTATCTTTGTAATTCCCCAAGCTAGAAACCAAGAAACACTCAATTATTCTTTCTGCCATCACATTCCATTTGGTCATTTATTTTATTGTTTTTGTCTCTGAAATATTTCTCAGACTTTTCCTTTCTCCTCCAATTTATTTTAGCTTTTGAATCTGGATCAGATTTTTGCAAATTCCCATCTAGCATATTGCAACAGCATCCTAACTAGTCCCCTTGAATCCTAGTCCTTCTCTTCTAAAATCCAACTATATTATACTACTGTCACATTAATGCCTTTAAAAGATTCAAACAAAACAAAAAACTTCCCTCAAGCTTTTCCCATTCAAGAACATACACTATTTCCTACCAACTACCTCACCGAGTCTCAACTCCTCTGCCTAGCTCTCAAGATCCTGCCTGGCCTTGCCCCTATCAATACTTAGCTCCTTAACACAGAGACTTCACTCCAGTGTTCTCCCTGTCCTGACACCCCACATTACATGTTTCTCTTAAGTCTTTATTCCTACTAGTTTCCTCTCTGCTCCCACTTTATAAACTGCTCATCTTTTAAGAAGGCCCAGTCCAAATCCTGCCTTTTAGAAATACACCTTCCCTGACCACTCCACTTTTTTTTTTTCCTTATTTAACAGCTGCAATAGTTCTAATTTTTGTAATCTCATCACTTTGTTATTTACTTGTCTCAACTCAGTGGAATTTTATCTGCAGTCATTGTACCCAAATTTGCTGTTAAATTGCCTTTCCTTGCTAGTCAGCAAGTATCTTTTTCTTTTTTTCAGCAAGTATCTTAATGACATCTCATAACTTCCTATTTGCTGAAAATTGTTAAAATTGTAGTTTATATCCATCAAAGCTTTTCCCTTCCCACTGTAGCCAGATTTCTAGTCCCAGGAGCGTGAATAGGGGAAGGACACATTCTGCTGTTTTACTCCTTCTGAGAGAAAGGAGCTAGGCTCCAGCTTCTCTGGTGTATTGGCAGAGGGAGGAAGAGAAAGGACACATATCTCAGACATTGGTTGCTGCTGTGTGATGGCTTTTGGATGTATAAACTTGGCTAGGCTGAACTACAGTCCCGAGTTATTTAATCTAACACTAATCTATGTGCTGCTATGAAGGTTTTTGCGGATGTGACAGAAGTCCCTAATCAGCTGACTCTAAGTTAATAAAAGAAAGACTATCCTGGGTGAAGTGAAGTGAAAGTCACTCAGTTGTGTCTGACTCTTTGCAACCCTATGGACTGTAGCCCATCAGGCTCCTCTGTCCATAGGATTTCCCAGGCAAGAATACTGGAGTGGGTTAACCTCTGACCTAAACAAGTAAGCTCTTTCAAAAAGAGATTAGGCTTTCCATGACCTCAGAAATTACAAATAGTTCATGCCATTAGGGTTCCAGCCTTCTCATGACCTTCCTTCCTTACTACCTGTGGACAAGAAGCTTTGGCCTGTTCTCATGGTTTCCAGCATGCTCCTGATCTTTGCTTTCTGATTGCCTGCCCTACAGACCACAGACTTCGTTATCCAGCCCTGACAATTAGCCAGTTCCTTACAATAAATATCCTACTGGTTCTGTGTCTCAGGTTGAACCCTGACTCTAATACACGGTGAAATTCTGTCTTGGATTGTTGTCTTTGTTTCTGTACTAACTCTAAAAGGCCACTGATAGTCTCTAGGTTGTAGACATCCAAATGCAGGTTATCTTGCATCAGTTACTTAGTCTCCCCAGTGCACAAAGCCCTGGTGTAGGCTGCTATGGGCCACAGGTTTTTGCTGTTTGGGTTCTCTTGCCTGTTGGGAAGTTCTCTTAGTGAGGCACCAACAGTATTCACTTGACCCCAGGAAAGTCGTATATCCTTACCACTCCAGTGAGTATTATATCAGCAACTCACCACTGCCCCCTTCTCTCCAATCTTACTTCTCTTTGCTCGAGCAAGTAAAGAGCAAATTAAAATGTGCTGTCTAAGCAGACTTTCAGTTGGAGGAAGAAAGCATACCCAGTCGTTGTAAATAATGATTTGATAACCTTCACCCTCTGGAGAAGGCAATGACACCCCACTCCAGTACTCTTGCCTGGAAAATCCCATGGACGGAGGAACCTGGTAGGCTGCAGACCGTGGGGTCACACAGAGTCGGACAGGACTGAAGCGACTTAGCAGCAGCAGCAACCTTCACCCTCAGTAGATTTTAAAGGGGAATAGCCCTCTCCCCTCCCCATTAGGAAAAAGCACAACACTGTTCTTAGACCAAGGACCCATAACAGATATGACCCCTTTGACAGATTGTGTTTTCGAAACAGAGCCACCAATCTCATATCTCCCATACTACATATCTAGCTTTTTTTTTTAATGTGAGTTTGACATTATTAAATAAGTAGGGTCTATGCTCCTTCCCTTTAAAAGTAGCCCCACTTTTGTGACTATTTCACCAGTAGCGTATGGCAGAAGTGACTTGTTATTACTTCTGAGATTAAGTCATACATATAACTGTGCCTTCCTAGCTGCAGCACTTGTGCTTGGAGCTCTGAGCTAGCAGGTCAGTAGTCTGACTGCTCAGAAGCCACCATGCTGTGAATAAGCTCAAATGAGCCATGTAAAGAAACCGCATGGAGAGGTCCTGAGACTGAACAGAGAGAAATTCCTGGTCAGCCCCCAGGTGCTCCAGCCCCTGCTGTTCCAAGTCCAGCCACTCATCTGACTTTAAGTATATACGAGACCCTGAGTCAGAATTGCCCTTCCAAGGTATTTCCAAATTCCTGATCTTAGAAACCATGACAGATAGTGAAATGAGTGTTGTCATTTTAAGCTACTAAAGCTTTGGAGTGACTTGTTACCTGCAATAGATAACTGGAACACCCTATTTCCTTTCCCAGGATTTTAAGGAATGGGAAGGAGGAATGGTCTTAATGATAATTTAAAGTCCTCTTATATTTGGACCAAGTTGATTGGCTTTTGAAGTCGGACATTTTGTCCCTTGTTGTAAGATCCTGGATTCTACTTCTGAGGTAAGAGGAAAGTTTTTTGTTTTGTTTTCAAATAAGTATAGTTGATTTACAATGTTTTAGTTTCTGGTGTACAGCAAAATAATTTCATTAGATATATGTATATACATATATATCCACATGTATATAACTGAATCACTTTGAGATATATATATATATGTATACATACATATATATGAATGAAGAAGAAAATTTTATTCAACATCCTGTTAAGCACAGATTAGTGTATTTAATCCTAGTCCAACTGCATATTTTAAAGTATTATTTGAACTGTGTCGTCTATTTCATTTCTGTCACTGGATTAGTCTGTACCTGATATCTTCCAGGTATATCTCAACACCTTTAATATTATATTGTATCCCACTGATGCAGAAGTCAGTCTTATACTAAAGGGATACATAAAGATTTTGGGTGTTTTGGTTTTTTTGGCTGCACCATTCAACATGTGAGATCTTCCCTTACCAGGGATCGAACCTATGCCCCCTGCATTGGGAGCATGGAACCTTAACAACTGGACCACCAGGGAAGGCTCAAGATCTTATTCATTCTCTCTAATTTTCATTTAATTTCAGGCTTTGTGAGTGTAATTCTTGAAGAGAATCTGGAATCCTGACTAGTACTTACATTTGTGCACATGTAAGTCATTCAACCTGTGAACATTTCAGTAAATAATAAGGCACCATGTCCCCAGCACCACTCCAGGCTCTATAAGTAGAAAGATAAATAAAACTAGTGGAAGAGAGAGCAAGCAAATCAAATTTAATATTTTTAGAAGTCAATAATGCAAGTAACTACTTGAATACAGGAAAGGGCACATACAAAAGGCATCTAAACCCAAACACGGAGGATCTTTGCAGATTTCCAGGTGGAAAGGATGCCTGAACTGGGGCTTTAAGTATATGTAACCTACAAATAAAAAAAGAGGAGAAAGAGAAAAACCAAAATTTTTTTTCTAGAGATACAAAATTTAGGAGTCAAAAATGTTGATTTTGAGTTCTAGCTCTGCCACCAAATAGAGCAATAACTATGTCTATTTTAAAATAAAGAGTTTTAGATGATAATTGTTGGGATCTTTCAACTCACTTCAAAATCAGTTTGTCAGTTTAATGAGTTCACATATCTAGTGTTTTGATATCCCTCCCATGAGGGATCACCATGTAATTCAATGATCACAACTTTCTACTACCTGCTCTAAGTTATTCTGACCAATGTGCCAACTCAACTTCTCCTCCTTCTTGACAGAGATGAGGAATCTGAACTAATTTCATGGCTCCAGGGCCCCTGACTTTATATGGGGATGTCCTCCTCCCAGGCAGAAATGTCCATTTCAGCTGCCTAAAGCAACTCCCCTGAGCAGAAGGAATGTGAAACAACAGGACCAGAAGACTAGCCTCCCCAGCTACAAACGTATCAACTTGAAATGCTGGGCATAAATGGATTAAAAGGATACAGAGTTGGTATCTGCTTGAACAATGGGCACAATTCAAACCTGAAAGCAGTATTTGTATCCAAAAAGGTCCTTTCCTATGCTACATCCCACAACATGAGGCCCAAGATCACTTCTGTCCTAAAGTTGAAAATATTAACATTGCATCCCTATCATTTTAGTGGGAATCCTTAGACATAACCCTTATGGTGCCTAAGGCAAATGGCACTTGGTAATAAGAACTTCTTTCTTTAGTTAGCAGACTAACCCCTAAAATAGTAAAAAGTCTTAGATATAAAGCTAGCTAGTGCAACTTGATTATAAGACAGTGATTTAAATGTAGGCATTGATGTGATATTTGACACTCATGAGTCAGACTGGCTTTGAACTAAATATTTATCAGAAACTGATAGGTTACTACCTTATACCTGAGAAGCCAAGTCCTGAGAAACCTTATTACCCTGGAACCCTTGGACAGTCTTGCCCCTGAATGAAAATAAAAAGACCATACCTAACTGGTCACCTGAAAGGGAAGACCCAACAACCATCTTTCTGGGATATTGTGAGATATCACGATATGCATAGGATCTGTGCTATTAAACATACCTTCTGAGACCTACTGAAAGAAGCCATTCTCCCTCCAAACTGATGAAAAAGGGGACCATATTCTGATGCTCCAAAGGCTGTGAGCATGAGTCCACTCATCCTTGTGCTGAACCCTGCCTAGCATAACCTTTAACATCTCTCTTTAAATTCTCTCTCTTCTCCACTGCAACCCATGAGCATCATTTAATTCTGCTTGTATTTTATTAATACTCTTTGAGTCTATATCTTTTTGTAAAAGCCTACTGTTTTAGTGGGAAAAGAACCTCCTTTTAAGCTCCAACCTCTGGAACTAGAAAATTAGTTCTTAAACAAACTAACAAAGTAGGATTTGAAAGACAAGAATGATAAGTGAGAAATAACAGAGTAGAAAGTAAAGAACATGCCCTTTCTTAAATCAGTCACACTTAGGAAGTGAGGGATTTACCATGAAGAAGTAAATGTCTGCCCTTCTTAGAAGGTGTGATAATATTCACATTGTGTGTAAGTAGTAAATGATCAAAATGAAATAAGTCTATAAACAAATCATGAAACTGAACACTTTTATGAAGATGTAAATAAGGGGCTGCAAGAAAAGTTAATTGTATAAGATTTCAAATACTCAGATTATAAAAGAACCAACATAAGCAAATTCAACTAAAGGAGGGAAAAAGAAGATACATACAACCTAGGAATCTCCTATGATAAACCAACTGAATCTCTTGTTGTTGTGTCTAGTCACTAAATCCCATTCAACTCTTTCAAACCCCACAGACTGCAGCACACCAGGCTTTCCTGTCTTTCACTATCTCCTAGAGTTTGCTCAAACTCAAGTCCCTTGAGTCTGTGATGCCATCCAACCATCTCATCCTCTGTTGCCCCTTTCTCCTCCTTCCCTCAATCTTTCCCAGCATCAGGGTCTTTTCCATTGAGTTGACTCTTCACATCAAGTGGCCAAAGTATTGGAGTTTCAGCTTCAGCATCAGTATTGCCAATGAATATTCAGGACTGATTCCTTTAGGATTGACTGGTTAGTTCTCCTTGCTGTCCAAGGGACTCTCAAGAGCCTTCTGCAGCACCACAATTTGAAGGCATCAATTCTTTGGCACTCAGCCTTCTTTATGGTCCAGTTCTCATATCCATACGTGACTACTGGAAAAACCATAACTTTGACTATACAGACCTTTGTTAGCAAAGTAATGTCTCTGTTTTTTAATACATTCTCTAGGTTTGCATAATTTTTCTTCCAGGGAACAAGATCTTTTAATTTCATGTCTTATAGTTATGTACTCTTGCCTGAAAAATCCCATGGACAGAGGAGCCTGGTAGGCTGCAGTCCATGGGGTCGAAAAGAGTTGGACACGACTGAGCGACTTCACTTTCACTTTTCACTTTCATGCATTGGAGAAGGAAATGGCAACTCACTCCAGTGTTCTTGCCTGGAGAATCCCAGGGACAGGGGAGCCTGGTGGGCTGCCGTCTCTGGGGTCGCACAGAGTCGGACACAACTGAAGTGGCCTAGCAGCAGCAGAAATTTACTTGGAGCCCAAGGAACAAAAAAAAATCTGCCACTGTTTACACTTTTTCCCCATCTATTTGCCATGAAGTGATAGGTCTGGATGCCATGATCTTTGTTTTTTGAATGTTGAATTTTAAGCCAGCTTTTTCACTCTCCTCTTTCAGTTTCATCAAGAGGATCTTTAGTTCCTTTTAGCTTAGGGAGGTATCATCTGCATATCTGAGGTTATTGATATTTCTCCCAGCAATCTTGATTCCAGCTTGTGATTCATCCAGCCTGGCATTTAGCATGATGTACTCTGCATTTAAGTTAAATAAGCAGAGTGACAATATATGGCCTTGATATACTCCTTTCCCAATTTTGAACTAGTCCATTATTCCATGTCCGGTTCTAACTGTTGCTACCTGCATACAGGTTTCTCCTCTCAGGAGGCAGGTAAGGTAGCCTTGTATTTCCTTCTCTTTAAGAATTTTCCACAGTTTATTGTGATTCACATAGTCAAAGGATTTAGTGTTGTCAATGAAGCAGATGTTTTCCTGGAAGTCCCTTGCTTTTTCTATGATCCAACAGATGTTGGCAATTTGATGTCTAGTTCCTCTACATTCTCTAAATCCAGCTTGTATATCTAGGAGTTCTCAGTTCATGTACTGTTGAAGCCTGTCTTGAAGGATTTTGAACATTATTTGCTAGCATGTGAAATGGGCACACTGAATCTCTATAAAAATATAGAAAGACATTTCAAAGAACCTGGACAGAATCATTCTAACTCAAATATATTACTTAGGACAGATCCCTGGGCCAGGAGGATCTCCTGGAGAAGGAAATGGCATTCCATTCCAGTGTTCTTTGTTTTTTCTTTCAAACTTTAAACTTTTTATTTTGTATTGGGGTATAACTGATTAACAGTTGTGGCAGTTTCAGTTTCAGCCATACATATATATGTATCCATTCTCTCCCAAACCCCCATCCCATCCAAGCTGACACATAACATTGGGTAGGGTTTCATGTGCTATAAAATATATCCTTGTTGGTTATCCATTTTGAATACAGCAGTGTATACGTGACCTTCCCAAAGTCCCTAACTATCCCTTCCCCACTGGCAACCATAAGTTTGTTTTCTAAGTCTGTGAGTCTTTCTGTTTTCTAAGCAAGTTCATTTGTAACATTTATTTTTAGATTCCACATGTAAGGGACGTCATACAATATTTCTCCTTCTTTATCTGACTTATTTCACTCAGTATGACACTCTCTAGGTCCATCCACGTTGCTGCAAATGGCATTATTTCATTCTTCTTAATGCCTGAGGAATATTCCATTGCACATATGTACCACATTTTCTTTATCCATTCCTCTGTTGATGGACATTTAGTTTGCTTCCATGTCTTGGCTATTGTAAACAGTGCTGTCATGAATATTGGGGTGCTTGTATCCTTTCATATTATGCTTTTCTCTGGATATATGCTCAGGAGTAGGATTGCAAGGTCATATGGTAGCTCTATTTCTAGTTTTTTTAAGGAACCTCCATCCTGTTCTCCATAATGGCTGTATTAATTTACATTCCCAACAACAGTGTAGGAGGGTTCCTTTCTCTCCATACCCTCTCCAGCATTTGTTTGTGAATTTTTTAATGATAGACATTCTGACTGATGTGAGGCGTCTCATTGTAGTTTTGATTTACATTTCTCTAATAACTAGTGGTGTTGAACATCTTTTCATATGACTATTGGTCATCTGTATATTCTCTTTGGAGAAATGTCTGTTTGGATCTTCTGTCCATTTTTTTTTTAATGGAAACTAAACAATTTTATGTAATCACATTGCTGTGCTCCTATACAGTCAAATGGAAATTCAAAGGACTTGATTTTTCTGAATGTTTATTTCAGAAAGTTAGAATTGGATGCCTGAAAACAATAAAACTAATAATATATTAATATATAATGTTAATAACATACAGTTGGTCATTCTTTTTCCTATTCTACCACAGCTAACTGACTGGAAGTCAGTTTTAGTAACTACTACTAACATAAGACCTTCATCAATAAGTGAAGATATATAGGAAAATCCATAATATAACTAAAAAACATCAAAGATAATATGATGATAAAAAAATACAGTGACATCTTAGTTGGTATAAGAAACAGGATAATTAAGAAAGCAAAGCCCATGATCACATACAGGCCACGGAAGCCTGTGACTGTCACGAGTGTTGACTTCTCCTTTATCTGAGGTTGTAAAAAGTGCTTTGTAAAATCCTGAGGTTTGCAGCAGTTGTAACCTCCTGAAGAGACTTCAATCAAAAGGGTTTCTAGAATATTCTAACGATTTCCATCTACCAGGCTGTGGTGAGCTCAAGCAATACATACTCCAGAGGACAGAAGACAGACATGTTGGGAAGTGGGAATGACTTTTACTGCACTTAGGGAGAAAGGGCATGTTGCTACTCAGCCTAGTACAAGTGTAGAAGCAACACCTCAGTGATTCAACCTTTAAAGACTCTATAAAAATGACAACAACTGGTAGGAATAAACCTTCAGAAGTGCCTTCTCAGACCTCCCGTCATAAGCACGAGCATAATCAAAACACTGAGTTTTCATGGTCTCACACAAAATCAGACTCACTTATGACAATGGCCGGAGAGGCTCCTATAAGACATCGGGGCTGGGATTTACTGTAAGATACACATCGGTTTAGTGCATCACTATGTGTTATGGAAATATGTGTCACTGACAGAGTGAAGGCATATTCTTGAATAACACAGCAAATAACACTACAAATTCAAGGAACATGGACACAATGACAATAGCTAACTTCATGACGGCTACTACTTGGTAGAGCTAGGATTGCCTCTCCCATAAAGTACTTCAATGGCCAGCTGGGATATTAGCCATTAGTTTCTCACTGTAATTCTCACTTAGAAACCGAATCTAATACTTTCCATGTTTACTAGCACAAGAACAGTGAAAAATCCTTGTAGAAGAAAGCCAGACAGACATGCTTCTGTTTTATCACAGAAGCTGCCTAGGACCGGTCCTGCTCACAGACAGATTGCTAATTCCAAATTTATTGACAGTTATGCAGATATTCTTTACCAGTTGAGCCACCAGGGAAGCCCTCATAGCTCAGTTGGTAAAGAATCTGCCTGCGATACAGGAGACCCCGGTTTGATTCCTGGGTCGGGAAGATCCCCTGGAGAAGGGATCCAAGGAGTAAGCGTCTTTTAATTTCATGGCTGCAGTCACCATCTGCAATGATTTGGGAGCCCAAAAAAATACAGTTTGACACTGTGTCCACTGTTTCCCCATCTATTTCCCATGAAGTGATGGGACCAGATGCCATGATCTTCGTTTTCTGAATGTTGAGCTTTAAGCCAACTTTTTCACTCTCCACTTTCACTTTCATCAAGAGGCTTTTGAGTTCCTCTTCACTTTCTGCCATAAGGGTGGTGTCATCTGCATTTCTGAGGTTATTGATATTTCTCCCGGCAATCTTGATTCCAGCTTGTGTTTCTTCCAGTCCAGCATTTCTCATGATGTACTCTGCATATAAGTTAAATAAGCAAGGTGACAATATACAGCCTTGATGTACTCTTTTTCCTATTTGGAACCAATCTGTTGTTCCATGTCCAGTTCTAACTGTTGCTTCCTGACCTGCATATAGATTTCTCAAGAGGCAGGTCAGGTGGTCTGGTATTCCCATCTCTTGAAGAATTTTCCACAGTTTATTGTATCCACACAGTCAAAGGCTTTGGCATAGTCAATAAAGCAGAAATAGATGTTTTTCTGGAACTCTCTTGCTTTTTCCATGATCCAGCGGATGTTGGCAATTTGATCTCTGGTTCCTCTGCCTTTTCTAAAACCAGCTTGAACATCAGGAAGTTCACGGTTCACGTATTGCTGAAGCCTGGCTTGGAGAATTTTGAGCATTACTTTACTAGCATGTGAGATGAGTGCAATTGTGCAGTATTCCCCAATGTAATTGGTATTACATTAGAATTGTAATACCAATTGGAGTTACCAATTGGAATTACAATTGGAATTACCAATTGGAATTACAATTGGAATACCAATTATAATTGGAATTACAATTGGAATACCAGTGTAATTGGTATTCCCCAATGTAGTACAATATAAATACTCACTCATACATATATGACTCTTTGTGGCCCAACGGACTGTAGCCCTCCAGGCTCCTCTGTCCATGGAATTTCCCAGGCAAAAATACTGGAGCAAGCTGCTGTTTCCTACTCCAGGGGATCTTCCCAACCCAGGGATCAAATCCCGGTCTCCTGAATCTCCTATGTTGCCTTCATTCATAGGTGAGTTCTTTACCACTGGGCTTCCCTTGTGGCTCAGCTGGTAAAGAATCCGCCTGCAATGTGGGAGACCTGGGTTTGATCCCTGGGTTGGGAAGATCCCCTGGAGAAGAGAAAAGCTACCCACTCCAGTATTCTGGCCTGGAGAATTCCATGGACAGTCCATGGAGTCACAAAGAGTTGGACACGACTGAGCAAGTTTCGCTCACTTCACTTTCACTTTACCACTAATGCCACCTGGGAACAAAAGTGGTATCAAACACTGTATCCTACTTTATAACTCCCCCCTTACTTATCAGTTCATTGTAAACATTTTTCCACGTCATTGAATGTCATTTTTAATGGCCAGTTACTATGTACCCAATATTGGGTTCTGAACACAACAGGTCAGTCATTAACTTCAGCTTTATGACAGCTGAAAGGCAAATGAGATGACCAACTGCTGCTGATCTTTTATGCAGGGTAGATCTATAACTGCCCCAGGAAAAGGCACAGATAACAATATTGAAGTTTTCTCATTGACTATAAATGAGGAAACAGTTTTTGATGGCCAGGGGAAGATTGTGAAAGAATAAATAGGAGATAAGTCAAGAGGATTCGTGTTTCTCTTTTTGTTCCCTGTTCAAATGTCGTCTATGGAGAGAAACTGGCTGAGACAAGTAGTGAAATAAAGTGTCTTCATTCATTTTTTGTGTTTATTTGGGATCAATACACTGTTTGATTTTGAAAAACTTTGAGGTAACCATCCAATTAGAGTTAAAGGAAAAATGAAACCACAGGAAATATCAAGCACAGATGCTTCCAAGCATCTGGGAAGTACTCTTTTGGATTGCTTGGTCCTGAATATAGTTCTAGGTTCTCTAATTATAAAGATATGTTTATTTAGCCTCTATTCTGTGGCAGGCATATACTAAGAACTTTACCATTTAAAGGTCAAGTAAATTCTGTGAAGTAGGTTATAATCTCTATTCTGTACATAAGGAAATAGGTTCTGAGAGATTAGATAATTTGCCAGTTAGTGGGTGACATAACTAGTTAATGCTAGAGACAAGATTCATATCAAGGTCTGCCTTCCCAAGCCCTTTCTTCTATGTTACTCTATTAAGTAACCATTCATGGTAGGCAGAGTAATGCCCCCCACCTCATCCTAACTGCCAGAACATTACCTTATATGACAAAGGGGAATTAAGGTTGCAGATGGAGTTATAGTTGTTAATCAATTGACCTTAAAATAGGGAGGCCATCCTGGATTATCTAGTTGGGCCCATTGTAATCACAAGTGTCCTTAAAAGTGGAAAACAGAGACAGAGAAGGTGTGTCAACAGAGGCAAAGTCAGAGTGATGCAATGTGAGGACTCAGCCTGTTGTTGCTAACATTGGAGATAGAAGGCAATCATGAACCAAGAGATGTGGGCAGCCTCTAGAAGCTAGAAAAGGCAAGGAAGTGAATCCTTCCCTAGAACATCCAGAAAGGGATATACCCTGCCAACACCTGGGTTAAGCCCAGTGACACCTGAACTGGACCTCTGACTCACAGAACTGCCAGATAATAAATTCATGTTGTTTTGAGCCACCAAGTTTGTGGTACTTTGTTACAGCAGCAAACAGAAAACTCATTCACCATCATTTTGTGAATATCTAAAGATCAGATTTGTATTCTTAGAGAAGACCCACACATTTAGTTGTTGTTGTTCATTTGCTACTTCCTGCATGTAAATCCATGATTTTCCCCAGAAAAGAGTTCTTAAGATCTAGAAAAGTGTTGGATGAGAGTACAAAGTTCTGGGTCAAGTGACATGGACAAGATTATTTCAACCTGAGATAGAAAAATGTCTACTATCTATTTACTACTATGGCTTGCTTACTCCTGTGATACTGTTTGAGACATCTGCTTTTAAGAACCTCGTGGATCATCTAGGGAAAAAAGTGAATTATAAAACACCTCTCAAGGGCTGAGTAAACTGCCTTGTTGGATGTAGTCATTAAATACTGAGTCAGAACTTTGGTTGGATACCACAGATAAGACTTTGGAGTAATAAACAGTGCTGGACAACAGGTCTACCAATTCTTGAGGCAGAAGATCTGAACCTGAATTCTACCTCTATTACTTTCTACCTGTGCATATATAGTGTAATCTTCCTAAACATCCATTTTTCCATCAAGATGGGCTCATATTACCAGCTTGGAAAGGTTTTTAATAAGGACTTAGTAAAAAGATAGATCTAAAGCATCTAGAACAAGGAATTCCCTGGTGGTGCAGTGGATAGGAATCTGCCTGCCAGTGAAGGGACGTGAGTTCAATCCCTGGTCCACAAGCCGCAGAGCAACTGAGCCTGTGCACCATAATTACTGAGCGTGTGCTATAGAGCCAGTAAGCCACAAATACTGAACCTCCATGCTGCAACTCGTGAAGCCCATTTGCATACAGCCTGTGCTCTGGTGACAAGAGAAGCCACCACAGTGAAAAGCCCATGCACTGCAACTAGAGAAAGCTGGCACACAGCCACAAAGACCTGTCACAACCAAAAGCAAACAAATAAAAATTTTTTTAAAGCATCTAGAACAATACCTGGCACATAGCAGCCAATACCTATTAGCTTACTTCCTTCATGTTACCGAAATGCTGTAAAGGTTTTGTGTTTTTTTTTTTTAACCAGCAGAGAGGAAATGCTTATTTTCCTCTATGATCTGTTTTTATTGCAAGAAGGCTTACATATAGTTTATAAATTTCTAGATTAGGAACTTTTTTTAAAGGATATAAACATTCATTCTAGGAAATGTGCCTGGAGGCCCAGATTGAAATCTGTTCCTCCAGCCCTTCCAATGATTTTAGAGGCTTCTGATCCCTTGTGTTATATCTCTTACTGATTCAAAGAGCTAGAGTGATTTTTGTAATCTGTAACTACACCCTGCCAGATACACAGATGCACTGTGTATTACACCATGAGATATATAAAACTGAATCCTGTCAGTCAAGGAACTTCTTCTGCTTATTCTGCTTTTAACAACATAGATGCTAACAAAGCATTAATATTTTGGAATTTATGGAAGAGTATTCACTCATACATAATGCCAATGTAATGAACCAAAGACTGAAGATAATGCTGGTGATCCCTTCCAATAATCTTAAATTGCCATTAACTCTTTACTTGATGAGACAGGGTGGTGAACAACAATAATTCATGGTAGACAGTTACCTAACATTTTGTTCCTCATGTAGTTATTTTTTGGGGGAAATGGCCTACAATTTATCAAGAAAGCTAGAACAGATTTTTGAAAGAATCAACCAGGATTGTGTGGAGTAATAATAATATAAGATTTTCATAAAGATGGGTAGACAGCACTTTGAGCTCCTACTGCAGCAATACATGTTAATTGTGGTAAATAAGAATTTAGGACTGCTAATTAGGACAGAATCCAAAAAATTCCTTCAGTCCATCTTCCACTGTTGTTAGAAACTTTTGAAATTTAATGTGGACTACTTAATAATTCTCTGTAAATGCAATTATCAAACTGAGTTTCTTACAACTTCCTTACACATTCTGTTTACTCTGTCAACCACTTCACAAATCTTGTAGGCCCAGCTAGCAAATTTCAGGCAAGTATTAAAAGTTACTCAATCCTCTGATTTTTTAAAAAGAGCTATTTCTGAGAGGACTCAGAGACACAGAGAAGTCAAAAGTCATCACAGTATGACTCCATCTCCTCCCACATCCATGCTAGGCAGGACTTGTCAGTACATCTCAAATTTTCTGGGTTGTGCACAGCCCAGTGTAGCTCCTTTAATCTGCCATGTCCACTTTCTCAACAGATCCAGGCACTATTTAAAGGGAACTTGCCAAGTCACAATCTCCTTTGTAGCCTGTAAGTTCCATGAAAGCAAGAGAGTTCTCATCCATATTTGTATTCATAGAACACAAAACACATTGAACAAATGCAGGTTGAACAAAAATACTCAGTTCTGAACTACATCCTGTCCCAGTCTGCTATCACTTTTCACAGGCTCTGCTGTTCAGTCTCCCATTTCTCTCCTGGTTTCACCTTTGAGATTGTTCTCATACTGTTATCTTTGCCACTTGGCTACAGTTCTGACTTTCTGTGTTAGAAATATTGGTTCCAGATCCCTGAGGAACCCTTCTCCTGGTGCCCAAAGGTTGGGGACCACTGGTCTCAGTGATCTAAGAAGTACTGTGCTCTGCTGGGCTATGAGAAAACTAGAGCAAGGCCCGAGGATGTTGCTGGGCTGTGTCAGTCTGGGTTATATAAGAGAGGAGACAATTACAGCTAAAGGGCTTGGAGGTAAGGTGAGGTGGGGAGAGAGATCTAGCAGGGTGGATATGGGGTCAGGAGAGGTAGGAAGGAGAAGTGGACAGATGCACCAAACAGGAAGCCTAGCACTAGTTTGACCTAAAGATTCAGCTGACAGTTCTAGGGCAGAAAGTTAGGGAAGGGATAGCCAGGGGCTGTCAGCTGTGCAGGAGCTTCCAGCAGTCAACTCTGGGAGGGGAAAAGACTGAGAAAAAAGAAATAATTAAATGTAGAGGTGCAAAATGTGGGAAAGAGAAAGGGGTGAAAGAGGGGAGGTAAGGATGAGAGCTACCAGTCTGGTTGTGTGTGCTAAGTCGCTTCAGTCGTGTCTGACTCTCTGTGACCCCATGGACTATAGCCCGCCAGGCTCTTCTGTGAATGGGATTTCCCAAGCAAGAATACTGGAGTGGGTTGCCATTTTCTCCTCCAGATCAGTCTGGTTAGAGCTGGGCTAAACATTCTATTTTGCCCATCAGCTTGGAACTTGTGGGCATTCAGTTGCTGTGTAGGCAAAATTGAAATGAGAACCCTGTCTCTTCTGTACTCAAATGACTTGGGTAGATTCTAATGAACTGTGTATATCGGGAAAGGAAAAGGTTAACTGAGATTAACCTGAAAAACAGCCTCATGTGGCAGTTTTCAAACAAGCAGGTTGACTTGGCTTGTGTGAAGGTGATGATGCCTGATCTGGAAAAGAGCAATATATGTTGTACCGTTTTAAAATCCATTCTGGCACACTGTGATGAATGTCTCAGCTGGCAGCTGAGAACTTGCTGAAATGCAAAGTCTCTCACCATTTATAATCGACACTCCCCTTCTAGGAAAGAGCCTGTCTCATCTCTGAAGCAGTGGACTTATCAATTTGCATAAAATCTGCCATTCTCAATGAACACATATTTATCATCTACCACTTACTTTCCTACTGTCTTTAATTTTATTTTTAAACTTTACAATATTGTATTAGTTTTGCCAAAAATAACAAAAAACAAAACAGAATTAGTTTGCAGTGAATCAGCACCTTTAAATTCAGCCATGCTGGGTGAATCTGTCAGGAGTGGCAGGAAGCCATTGCTGGAAGGGGGAGGGAAAGGAATAACATGATCCTTTTCTGTTTCCATCATCTTTTTTTGTATGTATCTAAGTGGTTAAATCACCACGTAGGTTAGATGTTAAGTGTACAACAGATTACTGTGCTGTTCTGATATCTTGTTAAAGTTGAACTTGTCGGTTGTTTATTCTTTACCTAACCTGTTCTTGCCTGGAGAATCCCAGGGATGGGGGAGCCTGGTGGGCTGCCGTCTATGGGGTCGCACAGAGTCAGACACGACTGAAGCGACTTAGCAGCAGCAGCAGCAGCAACTCTTATGAAAGATGATCAAATAACCCAACTGAGTACAAAGAAAGCTGAAAACTTCCCAGGTCTTAACACCAGTCCCTGAACAAAAAAGGAATACCCAGGATCAACAGTCTACTCTCAAATCCCACAAATACTACATATACTACCTGCTCACATTTGCCCTGTTCTTGCTGCTGTTTACCCATGAGAAAGCCAAGCCCGAATTTTCTCTTGAAGCCAAGACTTATGGAAATGCCAAATGAATCAGTTCAAAATTTTACACATTTGGTTTCATTTAACTTATTCTTCATGCTATAGGCACCACTTGATGACATTACAACTCCGTCACATCTCTCCATACATCTTATTAAACTGAAATAACATAAAGCAATAGAAAAAATGGTGACCAGATGCCATCTTGTTTCAGACCAAACTATGTCAGATTTTGAATGAAACTTGACAACATCTGGTTGCTTAGATGGCATACATAGATTTATCAAAGTTATTTCAGGGAACTTCTCTGGTGGTCCAGTGCTTAGGGAATATGCCTTGCAATGCAGAGGATGTGGGTTCTACCTCTGATCCAGGAACTAAGATTCCACATGCAGCTAAGCCCGCACACCACAGCTAAAGAGTCTGTGTGCCGCAATGAAAGATCCCGCGTGATGCAATGAAGATCCTGCACGCCACAACTAAGACCCAACACAGCTAAATAAATAAATATTTTTATAAATAAAGTTGTTCCACTCCTTTAATGTCATCTAGAGAATGCACACAAATATATGATGCTACTACAAAGCTGAAAAGAGACTTTATAAAGTCCCATCATCGGCAGGGACACTGTATATGAAAGAAAAGCATAGTATAATCCATCTCATCAAGAGTTAATTTTACCAGCAGCATGTACAAAAATTTAGAATGTGTGAAGTCTTTGACCCAGCAGTCCTATTTCCAAGAATATATCCAAAGGAGATCACTAGTAAAGTACATAAAGATGGCAAGCAAGGACACTCATCACGGCTTTCTTTACACCGTGAAAAATGAAAAATAACTTTATTGTCCTTTAATGAGGGACCTGTTAAACAAAAAAATCAATGCAATATTATGCAGTCATCAAAAAAGATAATATATCTGTACACATATATTAACAGAAAAAATCTTCATGTCACCTGCATGCGTGCTAAGTTGCTTCAGTCATGTCCAGTTCTTTGCAACCCTATGGACTGTAGCCTGCCAGGCTCCTTGGTCCATGGCATTCTCCAGGCAAGAATACTGGAGTGGGTTGCCATGCCCTCCTCCAGGAAATCTTTCCAACCCAGGGATCAAACCTTGAACTCACGTCTCCTGTGTTTCCTGCATTGGCAGGCAGGTTCTTTATCACCAGCACCACTTGGGAAGCCCTAGTGCCACCTAGAAAGCCCCTTCATGTCACAATGCTAAGTAAAAAGAAAGGTACAAAAGATATAAAAAAGCATTCATCCTATGAATCTATATAAAACAATTTGTATCTAGACTTTGGATGGTGAAATTTCAATTATTCAACACTTTCTTCTATTTACTTTTTAGTTTTATTTTCCATATAAGCCATGCATCTACTTTAAAATCAGGGGGGAAATTTTTTTAATTTTTTTTTCATATTTTCATCAGAGGGAAAATAATCAGTATTCCATGTTTCAGTCATACCAGAAATCACCCAGGAAGCCAAATGTAGCTCTTACATTTCTATGCCTTCTGTTGCAAGGAAAACTGCATATAAACAGACTGTATTACAAAGGGAAACTGGATAAATGGTGCCTAGAACCCAAACCAAAACAGAGGTGAAATACTACATAAACTAAAGTGGATGCCTTTATTATACATAGTGTTCAAAAGGATTAAGTCATTGTGCATGTGTACATGGATTACTATATTTTCATGACTAACAAAAAAAATAACATGGATTCCAAATAGCAGCAAAGAATATAACCATCATTGGTTTTTCTTACATAAGTTACCACTCTATAAATTTCCATGTTAATGTGGAAAAATCTGACCTGAACAGATGGATCTCACGCTGTTTTCTAAAACATGAACAGATTTCTGATCTTCTGGTCCAGGAAATGAAGTCAGCTCTACAACAGCAGACACCATCATCCAGCTCCTAGCATTTTAATTTAAGGAACTGCTAATAAAAGCAATATTCCCTCTTTAGAAATAACAGCACAGCGATACGTTTGTCTTAATGGAATGTGCTCTTGATACAGAAACAAAACGTAGTGGAGACCTGTGGCAGTGGAGGTGCTGGCTGACTGACCACCGAACTGCACTAGTTTTGGAGAATCCCCTCACTGCGGTTCTTGGCAGGTACCGCCATTCGGCTGCCTCCATCCTTCATTCTCCAAGTTTCCCTTGGAAGGCACAGTCCTGAAAGCTGCCACTCTGCCTACTTAAATCTTCATCTCATTAGCCAAAGGGCCCCTTTTCCTTGAGTATATCTTCACAGCAGCAGCTTCACAATAGACACTCTTGGGTTGGAGAACTTGCAGTCAAGCAATTAAGCAACTTTGCACATTTTTTCCTGCTTCACCACTTTCTAGCTGTGTAACTTAAGGCTGTGAAGAGGCTGGTAGAGGCAGCAAGACTGAGCATGAGGAAGAATTGTGGCCAAGGGGATTGCCCGTGAGGTCAGGATATTGGTTATATAAAGAGAGAACAAACAAATATTATAGTTAAATATATTGAAGATAATGGGAACCAAATTTCTCACCCTCAGAGAAGGAAGATATAAATAGAAAAAAGGTGAAGACTAGAATTAACACTGTGGTATTAGAGTGCCATTTAAGATATTAAACTAATTTTAATATACATAGGTTAATAAATATAGATGTGCATATGTACTTATGAGTTCCCCAGTTCTGTCAGCTAAGATGGCCATTGTTCTTGTTGTTGTTGTTTAGCCAATAAATCATGTCCAGCTCTGTGACCCCATGGACTATAGCCCACCAGGCTCCTCTGTCCATGGAATTTCCCAGGCAAGAATTCTGGAGTGGGTAGCCATTCCCTTCTTCATGGGACCTTTCTCCTTCATTGGCGGGTGGGATTCTTTACCGCTGAACCACCAGGGAAGCCCAGGATGGCCTTAAAGTAGCCTAAAGTAATGAGACTCCAGGAGCAATGACCACACCTAGCACCCAGAGCTTGCATTCTCTGCTAAAAGAAAGCAGGGCTCTTTAGAAAAATATCTTTTGAAATGACTGAAATGGCAGGGACAGGAAAAGTACAAGATGAATCTGAAACATCTTACACTAGAAAGTACTCGGATAATAATAGAGATTTCAAAGCAACACAAGAAACAACTTGAACGGGATTCAAATGACCAAATCTGTAACAATTTCAGCATCAAAGTCAATAATGAAAGTAATCCACTGAACACAATAGAAATCCACAAGCCAAATTGATGTAAATAAATGAATACATAAATAAAGGGAAAACTCCTTTACAACAGAATACAAACTAGTAAAAGTAAAATAAATGGGGAATTCCCCGGTGGTCATGTGGTTAGGACTCCACCTGGGATTCAGTCTCTGGTCTTGAGGAGTTAAGACCCCACAAGCCACATGGCAAGGCCAAAGAAAACAAAAAAGGTAAGATGGAAAAATTGGAAAAATCGCCATTTGGCAATCATTATAGTAATTACTCAAGCAAGAATCATCATAAGTGACTGAAAGTTTGCTGAAGAATAGGATGACATAGTCTCAAAGTATCTCCCCACAAAATGCTTATTAATTACAAAGGGAGGGCTTCCTTCATGGTTCAGTGGTAAAGAATCCGCCTGCCAATATAGGAGACACCGATTTGATTCCTGGTCTGGGAAGATCCCACATGCTGCAGAGCAACTAAGCCTGTGTGCCACAACTGTTGAGCCTGTGCTCTGGAACCGAGGAGCCACAACTACTGGGCCCATGCGCCACAACCACTGAGGCCTGTGCACCCTTGAGTCCATAGGTGCCATTGCAATGACAAGCCTAAGCACCACAAATGAAGAGGAACGCCCGCTCTCCACAACTAGAGAAAAGCCCTTGCAGCAATGAAGACCCAGCATAACCAAAAATAAATAAATAAAATTATCTCTTAAAAACTACAAAAGGAAAAATAACAACTTGACAGTGGAGAAGTTTTCACCTTTACCAAGTCATCAAAGTTCACATCAGCAGCAAAAAGACCAGTCACTGGGGAAGGGGCGGCAGACACCACATTGGGCAGCAAAGGTACCAGAAGAAGCCCCTGAAGCAGTCCAAGGAGCAAGACAAAAAGATGGACCAGGAAGATAAGGCATTCAAGCAGAAAAAGGAGGAGCAGAAGAAACTCAAGGAGCCAAAAGTGAAGGCCACAGGGAAAGGCCCCATGGGCACAGATGGAATTAAGAAATCTGGCAAAAAGGAAGCTGTTCCTTGTGCCTGAGGCAATGATGCTCCTTAATTCCATTCATGTTTAAACATCTGGATTTCCTGCTGTAACATCTGTTGCCATCTACAGCTAGAATGAGGTGTTGTCTTAGAACCTAGTACATTTAAGAACAAATGTTTGTATAAATTAATAAGTAATCATAGAGTAGCTCCTCTTTAGTTCTTCTTAGCCATTTCTACTTTAGCTATGAGATCTGCATAAATCCAACCCAGAATCCTGCCGAAGTGTGTTGTTAAGTCTTTGTTCTATACTGAATTCTGTACTACTTGGAATTAAATGAATTCATTTAAAATGGCAAAAAAAAAAAAAAAAAAGGACAAATCAATATTGTGTCTCTTAATAAGATCCACTGAAAACACACAATATCACGTCTATCATTTTCCTGCCAAAAATGCATAACTTGCCTCAGACAAACCTAAATAAACCTAAATGAGGAACATTCTACCAAATGAATGGTCTGAACTTCCCAAAATGTCAAAGTCACTAACAACAAGGAAGAAACGAAGAACTATCACAAAGTAAAGATTAAAGGGACATAACTAAATGCAATTACAACCCTGGATTTGATTCTAGACAAGAAATAAAAAATATTTTTCCAAAAAGGAAATTACTGGGACAAATACTGAATGACTGTGGTTATACAGGAGAGTGTCTTGTCTTTAAGGAAGACACTTAAGTAGGGATAATTAGGCATCACATTTGCAACTTATTTTCAATTGGTTCAGAAAAAAAAAGTATCTGAATGAGTGACAAAGAGAACATTGAAAAATGTTTATCATTGGAGAACTTGGGGTGAAGTATACATGAGAATTAGCTTTCACCCCAATAGTTCGTTGGACTTTAAAAGCATGAAACTTTACTATAAATTTGAAATTATTTCTAAATAAAATATGAAAAAATATATTGGGGATAACATAAAGAGTTTTTGGAAGAAGTACATGAGTTAATACATATGAGGTGCTTAAAACATAGCTAGGTATACAGTACCTGTAAAGAAGGCTGAGCGTTGAAGAATCGATGCTTTCGAACTGTGGTGCTGGAGAAGACTCTTGAGAGTCCCATGGACAGCAAGGAAATTAAATCAGTTAATCCTAAAGGAAATCAACCCTGACTATTCATTGGAGAGACTGATGCTGAAGCTGAAGTTCCAATATTTTGGCCACCTGATGCGAAGAGCCAACTCTTTTGAAAAGACCCTGATGCTGGGAAAGGTTGAGGGCAAGAGAAGAAGGGAGCAACAGAGGAGATTTTTGGATGACATCATTGACTCAATGGACATGAGCTTGAGCAAACTCCAGGAGATAAAGAAGGACAAGGATGCCTGGTGTGCTGCAGTTCATGGGTTGCAAAGAGTCAGACACAATTTAGCAACTAAAACAGCAACAACAAGGTACACGGTAAATGTTAAATAAATGTTAGTGATAATTGTGGTAATGGTAGTAGTAATGAACACCTGAACTGTACACCACAACTCATCTGAATCAGAACAAGTTGACTCTGGCTCACTTATTTGTTTTCTCTTTTCAGATTTAATTTTGAGATTGAAAGAATATTTATTTGTATTTGAGATGCTAACACCATCACTGAACTTTTTATTGAAATTTAAGCACACAGTGTACACGTAGGACAATATTTTATAAACCACTGTCCTCAAGTAAAAAAAGATGTTAGCAAAATATTTTAAATAATCAAGATAAGCTTTTGAAAAGTCATTTTCATCTTTCATTAATTTAGGCAATATGGTGATAATGAGGTTATATGATCTGTACATAAATACATTATATGTCTTTATCCATATACAATATATACATTAAGATGTATATATTTACTATAAGGCAGTCATATACAATATTATAATAATACACATAGAGTTAACAACCATGAGAGTTGAAAAAGCCTTTGGCGGTCATCTACTCCAGTTCCTTTAATAGCAACTATCACCTCTGTAGCATCTGCAACAAATAGTTCAGTTTCTGTTTGAACCTACTTATTCCTTTTGAAAGCAGCCACCTGGGAATCATTCTGGTTGTTAGAAAATTGTTTTTTAACATTCAGTCAAAATCTCCCTATCTATAGTTTCCAGAATCTGTTCCTACATATTAGCTCTGGGGTCACTAATTATTTCTCTTCCACAGGAAATCTCAGTATCAGGAACTTTTCTACCCTCCCTGTCCCAGGTCTCCCATCATGAGTTTTCTCTTCTCCAGACTGAAAATCTCCTCTTTTTTTAATTACTCCACATATAATCATGGTTTTCATCTCACCATATTAACCACTCCAGTTTCTATGATCTCGCCTATTCAGGAGAGATTCTACTTCTATGAGGGGAGCCTGAGATCACACCAGCTATTCTGGCATCCTCACACATTTAGGGTTTTTCCTTCAGTCAATATTTACTAAATGCCTGTGGTGTGGAAGGCACTGTGCTAGGATACTGCGAGAGATAAAATTAAGAAAACATATGCTTTCTCTTAAAGAACTTACACATTCATGCGGGAGAAAAGAAATATGCTAATAGTACCAAAAATAGACACAAGTGCTGTGTATGTTAAAAGAAGGAAATTATACAATTAAATATGTATTTGCTGTAACACTAAGTACTAGAGAACAAAAAGTGATGACAGTTTCAGACTAGACCTGTTTTGGTTTGGGATAGCATGAGAATTGGTAAAAAGCAGTAGGCGTGGGATTTAAGCAACATTAAGAGAGGAATTTCCAGATTGGGAGAATTATGCATTGATTGAGAAGACACAAAAAGTTTTTATTTTTATCCTTTTGACCTGTAACAATGTGATCAATAAACACTAGTCCAGATTGATTTACATGCAACTTTATAAAGAGACAAATAAATTGACTACTACGCACCTAGTGCTTTACATTATTATTTTACTAAATCCCACAACAACCCCAACAAGGTAGGCACTAATATTAGTCTCTCTTTAAAAACAAATCAAGTGAAGATCAACAAGCGTCAGTGACTTGCCCAAGGTTACAGAGCTGCTTATGGCAGCCAGCCTTCAAATTCAGACTGTCATCTTCCAGTCCGACTTGAAGTCGTCAACTACTTACTGCCCAATGAAGCAATATCCGGCAAACTCCCACCCACATTCCCACAACCTTCCTGGAGAACTACTTGGGAGAAATCTCTCACTGAACAACCTGTTCCTCCTCTGGGTTCAAGAACACTTTCTACAGAACTCTGTTACAATCCTTGGCATAACGTATCACTCACTGTGAATTGTTTATGTAACACTCACTCCTGATAAAGTGTTACTGCTCCAAGAACAGAGATTATGTCCTTACTTATTCATGGTATCCCCTTACCTTAAGGCATTGCCAGACTCAACAAATGCTGGGAGCATGCTTTGAATAAAGTCACCCGTTTAACCAGAGACCTCTAATTCTGGGTCTCATTTGTTGTGTAGAGCTTTGGTTGCCACAATTCTGCAATCTAACACTATCTTCTATCTCAGCTCTAAATTAAGGGAATCATCCAAGAAGTAATTGTGAGTATCTGGCTTCAGTCCATCCCGCCCTCAGCAGCCTCATTCATCTTTGGGATCCTCGCTCCCATTTATTACTTTTTAAATTTTATTCATTTTTGGCTCCACTGGGTCTTGGTTGCAGTGTGTGGGCTTTCTGCAATTGTGGCAAGCAGGGGCTCCTACCTAGTTGTGGTGCGCTGCTCCTCATTGTGGTGGCTTCTCTTGTTGCACAGCGACACGGGCACAAGGACTCAATAGTTTTGGCGCATGGGATTAGTTGCCCTGAGGCAAGTGGGACCTTCATGGACCAGGGATGGATCATGCGTTCCCTGCATTGGCAGGTGAATTCTGAACCACTGGACCACCGGGCAAGTCCCTCACCCCCATTTAGAACAATGGCTCAGCCAGAGTTACACAGAGCCCAGAGGCAAAATAAATGAGAAATTAGATTACCTAATAGCTATCCTTCAGGTTTTTAAAGTAAAAGTCATGGTTCAATAAAGTTGCTGATACTCCGGGGCCTTAAATACAAGGAAAGAGAAAAGTGATTTTGAGAAGTCAGGAAATGACTAAATGAACCTAAGTAATGATGACACACATGTGGATTGAATTAATATAAAATTCAATACATGAAATGGTGTTCAGTTCAGTTCAGTTCAGTTGCTCAGTCGTGTCGACTCTTTGCGACCCCATGAACTGCAGCACGCCAGGCCTCCCTGTCCATCACCAACTCCCCGAGATCACTCAAACTCACGTCCATTGAGTCGGTGATACCATCCAGCCATCTCATCCTCTGTCGTCCCCTTCTCCTCCTGCCCCCAATCCCTCCCAGCATCAGAGTCTTTTCCAATGAGTCAACTCTTCTCATGAGGTGGCCAAAGTACTGGAGTTTCAGCTTCAGCATCAGTCCTTCCAATGAACACCCAGGACTGGTGAACATCCAACCAGGATGGACTGGTTGGATCTCCTTGCAGTCCAAGGGACTCTCAAGAGTCTTCTCCAACAACACAGTTAAGTGCACATAAATTATTACATATGCTCATTGATCATATATAATTCAACTACAGCAGTGACTATAAGGGAAATCAGAGGAGTAAGTATTTAACATGTATAATGTTATACAGTGAAAGTGAAAGTTGCTCAGTCGTTTCTGACTCTTTGAGTCCCCATGGACTGTAGTCCATGGAATTCTCTAGGCCAGAATACTGGAGTATTCTAAATACTGATAGCCTTTCCCTTCTCCAGGGGATCTTCCCAACCCAGGAGTCAAACTGGGGTCTCCTGCATTGCAGTTGGAGTCTTTACCAAATGAGCCATCAGAGAAGCTCATAAAGGGCCAAAATTTTTAAGCTTTATATATATATATAAACATTTATAGGGCAAAGTACAGTTTTGGTCCACAGAAAGACAAAACTCAATGATCTCAGCTCATCTCTGACATTTCCCTAAGTAGACGGGGATTTCCTGTGCCCAGACTAGAAGGTAGATGGATGAAAAGTGAGAAGGGAGAGGCACTGGAGTGGGTATCATTCTCCTTCTGACACCCAAGCCAGTGATCAGCACACAGTGACTTTTAAACAATACTTTGGTTACATAGAGAATCAACTGTTAAGGACAGAATGGCAAAAGAAAAACAAAAACAAGTGTGGTGATGGAAAAGGTCACTGTGCCTGATTTTATAATAAAAATAATGCTGGAGAAACATGAAATAAGAAAGAGCAGCGGCACATAACATCCTGGAACTGTGACTTACCAGAGTGTTTAAGAATATCATCCATATTTCCTTGCAGAGGCAAAGTGACCTCCACAAGGAAAATGAGACAAGACACTCATCACCAATGAAACGTTCGAAAGTGCCCAAGAAAGAGAGTTTAGTTAGAATACAATTAATACCATCATCATTTTCCCCATCAACAAATTCCAACCTCAACCTGGAAAATTATATTGCTATTCAGTTCACCAGGATGCAAAGACTCCTCAAGCACCTACTAATTGGGAATGATCTAGTCCTCATGAAGACCAGCACAAACTGCCAGATTGCTAGACAGGCCAACAATTGCTATGATCAGATAAAAGACCTGAAGTGTGGATAGCAGTACTATCCAACTTAAAAGTCACTATGGATAAACAACAAAGTCCTAATGTCTATCATGGGGAACTATATTCAATATCCTGTGATAAACCATAAAGGAAAAGACTATTTTTAAGAAGAATGTATATATGTGTATAACTGAGTCACTTTGCTGTACAGCAGAGACTGGCACAGCATTGTAAATCAACTATACTTCAATTTTAAAAAGTTACTGGGGAATTCAGCCATCCATTTGAATTAAAATATTGTAAAAATTAATTTTATAAGCTCCAATTAAGCTTATATTTGATTATGGCATATTCAGTTCAGTTCAGTCCCTCAGTCATTTCTAACTCTTTGCGACCCCATGGACTGCAGCACTCCAGGCTTCCCTGTCCATCACCAACTCCTGGAGCTTGCTCAAACTCATGTCCATTGAGTTGGTGATGCCATCCAATTATTTTATCCTCTGTCACCCCTTCTCCTCCTGTCTTCAATCTTTCACAGCATCAGGGTCTTTTCCAGTGAGTCAGTTCTTTGCATCAGTTAACCAATATTGGAGCTTCAGCTTCAGCATCAGTCCTTCCAGTGAATATTCAGGACTGATTTCCTTTAGGATTGACTGGTTTGATCTTCTTGCAGTCCAAGGGACTCCCAAGAGTCTTCTCCAACACCACAGTTCCAAAGTATCAATTCTTCAGTGCTCAGCTTTCTTCACAGTCCAACTCTCATATCCATATATGACTACTGGAAAAACCATAGCTTTGACTAGATGGACCTTTGTCAGCAAAGTAATGTCTCTGCTTTTTAATATGCTGTCTAGGTTGGTCATAGCTTTTCTTCCAAGGAGTAAGTGTCTTTTAATTTCATGGCTGAAATCACCATCTGCAGTGATTTTGGAGCCCCAAAAAACAGTCTCTCACTGTTTCCATTGTTTCCTCATCTATTTGCCACGAAGTGATGGAACTGGATGCCATGATTTTAGTTTTTTGAATGTTGAGTTTTAAGCCAGCTTTTTCACTCTCCTCTTTCACTTTCATCAAGAGGCTCTTTTTTTCCTCTTGGCTTTCTGCCATAAGGGTGGTATAATCTGCATATCTGAGGTTATTGATATTTCTCCTGGCAATCTTCCAGCTTGTGCTTCATCCAGCCTGGCATTTCTCATGATGTATTCTGCATATAAATTAAGTAAGCAAGGTGACAATATACAGCCTTGATGTACTCCTTTCCCAATACTCCAGGTATATTTATATGTATACATATTTTCTTCATTGTCATATTTTCTTTCATCTACAAAAAATACTCTAAAGAATAGCTCCTTTTTAAAAAGATTGGATAGTAACAGTTTGAAAATATGACAGACTAAATGGCATTTAAATAAAAACACTTTAAGTATTTTTTATTAATTTTTATTGGAGTATAGTTCCTTTACAATGTTGTTAGTTCCTGCTGTTCAGCAAAGTGAATCAGTTATACATATACACATATCCCCTCTTTTTTGGATTTTCTTCCTAATACACCACAGAGCACTGAGTACTGAGTATAGAGTTCCTTTTGCTATACAGTAGGTTCTCATTAGTTATCTGTTTTATACATAATTGTGTAGATACGTCAATCCCAATCTTCCAGTTCATTCCACCTCCTCACCTCCTTGATATCCATACATTTGTTTTCTACGTTGGTGCCTCTATTTCTGGTTTACAAATAAGTTCATCTGTACCATTTTTCTAGATTCCACATATAAGTGACACTATATGATATTTGTTTTTCTCTTTCTGACTTACTTCACTCTGTATGACAGTCTCTAGGTCCACCCTCATCTCTGCAAATGGCACAATTTTGTTCCTTTTTATGGCTGAGTAATATTCCATTGTGTATATATGCCCTAACTTCTTTATCCATTCATCTGTTGACGGACATCTAGGTTACTTCCTTGTCCTGGCTATTGTAAATATTCCTGCAATGAACATGGGGGTGCATGTATCTTTTTGAATCATTATCATTAAATATTTAGAAACTGAATAAGTATTAAAAGTTTCAAACTAAGTAACATGTTATTCCTCATAGAAGACAAGCCTATGTACATATGGGTTAAAATAAGCAATTACTTCTCACAAAGCCATCTTCAATAGAATTTTACATCTAGTAATGAAATGAATTTAAAAATGAAAATGGGAGTATAAACCTAGAATTTAAAATGTAATCTTTTTATCATATCATGAAACATAGTTGATTATCTTTATTATAGAAGGATGGAGTTGGTGATGGACAGGGAGGCCTGGCGGGCTGCCACAAAGAGTGGGGTCACAAAGAGTCCTACATGACTGAGCGACTGAATTGAACAACCAAATGTAAATGTCAGATATTATAAAGGGTAAAAAGATAGATTTGACTATATAAAATGTGAAATTTTCTATACAGCAGAAAATATAATAAAGTTTAAAAATTTTTTAAAAGTCAGGGGAAAAGTTGCAACATACTCAACAAAAATCTTTAGCATCTGAAGAATTTTCACAAATAAGAAAAAGCCTATAAGCATACCAACAGAAAAATAAAGCTATGAGCTGGAAACTCACAAAACAAAAAAAAAACAACCAGTAAGTACTCTTGCCGGGAAAATCCCATGGACGGAGGAGCCTGGTAGGCTGCAGTCCATGGGGTTGCTGAGAGTCAGACACGACTGAGCGACTTCACTTTGACTTTTCACTTTCATGCACTGGAGAAGGAAATGGCAACCCACTCCAGTATTCTTGCCTGGAGAATCCCAGGGACGGGGGAGCCTGGTGGGCTGCCGTCTGTGGGGTCGCAAGGAGTCGGACACGACTGAAGCGACTTAGCAGCAGCAGCAGCAGCAGCAGCAGCAGTAAGTATATAAAAAGATGCTCTTTACTGCCTATCCAATTGACAAAAAACCTTATTTTGGTAATAGTGTGGGAATTCTGACATTCTAATTCAGTTTTTATACTGGTATATTGGTACATCTTTTTTGTAGCACAATCTAGAAATATCATTCTTCCAACAAATATTTCTTGAATACACATATATCTGACATTAGAACATAGTAAAGAATAAAACAGACAAGGGAGGAGATAAGAAGTAATTAAAGAAATAAATCAATGTATCAAAAATAAAACATGCATATCCATTGAACCATCAATTTCACTTCTAGGAATTTTTTCCAAGGATATAATCAAGTGCACAAATATTTACTCAAAGATACTATTTGCAGAATGGTATGATAACAGCAAAAATCAGAAATAAATGAACGTTCTTTATTATGAGATTATTTAAATAAATTGCTCTGCTTACATAGTACAATATTACACAACACTTAATGATGACCTAGTTTTATATGTATTGATTTGAAAGACATTAGTGATAAATTATACAGTGAAAATGCAACCAACAGAAGATTGGTTCATTTAAAATACATGTGGATTTACTTAAAAGAAAATCTGTTTGAGTATAGCAGTGTCCTAAAAAACTAAAAATAGAATTACCATAATGATCCAGGAATCTCACTCCTGGACATGCATCCAAAAAAGATGAAGGCTCTAATTCAAAAAGATACATGTACCCCGATGTTCATAGAGCCACTGTTTACAATACCCAAGACACTGAAGCAACATAAGTGTCCATCAACAAATGAATGCATAAAGAAGATGTGGTACGTATACACAATGGAATATTACTCAGCCATAAAAAGAATGAAATAATGTCATTTGCAGCAATATGAATGGACTGACAGATTAACATATAAGTGACGTAAGTCAGAGAAAGACAAATATTACATCATTTATATGTGGAATCTAAAAAATAATACAAATGAACTTATTTACAAAACAGAAACAGATTCACAGACATAGGAAACAAACATGATTACCAAAAGGAAAGGGTGGCATAAATTGGAATATGGGATTAACAGATGCACACTACCAAATATAAAATAGATAAATAACAAAGATTTACTGTATAGCACAGGGAACTATACTCAATATCATATAATAATCTATAATGGAAAAGAATCAGAAAAAAAGAATATAATGCATATATGTATAACTGAATCACTTGCTGCACTCACACAACATTGTAAGTCAACTATAATTCAATTTTTTAAAAATCTATTTACAATACTTTTCTCTGGTTTTATGTATTGCCCTATTACCCAAATTTCTTAACAATGAGCATACATTTTATTAGAGAAAAACCACAGCTATTCAACATTTTGAAGAGCATATATGTAATCTTTACAGAGTTCACAAAGCGTATCCCACCAGTATAATTGAGATTATCAGCATTGTGATACATCTTAGTCATTATTTTCTTCAGGTTATAATTTTCCATAAGATTGTTGTCTAGCTTTTTTCCTATTAAATTTGTCATTAATTCTTTTTGTTTAAACTTCATTTAGGAATATCTTTTTTGTATTAATATCAATTTTACCTCTTTATAGACTACATTTGTTCTGTAATTAAAATATGTGTATTTTCTTAGACTTTAAACTTTTTATCTTGTTTTGGGGTATAGTCAATGTTGTGAGTTTCAGGTGAACAGTGAAGGGACTAAGCCATACATACACATATATCCATTCTCCCCTAAATTCCTGTCCCATCCAGGCTGCCACATAACATTGAGCAGATTTCCATATGGTGCTCAATGCGCTCAGTCACTAAGTCATGTCCGACCCTTTGTGACCCCATGGACTGTAGCCTGCCAGGCTCCTCTGTCCATGGGATTCTCCAGGCAAGAATACTGGAGTGGGTTTCCATTTCCATCTCTAGAGGATCTTCCTGACCCAGGGACCAAATCTGCGTATCCAGCAGTGGAAGGTGGACTCTTTACCCCTGAGCCACCAGGGAAGTAACATGCTATACAGTAGGTCCTTGTAAAAATAAGTAAATTAATTTTAAAATATGTGTAAATACTTTCTTGCTCAGCCAAACACCAAACACTTTAATTCACAGGTTCTGTGACTTGGAAACAGATGATTATGAAAGTTAATGGTTATGAAGAGTTCAGAAATACTAAAGATGTCAAAAAATAAAGATGGATTATAAAAAAGTTCTGGAAAACATGTGTAATTTGTGGTGTGTGATGGCGCTGAAAACCAGTAAGTGTATTAACATGTTTGTAATGTTTGTGTGTATATACTATGTATTTTCATATGTGAGAGTTCTTGTTTATGCTCACCCCGTGCCCTCCCATGTAGGTAAATCAAGCCTGTTAGGCATATGCTTTATCTGCACCACCAGGACGAGCCACATTTGCCTTCAGTTATCTTCAGGAAACAAGCATCAACTCATCCGAAAAGGGTTACACTGTCGAGCGGGCGCTACTCTGGCCACCTGCCTTGGAGGCCGGCTATTTCTGGCAAAGGTGCGGCGTAGAACCGCAAGGCACGCCGCCTCCAGGGAACTAAGCCGACGACGAAGACGCTGGAGGTACTTCAGCACCACGGACACGGGCAATCCCAATCAGGTCCTTTAAAGCCTAAACACAGCCGACACCTCCCGTTTCCCAAGCGCTCCCAGCCCTCTCCGCCCAGTGCGTCACTGTCTCTGGGCCCTCAATCGTCACTCAGTCGCCAGCTTTTCATCCCGCACCCCCGCCAACCCCGGCAAAAGCCTGGACACAGATGCGAGTCTGCGCGGCCCCGCTACTCGTCCTTCCTGCTGGCCCGCGCACCCCTCCATCCTCCTCTCTCCAAAGGGGCCACACGGCGCACGTGGCGTAGAAACCCTACGGCCCAAAGGCGGCTCAGGGAGGGGTAGCACTTTCCTCCTCGGAGCTGCGGGAGGCTGCGTGGACTTGCCCTGCGCCTCTAGCCACCACACTCGGCCGCGGCCTGGCCCTTCCTCCACTACCCCTTGCCCTTGCCTTTCACTGGGGAAAGATCGCGCTGTACCGTTTATTCTCCGCGAAAATCTCAAACCATACACACAGGCGTCCAAGAGTCGGCAACAGAGTAAACGAAAATACTCATTCGTATTTCTAAATAAGAATTTAGAAATTGTTATTTCTTACAACCACCCAGCATTCTTATAACCTTATTTCTAAAACCACCCAGCATTCTTAAAAAGTTTGAAATTGATGCCATGGCGCCACAGGGACTCACCCTGGTTTGGGTGGGCTCCTGGGCGTGAGGAAAGCAAGAGCCCTGGCCTTTATCAGAGAAGTACACATACACACGACGGTGGCAGGAAACCGGGGCGCAGAGGCCATAGCTGATGCTGACCCTACCGAACTCGCGTCCAGGTGTTCCAAGGGAGCAGTGCTGGGAAGTGGGGGCCCCGCGGACCCTCAGGCGTCGAGCAGAGCCCCGGAGAAAGGGTGTGAAGGGGGCGGCCCAAGCCCCAAAGAGGGACTCGGCCTCTTAGGTGCCTCGGCTGAAAGTGAGTGGACTTCTCTCACTCCTTATGGGTGGGGGCGGCCGGGCAGGCAGGGTCAAGTGCCCAGTCTGCTGTGCTGACTGGCGGCCGGGTTACCTGCGTGTGGCGGAGAGGAAGGCGCGAACAGGTGCTCCGGCCGGGGCTGCCCGCTGCCGCGCGCCTAGTCCAGGCTCTGAGCCCGCTGAGGCCACCGCGGGCTTCGCCAGGAAAACCGCGGCCGGGGCGGCGGAGGCCGCGGGGCTGGGCGGGGAGAGGGGCGTCGCCCGCGCGGACACTGCGCCTGCGCTCTCTGCGGCTCCCCCTGTCCCTCACCGCAGGTGCCCCAGTGGAAGACTACCGGGGGCGCCGGGTATTCGTGGCAGGCGGGACTGAGGGACTTCCCCTACCCGCACGGTGGGAGGGCCCAGGAGCCGGGAGCCTGCCTTTCCGGACCGCCAGAGCCTACGCCCTCAGAAACACGCCCTTGGAGAGACCAGATTTGAAGCAATCGCCAGCCAGCCCGAGTGACTTGGTTTTCTGGAAGAGGGCAGGGAGGCAGCCTCAATCCATTTCGACCGTTCTGTTTGTGTTTAAGGTCGCAAGTCGATTCCTTGCTATTTAAAATATGTCTCAGTTCAGTTCAGTTCAGTCGCTCAGTCGTGTCCGACTCTTTGCGACCCCATGAACTGCAGCACGCCAGGCCTCCCTGTCCATCACCAACTCCTGGAGTTCACTCAAACTCATGTCCAAAGAGTCAGTGATGCCATTCAGCCATCTCATCCTCTGTTGTCCCCTTGTCCTCCTGCCCCCAAAATCTCCCAGCTTCAGGGTGTTTTCCAATGAGTCAACTCTTAGCATGAGGTGGCCAAAGTATTGGAGTTTCAGCTTCAGCATCAGTCCTTCCAATGAACACCCAGGACTGATCTCCTTTAGGATGGACTGGTTGGATCTCTTTGCAGTCCAAGGGACTCTCAAGAGCCTTCTCCAACACCACAGTTCAAAAGCATCAATTCTTCGGTGCTCAGCCTTCTTCACAGTCCAACTCTCACATCCATACATGACCACTGGAAAAACCATAGCCTTGACTAGATGGACCTTTGTTGGCAAAGTAATGTCTCTGCTTTTGAATATGCTGTCTAGGTTAGTCATAACTTTCCTTCCAAGGAATAAGTGTCTTTTAATTTCATGGCTGAAATCACCATCTGCAGTGATTTTGGAACCCCCAAAAATAAAGTCTGACACTGTTTCCACTGTTTCCCCATCTATTTCCCACGAAGTGATGGGACCAGATGCCATGATCTTCGTTTTCTGGATGTTGAGTTTTAAGCCAACTTTTTCACTCTCCTCTTTCACTTTCATCAAGAGGCTTTTTAGTTCCTTTTCACTTTCTGCCATAAGGGTGGTGTCATCTGCATATCTGAGGTTATTGATATTTCTCCTGGCAATCTTGATTCCAGGTTGAGCATCTTCCAGCCCAGCATTTCTCATGATGTACTCTGCATGTAAGTTAAATAAGCAGGGTGACAATATACAGCCTTGACGTACTCCTTTTCCTATTTGGAACCAGTCTGTTGTTCCATGTCCAGTTCTAACTGTTGCTTCCACCTGCATATAGGTTTCTCAAGAGGTAGGTCAGGTGGTCTGGTATTCCCATTTATGCCCCAACCAGTAATGCTGAAGAAGCTGAAGTTGAACGGTTCTATGAAGACCTCCAAGACCTTTTAGAACTAACACCCAAAAAAGATGTCCTTTTCATTATAGGGGACTGGAATGCAAAAGTAGGAAGTCAAGAAACACCTGGGGTAACAGGCAAATTTGGCCTTGGAATATGGAATGAAACAGGGCAAAGGCTAATCAGAGTTTTGCCAAGAGAATGCACTGGTCATAGCAAACACCCTCTTCCAACAACACAAGAGAAGACTCTACACATGGACATCACCAGACGTCAACACCAAAATCAGATTGATTATATTCTTTGCACCCAACGATGGAGAAACTCTATATAGTCAGCAAAAACAAGACCAGGAGCTGACTGTGGCTCAGACCATGAACTCCTTATTGCCAAATTCAGACTTCAATTGAAGAAAATAAGGAAAACCACTAGACCATTCAGGTATGACCTAAATAAAATCCCTTATGATTATACAGTGGAAGTGAGAAATAGATTTAAGGGACTAGATCTGGTAGATAGAGTGCCTGATGAACTATGGACGGAGGTCGTGACATTGTACAGGAGGCAGGGATCAAGACCATCCGCATGGAAAAGAAATGCAAAAAAGCAAAATGGCTGTCTGGGGAGGCCTTACAAATAGCTGTGAAAAGAAGAGAAGCAAAAAGCAAAGGAGAAAAGGAAATATATAAGCATCTGAATGCAGAGTTCCAAAGAATAGTGAGGAGAGATAAGAAAATATGTCTAGCATCAGTGAATCATGCCTGGAAATGTCTTCGGGCATCCTGGACTCCACTGGAAGTTTTACCCATGAGGTTTCTTTTTTTTTTTTTTTTTTTTTTTTTCTTTAATAGAAAATTATTGGGTCTTGAAGCTCCAGAGCTGGCTCCTGAACTGAGGTCTATGCACCCCAATCCTGTGCTGAATGAATACAGCTTCTTGGAAACAGACCTGGTCATCAAAGCAATGGACTAGATGGGTCAAGAGGATGGGCAAGAAGGCCAGCACCACAGGCCAGACAAGAAAGGGTGATGCCTGAACCAAGGTGCCAGCTGCGGGAAAAGATAGGAAGTGACTGCTGGTTTTCCCCGTGTCCTTCGAGACCCACTCAGCACCCTGCTCTGTGACTCAGGGCTGATGTTTAGGGATGACATCAACTGTCCTCTGACTTTTTGCCTGGTGTTGGCCAATGGAAGGCACCTGCAGGAGATGGATCACAGTGCTTGCAGGCTAAGTGGCTTCAGTTGTGTCCCACTCTTTGTGACCCAGTGGAATGTAGCCTGCCAGACTCCTCTGACCATGCAGATTCTCCAGGCGAGAATACTTGAATGGGTTGCCATTTCCTTCTCCAGGGGATCTTCCTGACCCAGGGATCAAACTCAGGTCTCTTGGGGCTCCTGCTCTGCAGACAGATTCTTTACCGCTGAGCCACCGATGGATCACAAGGCAGGATGTTATTCAAGACCTCCCCCTTGCAGCATCAGAGGGCCACTCTGTTAGCTGTGTCTGCATTCTTTATCTGACCACCATTTCTCCAACCCTGTGGCCTTCTCCTACACTTCTCTCTTAGTTCTGTTTCCCACCTGCTGCCTCTTCCCCTACAGACTTGGGGCTAGTTATGGCTCCCAGTACATGCATGTTCAGTGGATCTGTGGTGTCTGACTCTTTGTGACACTATGGACTATAGCCCACCAGGCTCCTCTATCCATGTCATTCTCCAGCGAAAATATTGGAGTGGGTTGTGGTGCCCTCCTCCAGGGGATCTTCCCAACCCAGGGATGGAATCCAGGTCTTCTGCATTGGCAAGTGGATGCTTTACCATTGAGCCACCTGGGAAGCCTATGGTTCCAAGAGGTTTCCTTTAACCCTGCCCACATCTTTTTAAATAGTCCCTTCATTAAATTCTCAACTATCCCCTGGATGTGCCATGCCATCGTTACCTTCCCACCTTTTTCCTACCATTCCAAGATACTATAACAGACTTTGACTTTATTGTGGCTGGGAAGGCTCATTTAAAAAAAAAAAAGTGTCAAAGAAAGATGGGACCTTTAAAAGGTGAGATGTCTCCCAGACTCATCCTGATAGTTCTCAGGCTCTGGGCAGTCATCATGGTGGTCTCCCCACTGGGTTCCCCAGCCTGAGGGCATCAAAGACACTTTGAGTAGACCCAAGAATATGGTTCAGACTACTCACAATCAACATGTTCACAAAAGGGCTGGGGGTCATCTGAGTGCAAAGCATAGCGGAGCTTTTGGATGCCTCTTAATGTAGAGACAGTCTAGACCTTCATGGGGCAAGAGCTGGTGCCCTTCCAACCGCAGCTGGGCTGCTTTTGAATGAGGCAAAATCCTTGGAACACTTAAAGAGTCTTGGGCACAGTGTCTAAAAAATGTGTTTGAGAAGGAGCTGCTGAGTGAGGCAGTTGTCAGTGAGAGTCTCCAGCTGTTTCTGTAGAAAACCCAAAGAATGTTCCCTTTGGGAGGGAGAAATGAAAGGCAATAGTGAGTAGCAATTGCCCATAGCACTCATGTTAGCTGGGTTTCCTGACCATTCCTCTGACTTGTAAGGACAATCAAACTGGTTTAACTAACTTAATTTTTCCTCACCCCACCCCACCCTCTTAAACAAATCATACAGACAAAATAAAACACTGAGGAACTATCTTGACAAAATTTACTGAAAGGTAACCCCAGGAGTAGTTGTTTGCAAACAGAATTAATGTCCACTATTTGTACTGAATACAAATGAGGCCAGAACAGAAAATTTAACATGTATTTTTGGCCTTTCATCAGTTTGAAGAGGAAGGATCCTTTGTTGTTCAGAAAGCAGCCTGGGCACTAACTGCTGATCTAGGTAAGGAGCAGAGGTATAGAAGCGAAAGGAGCCTCGGGAGGCTAGACTGATGCACAAAACTCAGCTAGAGCTTATGTTGCTCTTGAAGGAAGTGGGGGAGGAAGAGAACCTGAAAAGTTTTGAGAATCAGAGTGAGAAAAATGAAGATAGAGAGTAATCTGAGTTTAAGAGAGGTTTCTGGGAGGTTTGAGACAATAAAACTAGAAATTTAGCACAGCTGCCATTCTGAATGATACTGAGAGATACAGAGAAACAGGAAAAAGGATTTTTAGATATTTTGTTATGTGTATTAAGTGGAATTCTTCTTTTGTGCTATAATATTGAGAACTTTTTCTGGCAAGTGTCAAAAAGGCAAACTGATTTAACTGAAAAAAATATATAAATAGATAGCGGCAGGTATGGCTGGATCTAGGGTGCAAACAATGTTATCAAATATGGTCCTTCCCTCTCTGTTGCCTTCAAAGTGTTTATTCTCATGCAGTGATTTTTCCCCACCTCCTCACCTTTCCCCAGTGTTGAACCTATATTATCCTTATAGCTAATCATTCCAGTAGAAACAAAGTACATATTTCCTAGTAGTTCCAATAAAATCTTATTCTCACTAACAAACTCTGGGTTATATCCTCAACCATATGCTTTAGTCCAGAGGACAAAGAATGGGGGATGAGTCATTCTCCAAAGAAAAGTCAAAGTTCTATTATCAGAAAAAAACTGTAAAGTGATAGGCAGGTGGAAAATAGAACGTGTCCACTACAAGTTCTTCTCAAAGAAACTTCAGTTAAGATTTACGTTTGCTTTTTAATTTTTTGATATTAGAATTGCGTTTCTTTTGAAAATGACATCATGTTGACATGAGAAGCATGGCAGCTGAAATGTTCTTTCAACTAAAAAAATACAGTGAAATATCTTGCTGTTCCTACAGAAAGAGGTGCCAGAAAAGATTTTTTAAATATATTTTTGTTCTGAGTTTCCATATACATACAGCCTCTATTTAAAGGCCTCTTTTCTGATCCCGGGAAATGGTTCAAATTCCTGAAAGCCTGAAGAAGTAGCTAGAGTTCCTGATTACCATTGTGAAAATACATGTTTCCCCCATCAATGCCACCACAACTTCACTCTTGGGATTAGACACAAAGCCCAATACTTGTAGCACTCTGGGCTAAACAGCTAAGAATTGGTTTGCATATCCACACAGGGAGGCACACAATAACAACCCATTTGAGGAGCATTCAGATTTTCATTAACTCAAATGCTCCTCTGTAAGGGAATTCTCCAGGTAAGAATACTGGAATGGGTTGCCATTTCCTTCTCCAGGGGATCTTCCTGACCCAGGGATCCAACCCTGGTCTCCTGCATTGCAGGCAGATTCTTTACCAACTGAGCCACCAGGAAAGCCCCAAATACCTGGCACACCACCACAAACCTTGAAATATGTGCGACAACTTGCTGTCTCAAAGATCAAGCACTTGCGTTAGCCTTCAAATTGTGTACAAAACAAAGGGCACCAACAATATGCAGAGCTGTCTGTTTTCCCCTCAATCAGTTCTTTCTTCATTATCATTTAGTACCCTCTTACCACATTAGCTAGTGGCTCATCTGGTAAAGAATCTACCTGCCATGCGGGAGACCTGGGTTCAATCCCTGGGATGGGAAGATCCCCTGGAGAAGGGAAAAGCTACCCACTCCAGTATTCTGGCCTGGAGAATTCCATTGACTGTATAGCCAATGGGGTCACAAAGAGTCAGACACAACTAAGCAATTTTCACTTCACCACATTTGCTGACTACACCATTTACTAGCTCTGTGCTTCAGATGCCTTATCAGAAAAAGGGACAATGATAACCTAATACACAGGGGTGTTCTGAGGATTAAATTAATTAATACATGTAAAGTGTTGAGGAGGACAATGTTGGGCACTCAGTAAGCACTAAATTAATGTTTGCTTTTATGATTACAGGGGCCCAAAAGTACATCCCTCTCCATAAGTAAAACATGTGAAAAAAGTCTGTAGAGATCATGTCTGAAGAGAATGCTGTATAGGGAGAGTAGATGTTCATTCAGTTTCAGAGACCTTAAGGAAATTCAAATCCAGTGCTGAAAGACCCTCTATTTTTTTAAATATGAGGTAGAAATCTTGATTTATTTTCAGTTTTACCACAAGGCTTGATGGATCTTAGTTTCCCCACCAGGGATGGAACCCTGGTCCATAGCAGTGAAAACATCAAGTCCTAACCAGTGAAAACATCAAGTCCTAACCAGTGAAAACATCAAGTCCTAACCACTGCTGGACCACCAGACAATTCCCAGAAATCTTGATATTTAAAAAAAATGTATTGCTTTTCTTTTCTGCTCATGGATACTGCAGAATAATCATCGTAGAAGTTTACCCCCTTCCACTGATGTTATGTCTAAATCTGAGTCTCCCAAAGAGCCCGAACAGCTGTGGAGGCTCTTCATCAGAGGACTGAGCTTTGAAACAACCGATGAGAGTCTGAGGAGCCATTTTGAACAACAGGGAGTGCTCACAGACTGCGTGGGAATGAGGGCTCCGAACCCCGAGGGCTCCGAACCCCGAGGGCTCCAGAGGCTCCCAGTTTGTCAGGTAGGCCGCTGTGGAGGAGGTGGATGCAGCCCTGAATGCAAGGCCACACAAGGTGGATCAAAGAGTTTTGGGAACCAAAGTAGGCCATCTTGAGAGAAGATTGTCAAAGACCTGCTGCCCACTTAACTGGGAAAGAGTTTTGTTGGTGGGATTAAAGAAGACACTGAAGAACATCACATAAGAGATTATTTTAAATAGTACGGGAAAATTGAAGTGATTGAAATCACAGCTGACCAAGGCAGTGGCAAAAAAAGAGGCTTTTGTAACCTTGTTGACACTGACTCCATAGACAAGATTGGCATTCAGAAACACCACGCTGTGAATGGCCACAACTGTGAAGTAAAAAAAGCCCTGTCTTAGCAAGAGATGGCTAGTGCTTCATCCAGCCAAAGAGGTCGACCTGGTTCTGGAAACTTTGGTGGCAGTCATGGATGTGGTTTTGATGGAAATGACAACCTCGGTTGTGGAGGAAGCTTCAGTGGTCGAAGTGTCTTTGGTGGGAGCTGTGGTGGTGGTGGATTTGGTGGCAATGGGGATGGCTATAATGGGTTTGGTAATGATGTAAGCAATTTTGGAGGTGGTGGAAGCTACAGTGATCTTGGCAATTATGACAACTGATCTTCAAATTTTGGACCCATGAAAGGAGGAAACTTTGGAGACAAAAGTCCTGGCCCCAATGGTGGTGGAGGCCAGTATTTTGCCAAACCATGAGTAACTATGGCAGTGACAGAAAGTTTTAATTACTGCCAGGAAACAAAGGTTAGCAGGAGAGGAGAGCCAGAGAAGCGACAGGGAGGCTGCAGGTTACAACTGATTTGTGAACTTTCAGGCAAGCACAATGGTGGCAGGGTCTAGCTGCTACAAAGAAAGCGTGTTTTAGACAATACTCATGTGTATGGGCAAGTCAAAATTTATTTAAAACCTGCTTTGGTGGAGAAGCTGTTGTCTTCAGAAACCTTGGTGTAGCTGAACTGACAGTTACTGTGTAGTGACCTGAAGCTCACTGTTAAGAGGGTCACCCATACAAAATATTCCGTTGTGTATATCTACCATATTTTCTTCATCCATCTGTCAGTGGACATTTAGGTCTTTTCCCTTAACTTGGTTATTGTAAATAGTGCTGCTATGAACACAGGGGTACCTGTATGTTTAAAAAAAATTATTGGAGTATAGTTGTTTTACAATGTTGTGTTAGTTTCTACCATACAGCAATATGAATCAGCTATACATATGTATGTATGTACATATACACACACATACATATATCTCCTCTTGTGTGATTTTCCTTCCCATTGAGGTCACTGCGGAGCATTCCCTGTGCTATACAGTAGGTTCTCATTAGTTATCTATTTTATACATAGTATCAATAGTGTATATTATCAATCCCAATCTCCCAATTCATCTCACCACCACCCCTTTCCCCCTTGGTTCAGTTCAGTCACTCAGTTGTATCCAACTCTTTGCGACCCCATGGACTGCAGCACGCCAGGCCTCCCTGGCCATCACCAACTCCCAGAGTTTATTCAAACTCATGTCCATTGAGTTGGTGATGCCATCCAACCATCTCATCCTCTGTTGTCCCCTTCTCCTCCCACCTTCAATCTTTCCCAGCATCAGGGGCTTTTCAAATGAGTTAGCTCTTTGCATCAGGTGGCCAAAGTATTGGAGTTTTAGCTTCAACATCAGTCCTTCCAATGAATATTCAGGACTGATTTCCTTTAGGATGGACTGGTTAGATCTCCTTGCAGTCCAAGGGACTCTCAAGAGGTTTTTCCAACACCACAGTTCAAAAGCATCAATTCTTTGGTGCTCAGCTTTCTTTATAGTCCAACACTCACATCCATACATGACTACTGGAAAAACCATAGCCTTGACTAGATGGACCTTTGTTGACACAGTAATGTCTCTGCTTTATAATATGCTGTCTAGGTTGGTCATAACTTTTCTTCCAAGGAGCAAGCATCTTTTAATTTCATGGCTGCAGTCACCATCTGCAGTGATTTTGAAGCTCTCCAAAATAAAGTCTGCTACTGTTTCTCCATCTACTTGCCATGAAGTGATGGGACCAGATGCCACGATCTTAGTTTTCTGAATTTTGAGCTTTAAGCCAACCTTTTCACACTCCTCTTTCACTTTCATCAAGAGGCTCTTTAGTTTTTCTTTGCTTTCTGTCATAAGGGTGGTGTCATCTGCATATCTGAGGTTATTGATATTTCTCCCGGCAATCTTGATTCCAGCTTGCACTTCACCCAGCCCAGCATTTCTCATGATGTACTCTGCATATAAGTTAAATAAGCAGGGTGACAATGTACAGCCTTGACGTACTCCTTTTCCTATTTGGAACCAGTCTGTTGTTCCATGTCCAGTTCTAACTGTTGCTTCCTGACCTGCATATAGATTTCTCAAGAGGCAGGTCAGGCAGTCTGGTATTCCCATCTCTTGAAGAATTTTCCATAGTGATCCACACAGTCAAAGGCTTTGGCATAGTCAGTAAAGCAGAAATAGGTGTTTTTCTGGAACTCTCTTGCTTTTTTGATGATCTAGCAGATGCTGGCAATTTGATCTCTGGTTCCTCTGTCTTTTCTAAAATCAGCTTGAACATCTGGAAGTTCATGGTTCAGGTATTTTTGAAGCATAGCTTGGAGAATTCCCCCTTCATATCCATACATTTATTCTCTATGTCTGTGTCTCTATTTCTGCTTTGTGAATAAGATTGTCTATACGATTTTTTTTCAGATTCCACATATATACATTAGTATATGATATCTGCTCTTCTCTTTCTGACTTACTTCAGTCTGTATGACCGTCTTTAGGTCCATCTGTGAAAGTGAAAGTCACTCAGTTATGTCCAACTCTTTGCAACCCCATAGACTATACAGTCCGTGGAATTCTCCAGGCCAGAATACTGGAGTGGGTAGCCTTTCCCTTCTCTAGGGGATCTTCCCAACCCAGGGATGGAACCCAGGTCTCCCACATTGCAGGCAGATCGTTTACCAGCTAAGCCACGAGGGAAGCCCAAGAATACTGGAGTGGGTAGCCTATCCCTTCTCCAGTGGATCTTTCTGACCCAGCAATTAAACCGGGGTCTCCTGCATTGCAGTTGGATTCTTTACCAACCAAGCTATCAGGGAAGCCCTAGGTCCATCCATGTCTCTACAAATGACCCAATCTCACTCTTTTATATGGCTGAATGATATATATATATATGATATACATGTACCACATTTTCATCATTCATTCATCTGTCAGTGGACATTTAGGTTGTCTTCATGTCTTGGCCTTTGTGACTAGGGCTGCTATGAACATAGGGGTGCATGTATCTTTTGGAATTACAGCTTTCCTGGATGTATGCCCAAAAGTGGGATTACTGGATCATATGGTAATTCTATTTATAGTTTTCTGAGGAACCTCCATACTGTTTTCCACCATGGCTGCATCAACTTTCATTCCCACTAACAGTGTAGGAGGGTTCCCTTTTCTCCACATCATCTCCAGCATTTGTTATTTGTAGACTGTTTAAACATGACCATTCTGACTGGCATAAGGTGCTGTTAGGGAAACCACTGACTGGCTCACCCTGGCCAGGCAAGACAGTAACTTCTTACAGAAGTTATCTTACAACAGGAGGTCCTGGTAAGGAACTCAGAACTAGCACTCTACCACCAACAGGAAGAATTCTGGAAAGGTCAAAAGAAGAGAGGGGCACCAGTTCCTATGTCCTACAAACCTCCCAGAATTCTCCTTGCTGGAATCCATCTTTGCTGAATGATGCACGTGCCACCAGGAAGAACTCTGAGTCAGAAAGATTGGCTAGAGACAACCTGGAAACTAACCCCATCACCGTAAAACCTGAGACTGCAAGCCTTGTGGCAGAGCAGTTCTCTTGTGTTCTCTTAACCTGCTGCTGTCTACCCAGGCACCCCTTCCCAGTGAAGTTTCTTGCTTTGTCAGTGTGTTTCTTTTCACACAAGTCATTTCTGAGCATTAGAAAAGAGCCCACCCTTGGGCCCTGGAAGGGGTCTCCCGTCTTGTGACAGTACTTCATTGTAGTTTTGATTTGAAATTCTTTAATAATTAGCAATGAGTACATTTTCATGTGCCTATTGGCTATCTGCATTCCTTCTTTGGAGAAATTTCACTCTAGGTCTTCTGCCCATGTTGTCAAATTGTATGATTGTATATTTTGGAAAGTCAGTCACACCATTTGCAAATATTTTCTCTCATTCTGTATATTGTCTTTTTTCATTTTTCTTTCTTATGGTTTCCTTTGCTGTGTAGAAGCTTGTACCTTTGATTAGATCCCATTTGTTTATTTTTATTTTTATTTCTAATGCTTTGGGAGACTGACCTAAGAAAACATTGGTACAATTTATGTCAGAGAATGTCTGCCAACGTAGAATCATACATTTTATTTTTAAAATTTTTAACTTATTTTATTTTGCTGCAGTGAGTCTTAATTGCAGCATGTGGGATCTTTCATTGTGGCACTCAGGCTTTTCTGTAGTTGTGGTGTGGGCTCCAAAGCGCATGGGCTCAGCAGTTGTGGCACACAGGCTTAATTGCTCCATGGCATGTAGGATCTTAGTTCCCTGACCAGGAATAGATACGTACACTTTAAAATAGTTAAAATGGTAAATGCATGATATGAATATTTGGCATAATTTTTTAAAAGTTAAGTTACAAAATGCAAATACATAAGCACTCTCTCAAACACATCCATAATCACAAGTCATAGAACCTGTAGAGGATAAGATGTGAACAAACTAAAAATTAAAAATCACATGAGGAATCATCAGTAGGGAGAGTCAAGGAGATGTAGCAGGGAAGTCATCTCTGGTCTTGATTGCTTCCTACTGGCACTATGGATCCCCTTGATGTCTGGCTGTGACTTCCAGAGGATTTCTAGCCCAAGAAATCTGCAAACATCTTTTGGCTACAAGGTCACTTTGCTGCCACCATGGTGACCTTCTGGTGAGACAAACTTGCACGATCAGTTACTTTCCATATCCCTCACAGTGCAGACAGGAGCCTCTGGATCGCTTCCACACTCTACAGGAGTATGAGAAGAGTCGGGAATGTCACCTCAGCCCCACTTTTCTGCCTTGACTCACATTCACTTTCCCTCTGCTTTGCCATCCTGTGTTGGTGCAAAGCCACCTGTGAGGCTTCCTCCTCCCTCATTCACATCAGGAGTGAAACTGAAGCTCTTGCTACTCTTGGCTTCCCCATAGCCTTGGCATTTCTGCTTGGAAGACTGAGGTGACAATACAAGGGTCTACCTCTTTACTCTTACTCTCCCTTTCCTCTCCTTTCTGCACTCAAGTAGCAAACTGAACTTTGACTCTATTTTTTTTCTCATTAAATTCCTTTTTCAGGAGTCCTAATCATCCCCACCCTCATGGTTAGTAGGTAACTTTGAAGGACTAGAGAGAAGGTCATATACATGGAAATGCAAAAGAGAAGAACCCGTTGTATATTATTTTACTCCTGTCCCTTCAGGCTATCTTTTCACAGCCAACAACTGTCTCCTCCCTGAGTCTGCGCTCCAGACCCCCACTCTCCAGCACCCAGCATCCCCTGCAGTGAGACACACTACTCAGGCCAGGGTGGGCAGGGCTGCGGCATGGCCCACATGCACAGTTCTTACCCTGTCCTGCCTTCCACAGACCATCCACTGTGTTCTCCTTCAATCCCCCAAACATCCCTTTCTGTCTCAGCTGATTTCCCCACCATGAGGGTTTTTTTCTGATTGAGAAAATCTCTTCTCACTTTCAGCTTCCTGCCAGAGCTGCTGCTCTATTTTTTGATTCCTGCTTTCCTTTTTTCCTTTTCCTATCTAGTTGTGAAGAGATTTTTCTTGTCCTTTCAGGGGCCTGAAGTCTTCCGCTAACATTCAGCAGGTGCTCTGGAGAACTGTTCCATTTGTAGGTGTCCTCTTGACATGCGGTAGTCTGCATATTCTCTGGCATTGCCTTTCTTTGGGATTGGAATGAAAACGGACCTTTTCCAGTCCTATGGCCACTGCTGGGTTTTCCAAATTTGCTGGTATATTGAGTGCAGCACTTTCATAGCATCATCTTTTAGGATTTGAAACAGCTCAATTGGACTTCCATCACCTCTATTAGCTTTGTTTGTAGTGATGCTTCCTAAGGCCCACTTGACTTTGTATTCCAGGATGTCTGGCTCTAGGTCAGTGATCACACCATCATGGTTATCTGGATCATGAAGAAAGATCTTTTTTTTATAGTTCTTCTGTATATTCTTGTCACCTCTTCTTAATATCTTCTGCTTCTGTTAGGTCCATACCGTTTCTGTCCTTTATTGTGCCCATCTTTGCATGAAATGTTCCCTTGGTATCTCTAATTTTCTTGAAGAGATCTCTAGTCTTCCCCATTCTATTATTTTCCTCTATTTCTTTGCATTGATCACTGAGGAAGGCTTTCTTATCTCTCCTTGCTATTCTTTGGAACTCTGCATTCAGATGGGAATAGCTTTCCTTTTCTCCTTTACCTTTAGCTTCTCTTTTTTCAGCTATTTGTAAGGCCTCCTCAGACAACCATTTAGCCTTTTTGCATTTCTTTTAGTTGGGGATGGTCTTGATCACTGCCTCCTGTACAGTGTCACAAACCTCCACCCATAGTTCTTCAGGCACTCTGTCTATCAGATCTAATCCTTTGAATCTATTTGTCACTTTTGCTGTATAATTGTAAGGGATTTGATTCAGGTCATACCTGAATGGTCTAGTGGTTTTCCCTACTTTCTTCAATTGAAGTCTGAATTTGGCAATAAGGAGTTCATGATCTGAGTCACAGTCAGCTCCTGGTCTTGTTTTTGCTGACTGTATAGAGCTTCTCTATCTTTGGCTGCAAAGGATATAATCAGTCTGATTTTGGTAATGACCATCTGCTGATGTCCATGTGTAGAGTCCTTGGAAGAAAAGCTATGACAAACCTAGAGAGCATATTAAAAAGCAGAGACATTACTTTGCTGAAAGCTATGGTTTTTCCAGTAGACATACATGGATGTGAGAATTGAACCACTGAAGAATGGACCACTGAAGAATTGGTGCTTTTATACTGTGATGTTGGAGAAGACTCTTGAGAGTCCCTTGGACTGCAAGGAGATCAAACAAGTTAATCTTAAAGGAATCCTGAATCCTGAATATTCATTGGAAAGACTGATGCTGAAGCTGAGGCTCCAATACTTTGGCCACCTGATGCTAAGAACTGACTCACTAGAAAAGACTGTGATGCTGGGAAAGACTGAAGGCAGGAGGAGAAGGGGACGACAGAGGATGAGATGGTTGGATGGCATCACCGACTTGATGCACCTGAGTTAAAGCAAGCTGCAGGAGTTGGTGATGACAGGGAAGGCTGGCATGCTGCAGCCCATGGGGTCACAGAAAGTCAGATACAACTAAGTGACTGAACTGAACTGAACTGAACTCTTGATGTAGTTGTGAGGAGAAAGGAGTTCTGGGTCCTCCTATTCCACCATCTTGACTCCTCCTCTGTGTGTTTTTTTAAATTAAATAAAATGGACTGATTTAGGCAATAAAGAGATATAATTGCTCATTTAACTGAACAGTCCAGAGTTTCCGGCCAGGCTTTAACCAAATGCTGAAAAGATGAAACTAGTACTGTTTCTCTCTGCTTCTCAAATCTACATGTTTGTTGTTGGTTCCATTTTTCTCAGGTTTCTCCCCTCGTAGTTTCCAAAAGCTCCAGGAGACTGAGTCTCCAGGACCCACAGGCTTTCTTGTTCACTTGCAGGAAAGAAGAGCACATTTCCTCTTCCACTTTTGAACCAAAATCTTGAGCTTAGCCGGGGTTGTATTTGTCCTTCCCTGATCCAATCATTGTGGTGACTGAGATGATACCTTTTAGCTTAAGTTAAACACCACATCCCATGTGAAATATTCCATCCCTAAAGCAGAAGATGGGTATCAGGTTCCCCTGAAGCCCATGGATCATGGGAATAAGCAGTAGATATCATTAACCAGGAAAAAGGGAAACATGTGTTGGGTGACCAATGATAGTGATGTGGGCTACCTCCAGTGCCTACCAGATTTGATTTGACTTACCGCTCAACAAGCAATTATCAAACTAAATACTAAAAAAAAAAAAAAAAAAAAATTGTAAAACAGAAACAACCTAATCTTAACAACTCTTCCTCATGGTACCGATCCTTTTTTGTCTCCTGCTTCTTGCTTGGGGAAATTTCTTTTAAAATAATAACCTAGTGTCTGCATTTGATACACAAAATTCCCCTATTTCCTAGGCGTCCTAGCCCACTTCTGTCTTCAGTCTCTGTCCTTGCCCTAGGACTTTGTTTGAACCCTTGGGGCTTTATGAGAAACAGGAGCCTTTGCCCAATACCCCTGGCTATGTGGGCAAGCTGTCAGTCTACATGTCCACATCTCCTTAAAAAGCATTAAAATGGTTCATAAATCACCTACGACTGAACAGAGTTTGCTCTAATTTTCATCACATCGCTTGTTATTATTAATAATATTAATAATATCTGTAACATATGGGTCTTTCTGCTTCGATTTGACTGTGAAAATACAAAGAAAAAGAAGTGGTCTGTTGGGAGGGGGTCATCAGGATCTGAGCCCAACGGCAGTTGGGGTGGAAGGGACTCACCCAGGCTTCCTGCCTTTGCCCCCTGCCATTTCACTTTTCTCCCCTCTGAGCCCTCTCTAAACACAGGTGAAGAACAATAACCAGCCTGCCACCAAATTTTGTATATGCAAAATAACCTCTCTCTTCTCGCTTCATTAATTCTCAAAGACTTTTTCACTTTAAAACTGGAGATATAACTGCTCACACAGGGTATTTAATACCATATGTAATAATAACCAATGTGATAAAAATTAGAGCAAATTTTGCTTCAGCGGTGAGGTAGTTTATGAAACACTTTAATGATCTTTAAGGAGATGTGGACACGCAGACTGGCAGCCTGCCCACACGGCAGGTGGCGTTGGGCACGAGCTCCTGACTGGTGGGGGAGGATGGCCCGAGCTCTATTGTTAGCTCTGCTGCCCTGCAACTGTGTGACCTTGAGCAAATCAATTAACCCCTCTGGATCTACCAGTTCCTTAGCTCTAAAGAGCATGATTAAACTTGATGTTCTCTAAGCTGTCTTCACCTGCAGCATTCTAAAATGTTCAAAGAAATTGATTTTGTTTTTAACAGGTCACAAATGAGAAGTTACCAATAAAGAGTTCTTATTTTTTCTACAACAGGAAAGATCACTAAGAAACACTCATTCAGGCTGAAGGGATTAAGGAAGAGGTGGGGTGTAGACAGGGTGTAGACAGGTGGAGGAAAAGCTCCTGTGCAGGTCCTGACCCTCCTGAGTCTCTAGTGAGCCTCGGAGAACACCCTCACAGCCTCTGTGTGCATTTAACTCCCCATGCCCTTTGGCCTGGGGAGAAGTTGAGTATTCTAGATACATAGGATTCCCTTCTTCTGCAGCTCCTCCAGGGACCCAGTGCTCTCTCCCACCACCTCTATTTCCTAGAGGAGGGCCCTAACTAGGGGGGAAACATCCAAGGTATTGTCCCATGACAGCTAAATTAGGATGACAATTGGAAAGCTTGAAGTAACCTCCACTCCCTCTCAAAAATCTCACTAAAACAAGTGGGAAAGAGTTTTTCTGTTTTGCTTGTTTTGTTTTTATTTATTTTTGGCTGTGCTGGATCATCATTGCTGCCTACAGGCTTTGTCTAGCTGTAGTGAGTGAGCTACTCTCTACTTGCGGTGTTCGGGCTTCTCATTGCTGTTACTTTTCTTGTTGTTCAGTATGGCCTCTAGGTGCGTGGACTCAGGAATTGTGCTCAGACATGTATCCTGCAGCATATGGAATCCTCCTGGACTAGGGATCGAACCAGGTATTGAACCCGTGTCCCCTACTTTGGCCGGCAAATACTTAACCACTGGACCACCAGGAAAGTTCAGGAAAGATTTATTTATTTATTTATTAAGATATGTATCTACAAGGACAAAGATAAAAGATGAGGAGACAACAACTGAATTTTATCTGAATTCAGGAAGTTAGAAAATGCCTAAACGAGCAGTAACTGGTTTCAAAGACTCTAGTAAACAGACTCTTAAATCAGTGATGGCGGAAAACAAGAAGCAGCCCAATTTACACTGCAAAACCCCAAAGCTCATAAACTGGCAGCACTAGGTATCAGTAAAGTGGGGCTGAGTAAGGGATGGAGATAAAATGGATTGATTGAAGGTTCTTTTAAGAAGTTGCAGTTCCCCAGATTCCCCTCCCAATTCACACAGCAAGGAAACCACCTCTTCCCCACCATAGTAGGAGACTAGATGCCTTCCCTCTGAAAGCAAAGAGGAATGCTCTCTGGTGAAGGAAATCTGAGGGTCCTTGAACTGGAGGACATCAGGCCTAATTGAGGGTAGGGAGAGCCACATGGAAAGCAGGAGGGTGTGAATGTTCACATACTGAATGTTAAAACATACTGGCCCTCTTCCACATTTTAACTACCAGAATAATGGCAGCCAGGCCTGTACCGTCCAAGAGCCTGGAGGAGCCTTCTCTGAGTATTCTGATGCTCAAGAGAGAGACTTCAAAATTCTGACATAGGGATTTACTAGCCATTGGCGATGCTAGACCTCTGTACAGTGAAAAAAACAACTGACAGGCCACAGTCTATGCTCTGAGAGCATCCAATCAGCTCTTTATGCCCTATCCTTAAAGATGAGCAGAGGTCAAAGATCACCACACATCTGAGGAAAGCCTCAGAGAGACCAGAACAAACAGAGATAATTTTGAGGAAACAGAGTCTATCCAGGGAGAAAAAAAAAAAATTTTTTTAATAACCCAAATTCTCAGACAGCAGGATATTACATCAATGAAAGAAAATATATTTGTAAAAAGGAATACTCATAGAACACAACAGGAGCCTTTGAAAATTTAAAACATAGTAGTAAATTTTTTAAAATTATTATTTATTTATTTTTGGTTGTGCTGGGTCTTCATTGCTGTTCCGGGTTTTCTCTAGTTGTGGCGATCGGGGGCTACTCTCTAGGTGTGTGGGCTTGTCATTGAGGTGGCTTCTCCTGTTGTAGAGCACAGGCTCTAGAACTCAGGATCAGTAATTATGGCACACAGGTTTAGTTACTCTGAGGCTTGTGGGATCTTTCTGGACTAGGGATCAAACCCATGTACCATGCATTGGCAGGTGGATTCTTATCCACTGTGCCACCACAGAAATCCCGAAAGCTTTTTTTTCTTAAGTTAGTAAAGACATGGAAAAGAATAGTGCCCCATGATGTGAAACAAAAGGACAAGAGGATGGAATATTGGATAGCAAACGAAAGACAATGGGAAGACCTATTCCGGAAGTATAACATCCAAATAAAGAGTCCAGAAAAATAGAACAGAGAAAACAGAGGTGAGGAGATAATCCTTGAAATGATTCAGGATATCCTAGAGTTTGCAAATTGAAAGAGCCTATATAGTATCCAACATGGCTTTCTAAAATAGGCCCACATGAAGGCATATCTTGGTGAAATTTCATAACCCTTGGGGGTTCCCATGTGGCACACTTAGTAAAGAATCCGCCTGTCAAAGCAGGAGACACAAGAGATGCAGGTTTTATCCCTTGGTTGGGAAGATGCCTTGGAGAAGGAAGTGGCAACCCACTCCAGTATTCTTGCCTCGGAGTCCCATGGACAGAAGAGGCAGGCTATAGTCCATGGGGTCACAAAGAGTCTAACAAGACTGAGCGCACACACACACACACACACACACACACAGGGACAAGCAGAACATCTTCAAGCTTCTAGAAGGAAAATAAAAATGAAAAACATTTTGATAAAATATATAAAAACTTGAAAATGACACCAACAGAAAGATACCCCATGTTCTTGGATTGGAAGGATTAATATGAAAATGACAACACTACCCAAGGCAATCTACAGATTCAATGCAATCCCTATCAAATACCAATGACATTTTTTACAAAAGTAGAACAAATAATTTTAAAATGTACATGGAAACACAAAAGACCTCATATAGCCAAAACAATCTTGAAAAAGAAAAACAGAGCTAGAGGCATCATGCTCCTTGTCTTCAAACTATGCTACAAAGGTCCAGTTATCAAGATAGTATGATACTGGCACAAAAGCAGAGACAGATCAGTAGAACAGAGTGGAGACCCCAGAAGTAAATCATGCACTTATGGCCAATTACTGTCTATGACAAAGGAGGCAAGAATATACGATAGAGAAAAGACAACCTCTTTATAAGTGGTGATGGGAAAACTGGACAGCCCCATGTTTAAAAATTCAGTTAAAACACTCTTTAACACCACATACAAAAATAAACTCAAGATGGCTTAAAGACCTAAATGTAAGACCAGAAACCATAGAAATCCTGGAGAAAAACATTGGCAGAACACCCTTTGATGTAAATCATAGCAATATTTTTTTGATTCATCTCCTAAAGCAAAGGAAATAAAGGCAAAAATAGACAAACAGGACCTAATTAAACTTAAAAGCTTTTGCACATCAAAGGAAACCACTGACAAATGAAAAGATAGCCTACTGAATGGGAGAAAAATATTTGCAAATGATATGACCAGTAAAGAGTTAATATCCAACATGTACAAACAGCTCATACACCTCAACATCAAAAAAACAAACAACCCAATTTTAAAAGTGGATAGAAGAACTAAATAGACATTTTTTTTCAAAAAGGAAATGCAGATGGCCAGCCAGCACATGAAAAGATGTTCAATATCATTAGGTGTCAGGAAAATGCAAATCAAAACCACAACGAGATGTCACTTCACACCTGTCACAATGGCTATCATCAAAAAGAACACAAATAACAAATGTTGGCAAGGATATTGAGAAAAGGGAACGCTATTGTACGCTGTTGGTGGGAATGTAAATTGGTGCAGCCACTGTGAAAAACCTCCATACTGTTTTTCACAGTGACTGCATGAATTTACATTCCCACCAACAGAATTACCATATGAGCCAGCAATTCTACTCCTGGGTATACATCCAAAAACAAAAAGTGCTAATTAGAAAAGATACATGCACCCCAATGCTCTTAGCAGCATTATTTACAATAGTCAAGATATGGAGGCAACCTAACTGTCCATCAACAGATGAATGGATAAAGAAGATGTGGAATACTCAGTTCAGTTCAGTTGAGTCGCTCCGTCGTGTCCGACTCTTTTCGACCCCATGAATTGCAGCACGCCAGGCCTCCCTGTCCATCACCAACTCCCAGAGTTCACTCAGACTCACGTCCATCGAGTCAGTGATGCCATCCAGCCATCTCATCCTCTGTCATCCCCTCCTCCTCCTGCCCCTAATCCCTCCCAGCATCAGAGTCTTTTCCAATGAGTCAACTCTTCGCATGAGGTGGCAAAGTACTGGAGTTTCAGCTTTAGCATCATTCCTTCCAAAGAAATCCCAGGGCTGATCTCCTTCAGAATGGACTGGTTGGATCTCCTTGCAGTCCAAGGGACTCTCAAGAGTGTTCTCCAACACCACAGTTCAAAAGCATCAATTCTTTGGCGTTCAGCCTTCTTCACAGTCCAACTCTCACATCCATACATGACCACAGGAAAAACCATAGCCTTGACTAGACAGACCTTTGTTGGCAAAGTAATGTCTCTGCTTTTCAATATGCTATCTATGTTAGTCATAACTTTCCTTCCAAGGAGTAAGTGTCTTTTAATTTCATGGCTGCAGTCGCCATCTGCAGTGACTTTGGAGCCCCCCAAAATAAAGTCTGACACTGTTTCCACTGTTTCCCCATCTATTTCCCATGAAGTGATGGGACCAGATGCCATGATCTTCATTTTCTGAATGTTGGGCTTTAAGCCAACTTTTTCACTCTCCACTTTCACTTTCTTCAAGAGGCTCTTTAGTTCCTCTTTGCTTTCTGCCATAAGGGTGGTGTCATCTGCATATCTGAGGTTATTGATATTTCTCCCGGCAATCTTGATTCCAGCTTGTGTTTCTTCCAGTCCAGCGTTTCTCATGATGTACTCTGCATCAACCATAAAAAAGAATGGGATTTTTCCATTTGCAGCAACATGAATGGACTTGGAGGGAATTATGCTAAGTGAAATAAGTCACATAGAGAAACATCATATGATATTACTTGTGTGTGGAATCTAAATAATACAGCAAACTAATGAATATAATAAAAAGAAGCAGACTGACAAGTGTATAGAACAAACTGGCAGTTACCACTGGGGAGAGGGAAAGGGGGAGAGGAAATACAGGGGTAGGGGAATAAGAGATTCAAACTATTATTTAGCAAATAAGCTACAAGGATATATTGTACAACATGGGAAATATAAGCCAATATTCTATAATAACCATAAATGGAGTATAACCTTTAAAAACTGTGAATCACTCTTTTGTAACTTATATAATATTGCACAACAAATATACTTTAATAATTGATCAATCAATCAAGAATTAGAATTCCTGGGGCTTCTTGAACAAAGCCCCTGCCATGTGCTCAGCGGTTCCAGCCAAATTTTCAGTGCTTGACTCTTTTCCTTTTTTGGTCATGCCACAGGGCTGGCAGGATCTCAGCTCCCCAACTAGGGCTTGAACCCAGGCCACAGCAGTGAAAGTGCAGAGTCTTAAGCATTGGAGCACCGGGGGATTCCCTTCAGTGCTCTACTCTTAAATATAAGTTAAAGACTGAGGACAAAAGAAAATTATAAATGATGATAGTAGAAGACTAAGTCCTGTTTAAAAGTCTAAAACTCATTCCCCTCTCCACTACATCCTGAGCAACCAGTGGGATGGACGGAGCCAGAGCTAAGGACCTGCCTGCCAGCCAACCCTTTATTTTTCCCTCAGACTTCACCTCTGCCACCCAACCTTTCATTATTCACTGCTACCACCCTTTCTCTCTCTCTCTCTCTCACCCACACACAGACACACATACACTAGCTTAATTTGAGGACATGCATCATGCTGCTTTTCTTGATAGCAAAAATTGTTAATTATGGCTCTGCCCAGGAAATAGGCAAAGATCCCAGGAGCTCAGGCCTTGACAGTAGGGAGCTGCACTTCTCTTTGGACAAAGAGTCAGACTAGACTTAGTGACAAATTCTAAATTGGTGTGAGACTTTCCGATTTCCTTGAAGCATAATGCTCCATTGATTGCAAGCTGAGTCATATATTGAATCTGCTTCTCACACTGTCAGTGGGAAGTGTAATTCCTGAATGACTCCCAGCAGACATTTATAGATTTTTCAGTCTGTTAAGTTATAAAAGATATTCGAAGTCTTTTTTTCCTGAAGACCTTTAAATAAATCTTGATCTCAACAGCAAAGCCATTGAACATAATCACATTCACACACTGGGAGTGATCTGCATGGAAGCAAGAGTTAGGTTAACGAGGATAGAAAAACAATCAAGTAAGTGTGTAAAGGAAGAATGAACAGAGGACTGAAGACTGGAGCTCCACCTTGCAGTGTGCTCTTATTTAAGAGGTAGAAGAAAGAAAACCAGCTATTTAAGGAGACAGGACAAAGATGGGAATGAGAACTTGCTTAGGGTGCCAGGACAGAAATACAAGAAAAAAAAATACTTCAACACCACTCATTATTAGAGAAATACAAATGAAAACTACAATGAGGTATCACCTGACACCAGTCAAAATGGCCATCATCAAAAAATCTACAAACAAGAGATGCTGGCAAGGGTGTGGAGAAAAGGGAACCCTCTTGCACTGTTGGTGGGACTGTAAACTGATACAGCCATTATGGAGAACAGTATGGAGATTCCTTAAATATCTAGGAATAAAGCTACCACATGACCCAACAATCCCACCACTGTGCATATTCCCTGAGAAAATCATAACTGAAAATGACACATGTATCCCAGGGTTCACTGCAGCACTCTTTACAATAGCTAAGACATGGAATCAACCTAGATGCCCATTGACAGATAAAGAAATTGTGGTACATATATATGAAGGAATATTACTCAGTCATAAAAAGAATGTATTTGAGTCAGTTCTAGTGAAGTGGATGAACCTAGAGCCTATTATACAGAGAGAAATAAGTCAGAAAGAGAAAAACAAATATAGCATATTAACACACATACATGGAATCTAGGAAGATGGTACTGCTTAACCTATTTGCAGGGCAGCAATGGAGAAACAGACATAGAGAAAGACTTGTGGACACAGTAGGGGAAAGAGAGGGTGGGACGAATTGAGAGAGTAGCATGGAAACATACATTACCATAGGTAAAATAGACAGCCAGTGGGAATTTGCTGTATGATGCAGGGAGCTCAAACCCAGCGCTCTGTGACAACCTAGAGGAGTTGGATGGGGTAGGAGATGAGAGGGAGGTTGAAGAAGGAGAGGACATATGTTTACCTATGGCTGATTCATGTTGATGTATGGTAGAAACCAACACTATATTGTAAAGTAATTACCCTCCAATTAAAAATAAGTACTTTTAAAAAAAAAAGAAAAGAAAGTGCTAGGAAATTAGTGCTTTCCTATCCTTGCTGCAGCGCAACAGCCCTTAACTTAGTCAATGACTAACTAGAGTTGGTGTATAAATACCCCAGGTTCCACACCCCTTAGGATAATTCTGAGCACATGTTCTGCACGGACTCTCAGAGTTCCTGTGCAGCATTAAGTTCTAATCACAGTGGTAACTGACTTGATAGGCTACCATTTATTGCCTCTGTTCCTTTTTCTTTCTCACTTTCCTTACTGTTGCTTCCTGGCATCATCTAAAAAAGACTACAATGAGAAAAGGTCATTGATCAGATAGCCTGAAGATTCCTAAGAGATCAAGATCTGTCAAATGGAAAATGCAGAAGCAACATGAGGAATTAGAGACAGAAATAGAAAACTCTTGTCAGAAGTTTAGCTTTTAGAAGAAGGAAGGAAACGGGATGGGGGTAGTGGCATTGATGGGGCAATGTTGCTCAGTCACTCAGTCATGTCTGGATCTTTGCAACCCTATGGGCTGCAGCCCAGCAGATTCCTCTGTCCAGGAGCCTCTGTTCCTGCCTCAGTTCAGGCCATTAGCATCTCTTGCATGAACTATAATGGTCTCCTAAGTCATCTCACTGCTTTTAGTTTTGGCCCATTCAACACATTCTTCACACTCCTGCCAAATAGATTTCCTGCTGTTTAAAACATCTCCATTCTTTGTTACATGCTTGTGTGTGTGTGTGTGGTGTGTGTGTGGTATGTGTGTGTGTGTGTGTGTGGTGTGTGTGTGTGTGTGTGTGTGTGTGTGTGTGTGTGTGGTGTGGTGTGGGGAGCGGGTTATGAGAGAGAGAAAGACTCTAGAAGGATGTTCATGGAGAAAATGGTGTCAAGGACCCCAGCTTTCTGGGTCCTTTCCCATCTCCTTTCTGTAGGTTCAAAACCAGATAATGACTCCTCCAAAGATAATGAATCTTTTCCCGGGGTCAGTCCCTGTGAACCAGGATAAAGTCAGGAAAGACATCCCCTGGTATTTTTCATGTACGGATGACAGCCCCTAGTGGAGCGCCCACAGTTAAGAAGCAGAACTGAAGGAGGGTCATGATACAGACAGAAAGCTCAAGGTGCAGGAACCATCCTAAGGTAAGCATCTTCAAGGCAAAGGCCAACTTGGCAAGACACAAGAAGGGGATCTCTTTTTTCTTAGAAAATTCTTATTTCAAAAGTTGGTTATGGACTGAGGAGGGAGACGTTCCCATCCTAGATCTCATATGGCCCAACAACACCCCCCAGACAGTGGTCTTTGACCTGAGGCTTGTATAGCTCTAGAGACACTTGAAGATTTTCTTATTTTTTTTCTGCTAAATGGCTGATGTGGGTTTGCATCCTGTCCTACCTACTATTTTACGGTTATCCTTCTCCTTCTTTACAAAAGAGAGTCACACCTGTCACTCATCCCGAATCTTACTATGGTGTACCAAAAAAGGGTGTGAGTGTATTGGGGTGGAGGAATTTGATAATTTTGTGTTGGTGCTGAGGTGAATCACTGGATTACAAAACTTTTTGTAAGCAAGGTGTTTCCTATTCTTTCTTCAATAAATTGAAGGAGGATCTAATCAAGTTATCAGCTGACAGCTAAAAGAAAATAAATTTTTATAATATATAATTCTATTATTTTGTGGCATATAACTTAGAGGAATTTGAAGCCCTGAGTGACATTTATTTATAACAAAATGCCTTTCATCTCCATCATCTTATTCATATAAATAAGATTTCTCAGGGCTCACACATATATAGGCAAACGAAAAAGAAATATTGTTGCTACTGGATGCTATCTTGTTCCAGCAATAAATAATTTTCATCCATCTATTCATGAACTAATTTTTTAAATAGGCCTCCACTTCATTAATAAACTTACTCTAATTTTAATCTTGATGTTTAGTATTACTTATCAAAACTTGGGGTATATTTATATTGTTTTAATCAAATAAGTACTTATATTAATTGTAATGATAACTCAATCCATAAGAAGTATTTAAATGATTTCTAGTGTAGGCTAATGGTCATAGCAAACGTTTTAAAATTCCATTTCAATTTATATACACAATTTTGTCACAAAGAAGCATGATAGTGTGATCAATAACAGACTGACAAGCATAAAAATATAATTCTGTGAAGGAAGTGAGATGGAAATATAAGTTCAAGGAGAAAAAAAGATGCAATGAAATTTTGCAGTACAAAATTTTCTACTGAAAAAAAGACTGTTCATGTATATTTTAAATGCATATTGGTTGGAGGATGGTACTGCACTGCTTTGGTATTTAAATTCTACTGGATTCATTTAAAACAGTTTATTTTAAAATACCAATATTTATAAAGCACCAGAAAGTATATCCTTTGCCATGATTAAACTTATGATAAACATTTTAAAGTTCAACTTAAAAATATGCAAGAAATGCACAGGATATATAGTTTTCAAATTATTTTAAGGAACATAAGAGCAAAAATGTTTGAAGCCCACTGAGTTACGACTGTTTTATTTTGTTTTAAATTAACCATCACCATAAAAGGGCTCCCAGTCCTGATAATGCTCCTTATCACCGAGGATAAACTTCTTAGCATTGAGCCAGGCTCATAAAGTTCTATCTGCCTACTTCAGATTCCACCAACTTCCTATTTGGCCTACCCCCTCCTTTTGCCTCATTTTCTACTTGGCACCCCTCTCACATGGGATCCTTACAACTCCTCCCCAAACCACCATCTCATTCTGTACCTCAGGCATTTGCTCAAACTTCTCCTTCTGCCTGGGATGCTCCTCAACTCTCCCCTTAGTTCCCCTTCTCCATCCAACAGGGAATTTCAATCTCAAACTGTCATTCATAACGGGTCGTTCATTAGCGTGACCAACCATCCCAGTTTTCCCAGGACTGAAAGATTTCCTCAGAATGAGGGACTTTCAGCAATAAAACCAGAACAGTCCCAGGTCAAACAGGATAGTTGGTCACTTCACTATTCTGTGTTCAAGGAATTCACAATGTGGTTTGGGAAAAGCAACCCCAACTTTAGGGTGTTAGGGTCTTTCTTCCCACTGACCACCTCTCACCTGTGGGAGATAATCACTCTTCTGTGTTCTTAAAGCCCTTTCTTAGGATAATGCAATTCAAATGCTGTAACACTTTAAGCTACTATATTCCCAATTATGAACTCACACTTCAAAGAGCAGCTCCTTGTGATCTTAAAAGAAACACTCTCTTCTAGTTAATTAAACTCATTAAGCTTGCATATTCAACTCCTGCCAGTACATGCCTTAGATCACTTCAAAATAATTGATCTGCAAAGATTAGGGTTTGTAATCTCCTAAATATAATTTTGAGAAGAGCATTATAAATTTCCTGTGACTGTATGAATATGTGTCGGGGGAGGTGGAAGATGGAAAGTTGAGTCTAAGTCATTGAAGTGTTTCCAGAATTTCTCAAGGTCAGATTGTGATCAGGAGTGAAGAAGCCATAGAGACGTGTTACCTGACTGAGCTCCAATCCAGTAACATGATAGCATCTACTTTATTGAATTATTGAAAGCATTGAAAGAGGCAGCATAGCAACTTGGTTAGAAACACAGATCCTGGAGTTAGGCTGTTCTTGGCTTGAAATCTGTCTCTCTAGCTTACTAGCTACGTGACCTTGGGCAAGTCACTAGAACATCTCTGTATCCCAAGTTCTTCATCTGTAAAATGGGGATAACAATAGAAGATGCCTCACAGGTTTCCCATGAGGATTAAATGAATTAATATGTGCAAAGTGCTTAGAGCGGTGCCTGGCACACAGTAAGTGATATAGAAGTGTTTACAAAGAAATGCATGGAAAGTGCCAGGAGCATTAACAGAAGCCAGGGATATATACATATATATAAGCTATTATTGTTTTTATAGGCATCTTTCTCAGCTAGAATCTCTAAACTTTCAGAGAATAACTGGATTCAACAGGAGTTCAACAAATTACTGAACCATGAAGATAGATTTTCTAACTCTCTACTGAGAGTTCTTTGTTCAAATTATTTAGGGCTCACTGAGAAAAGACTTTGAGAGATAGATTGTTTTTTGCATTGATAAGAAAATCTGACAATTGACAATAGAATTATCTTAAACAAACTGTTTTATATTAGCAAGGGCATCCCTGAGGTTTTCATTCAAATGTTTCATTTCCATCATTGTTCTGCTTGCAGGGGAAGGGAGGCCAGCATTTGCAGCATGGTTCAGAGTCCAGGTCAGCAGGCAGCCTTCCTCAGCAGGGCTCCCCTTGGTACACAGGACTGTGAAACCAATTTTGGGTTACCATGGTAACTAAGGGAGGTTCTGGAAATTTTTCCAAATGAAACATTCATTCAGGGCATCAACAGGCATGGCCTGGGGGGAGGAGGGGGTGGGGAGAGGGACAAAAATGCACTGTCCCTGACCCCACCAAGTTCACAAGTCTATTGGATAGAAAGAGTATTTTAAAAAATCATTGTGTTAAAAAGATGCTTTTTAAAAACATTTTAAAGCTTCTGAAATCAGATGTGTCAATGGATGAGTTCATTTAACATATGGGTTCTCCCTATTAGTAATAGATATAGACCCAGATATCTATTACTAAGTTAATAGATTAAAAGATGTCTTACAATCTGTAACTGCTTGGAACTGAAGAAATTTGGTATACTGCTGTGCCCTGTGCTGTGACTGAAGCCTGTTCAAAGGACAGAAGGGACCAAGTGTTGGAGGGAGGGAGAAGCAGCAGAAATGTAGTTGAGCTCCCCAGGAAGCGTTCTGCAAATTTTTGCCTTGGGTCTGAATTATTTGGATACAGAAAAAGATACAGGACTGTACCAGCAGGATGCAAATCAAATTCCCCCTACCTTCTCTCTCTTTCAACATGCCACACCAGCCTTACCTTATTACACAGAGATGACAGAAAGATGAAAGGAATAGAACTTGCGTGGCAAGGCTTGTGCCCACAGATGGCCATCTGTGAGCACTGATCCCTGGCTCTTGCAGCCTAGGCAGCAAGAGGCAGACCTGCTGAGGGAGGCTCTGTCTGTTGTATCCACTTTTAGCATGGCTACTCTCAGGGGCACCTTCAGTCAAACTAATAAGAAACCCTACATATACTATAAAGTGCCAGCACCACACTCTTCCTTGTGAACTGGAGGGAGAGTACTGTCCAAAAACCAAGAATAGCAAACACTTACATAGACCTTTCTGTGTAAAAACTCTGACACTGTTCTAAGAGGCTTACACAGTGAATTCATCTAATACACACAACAACTTTATAGATATGACTATCCCTATTGTGGATTTCCCAGGTGGCTCCGTGGGTAAAGAATCTGCCTGCAAAGCAGGAGACTCAGATTCAGTCCCTGGTTGGGAAGATCCCCTGGAGGAGGGCATGGCAACCCACTCCAGTATTCTTGCCTGGAGAATCCCCATGGACAGAGGAGCCTGGTGGGCAATAGCCCATAGGATCTTAAGAGTCGGACACGACCGAAGCGACTGAGCATGCATTCCCATTGTGGTCTTCCCTGGTGGCTCAGTGGTAAAGAATCTGCCTATAATGTAGGAGATCTGGGTTCAGTCCCTGGGTTGGGAAGATCCCCTGGAGGAGGGTATGATAACCCACTCCAGTATTCTGGCCTGGAGAATCCCCATGGACAGAGAAGCCTGGCAGGCTAGAGTCCATAGCGGGTTGCACAGAGTTGCACACTACTGAAGCAACTAAGCAGCAGAAGCAGCAGCATCTCCACTGTACTGATAAGACAAAAAAGGCATAGAGGTGAAATAACCTGCTCTCAGCACCACATTCTACAAAGCACCGAGACATGAACTCAGTCTGAATTTAAAGTCCAAGTTCTCTACCTTCTGCTGCTTCTCAGGCTTGCTGTGAGTTAGACAAGCCCACATGGGGGTCCAGGACCATACAGACAGCTCTTAACTTTGCCTTTCGTGGTATATTCCCATCCTTAGAGAGTAGAGAGCAGGGAGAAGAAACAAAGGTGGGCAAGGCTTCTATTGAACTTGAATGTCTAGCTACTGCTGCTGATGTGGGATCAGGTGGGGTGAGGGTTCCTGACACTCAGGCCACCTCATGTGGCCAACTCCTCATAGATAAAAAAGAAACCTCTCCCTTTTGCGTCCTTTCCAGCTCTTCATCCACAGGCCTTTCATTCATTTACCCAGAGGTCTTGAGGGACAGAGAACTAAAGAACAAATGCTCAAATCCAAAAACATGAAAGCCTATGACTGACAAAGAAAACACTTCTGGAGACAGAATATAGACTGGGAAGTTGCCAGCTTGTGATCACTGGTCTATTTCTTATTTATTTATTTTTTGACTCTGCTGGGTCTTTGTTGCTTCATGAGCTTTTCTCCAGTTGCAGTGAGCAGGCTACTCTCGAGCTGCAGTTCACAGGTTTCTTGTTGAAGTGGCTTCTCTTGTTGCAGAGCAGGAATTCTAGGCGTAGGGGCTGTAGTTGTTGCAGCTCCCAGGGCTCTAGAGCCCAGGCTCAAATGTGGCGCAAGGGCTTCCCTGCTCCGTGGCACATGGGATCTTCTTGGACCAGGGATCAAACTGGTGTCTCCTGCACTGGCAATCTGATTCTTTACAAGCTGTCTATTTCTTTGTTCCCTGCTCATAGCCAGAGCCTCACTTACAATGCAAGAGACCCAGATTTGATTCCTGGGTCAGGAAGATACCCTGGTGAAAGAAATGGCAACCCACTCCAGTATTCTTGCCTGGAGAATTCCATGGACAGAGGAGCCTGGTGGGCCACAGCCCATGGGATCACAAAGAGTCGGCCATGACTAAGCACAAGAGAGCACCCCTTTCTGGTGCTCAGCCTCTAAGGAACTGTCACCTTGGCATCCTGTCCCATCCTAATCCCTTGAGGGATAGCCCAGGAGAGGCTTTGTTGATCTGGGTCTTAAAGGATGGGTATGAGTTTGCCGGGGAGGAGTTTGACAGTGAAGAAAAATGTAGAAAGAAGTAGCAAGAGCAAGGTCCTCCCTGGTGGTTCAGTGATTAGGAATCTGCTTTGTAATGCAGGGTATGTGGGGTCCATCCCTGGCCAGGGAACTAAGAGCCCACATGCTTCAGAGCAACTAAGCCCACACACCACAACTAGAGAGCCCTTGCCCCACAGTGAAGAACAAGCACAGCCAAAATAATAACAGTAGCAAAAGCAAAAACTGAGGGGTAGAACACTTAGGAGACTGCTTGAGGATTTGTGGGTGATTTTATGTGACTGGAGAGTATGGGCTTTGGAGGAGGCTGGAGAGGGAGGCAGGGCTCAGTAGCATTCCAGCATCTACTGAGGAAACTTAGCTTTTACCCTGGAGTTGTGAGAGAAGTCCTTCGAGATTTTAAGCTAGAAAGTAGGATACTTTGATTTCTGTTTAGAATCTTCACCCTGACAGCTGCAAGGAGATGATTAGAACCAGTAGGGAGCTGCCAGGAGGCCAGGCTACTTGAACCAAAGCAGAGGCTCTCAGGAGGAAGTGCAGAGGTCCCAGGGATAATTAGCTTATAGGAAGGATGGTGTTCAGTGATGTGGTGGGGGGGCGGGTAGGGAAGAGAACACTGCAGTATGGATAATGTTCGAGCTGGTTCAGGAAAACAGTCTAGAACATGACTTTGTAGAATCTGTATCATTTTGACTTGAATTTATCCTTGAATTGTCTCAAACTAATATGAGTAAATCTCTGTAGAACTGCTTTAAAAGTTCATTCTGTTCTAGTCCAGTTGTAACTGAGATTAACAGTTACAGTTTCCTCTGTAATTGTAGCAGAGGTGGGGGGGGGAGGGAAGCACAGAACCCACTTGTGAGGAAATGCGGAGGAACACAGGCAGTAATACGGCAGTGGTAGGTGGGCACGTAGCTGGAGTGTTATGTTATGGAGTGTTAGCTCCATAACTCTTGGTAGCTCCCATGTTCTCTTGGTTCCTCTCTCTCTCTAACTCTCTCAAAGCTTCCAACCAGCACTGTCCATCTTCAGTTTTCCAGCCTTTAATTGACTGACTCCTCAGAAGCAGGCACCTCTGATCTATTTAGTCAATCCCCTGAAAAGGCAAAACGACACTTAGTCACACGGATCCCCAAATCTCCAGATTCAGGACAATTATCAGCTAGAGAAGGGGTGGGTAGGTAACAGGGAAAACTGCTCTTTGAATCAAGGTCTCCCTGGGGAGATGAGCTGTGGGTGGCTCAGTGCTCAGAGGTTTTGCTCAGAATGAACCACAAGGATTGGGAGGCATGAGAGTCAGCTTTGAGCTGACTCACAAGGGACAGTGCCAAGGCACGGGAGACATGAAATTCAGCAAATAAAATAAGGCCGTGAACTTCACCTTCAGCGGTAGGAAATCCAACTGCCTATACGGACCATTCAAGAGTGAAGTGGGCGGGGGAGACTGGTACCCTGGAGCAGGTATGTCTCATCCAGAAGGGGCAACTCCCACGCAGCTCCAGCCAAGACCCTGTGGCAACGTGGGCCCAAGGAAGGGAGGGCTGCCAACTTCTCAAGAGGAGGCAGAAGTTCAGTTTTATGAGGCATCTCCTGGTCTGGGGATATTGGCAATTAATTCAAAGTTTAAAGACAGTGAGCAGGCCAAACAAAGCTCACTTGTTGGGTGGGTTTGGCCCAGCAGCTACCAAGTCGTAATCTCTGCTCGGAAACTAGACATTAAGCTCTGAATTTCAACAATCCAGAGCTAGAACAGGAAAGATGGTGGAGATATCAGGAGGTGGGAAAGAGGCAAATGGTTCATCGGACTGGAGGAGTCATTAGTCCAATTCCTAATGGCATAGATGGGGAAACTGAGGCTTGAGAAGACAAGTACTGAGGGGCACAGGGTTTCAGGGAACCCGTGGCATTTGTATCAAGAACAAGGAGCTCAGAGCAAGTTTGAGAAAAGCAGCTCTGAGCCGGCCTGACGCGTTTGCTCCTCTCCCTTCAGTCTCCTGTTTGCTTATTTATTTAGTTCCCTAGTTTGCAGCTGTGACTGATACGTATGTCCTTTTCTGAACTCTGGGTTCTCCCCATTGGACTCCTGGAGGCTGTCTTGGGCTTCATCTGGAGTCCAGCCCAGACCTCTCATCCTGAAGCTGGTGCTATGTCTGAGTCTGCTGGCACTGTTCCCCACCCCCACTCCTCTTGGGGCCTGTCTGAGCCCCAACTGTGCTGGTGTGACAGGGCAAAAATAGCCCTGGATCTCAGTCTGCCTGAGTCCTGTGTTCTGTCCACTCAGACACACTGCTTCCCAGGATTAATGTCTCCTGCAGAGTGAAAGGGAGAAGGCAATGGCACCCAACTCCAGTACTGTTGCCTGGAAAATCCCATGGATGTTGAGGAGCCTGGTAGGCTGCAGTCCATGGGGTCCCTAAGAGTCAGACACGACTGAGTGACTTCACTTTCACTTTCCACTTTCATGCATTGGAGAAGGAAATGGCAACCCACTCCAGTGTTCTTGCCTGGAGAATCCCATGGACGGAGAAGCCTGGTAGGCTGCAGTCCGTGGGGTCGCACAGAGTCGGACACAACTGAAGTGACTTGGCGGCGGCAGAGTGGAAATGCAGATTTGAATATTGGTTTTGAACATGAACTATAAAGTGAGTCTGAGTACATTTCAGTTTTGGTTCTTCTCACCCTTTTTGCCCTCTCATAGTCAGGGCCAACTTATCTGTTAGGCACAGCAAGCACAGCATCGAGGATCTGTGACACTTGAAAGGGACCACCATTTTTTTTTTTTTTTTGGAAATCAGAATATGGATTTCCCTAGTGGTCCAGTGGTTAAGACATCATCTTCCAATGCAGGGGTTGTAGGTTCGATCCCTGGTTAGGGAGCTAAGATCCCACATGCCTCAGGGCCAAAAAATTGAAACAGTATTGCAACAAATTCAATAAAGACTTTAAAAATGGCCCACATTAAAAAAATATTTTAAAAAATCAGAATGAAAATAAATACAATGACTATATAAAAATGAATCCAGTATACTTAATGCCAGTGAACTGTACACTTAAAATGGTAAATTTTCTGTGATGCATAATAAAACACCAAAAAAAAGTGAATGCAGCAGCCTGGATTGTATTAATCTTTATACCAACAATCATAAAATACAATTAAAAAAAAAATTAATGGAAAAAAAGGCCTACAAATTCAAAATGCCAAGGCTCATGGAAGTCATAATTCAGTTCTACTAATAATGAATAGTTGGTTAATTCATATCAATAATGAGGTTTGTATTTATGGGCCAAATCATATGGACTGCCACTTGTCCATGGCTAATTATGTCCATGGCCTAAATATGAAGGCTACACACCAAGATCTAGGCTCCCAGCACCTGTCACCTGGTGACAGCTACGAAGATTGTAAATGATTTAGACGAGATGCTGAAGACAGTGGTTGTGAGAACCTTGTTAGTTCCAGTTTCCACAGTACAGGTTCCCGCTTCACACAGTAAACCCAGACACTTGGAGGTAATCAATTTTATTCCAAAGTGCATTTTTTATATTTTTTAAAAAATTAACAAGTCTTCCTCTTGGCCTACCAAAACAACCTTTTGGTGGCTCTCCCTGCCCGGACTTTTGCTCCCATCCAACCCAGTATGGTCTTTGTAAACTTCTATTTCCCCGAAATAAGATTCTTCAGTGACTCCCAATATTTTCATTATTACAAAAACTCGATGGGGATCCCACATTTACTCAAGCAAGTAAAACAAATGAACTCAAAACTGCTTGAGTTTGGCCTAGAATTGTACCAGCATGCTTGGCTTAATTAATCAATTTTGGGAAAACAAATGTGTGTTTTTTCCAGTCCCATGCTGTGTTTTGCAAAGAGGTCTCTCACACAAAGGCCCTTGGGGAAAAGATCATGAATGGGTCCTGAGAAGTGCCAAGGCATGGGGGCCCCTGCCTTGGCACCCCTGGAAGTGCCTGGGAGGGTCAGGCCAACTGTTACTGTTACTCAGCTGTTACTCCAGCCACAGAGAAATTACTGACTAGCTGACTCTGGGACTCCAGGAGAGGGGGAGGGGACGATGAGGAGTCATCACATTAAAATTCAATGCAAAGTGAAAGCTTGTCTTGAACAAGGGTGAATGACTCAGCAAGAAACCTGTTTCCAGGATTTAGTTGCTGCTCTCTACAATTTCTATATTACACAAAAAGCACATACTTATTATCTACTTGAAATAATTCCGTAACTCACCAGATGGCAAGTAAGCAACAAACACATTTCCTGGAATGTGTTTTAAGTCTTAAGTGAAAGGACTGCTTAGGGTCACAGCTACTTGGTGTATCTGGTCTTTGTGAGAAAACTGTCCTTTGGCAGCATGAAAGAGGCTTTGGTTTTTTAAGTCTAGTTCTGCTTGTTCATCTTTATAGCATGTAGTTATCATCTCCCCCTCCCAATTTGGGGGGAAATCAATAAATGCATACTCAGTTCACTTTTTATTTTATTAATTTTAAATTTATCTTTATTTATTTATTTTTATTACTTGGCTGCACTGGGTCTTAGTTGCAGCATGCAGGATCTTTTTTTTTTTTTTCCCAATAATAGAGCTATTTTATTAAACATATGAATGTACTTATTTTGTACAACACGCATTTCTTTCTTTCCTCTGCCCCAGGAAGCCAGCGCTCTAGAACCCCATGTTTATAAAACACACTTTGGCAGCTACTATGACAAGGTGAAAAAGTGCAATTCTGAAAGTAACAACACATAACCAAAGCGGGGAACAAAAAAGGCAGAGGTGAGTGGGCCCAGTGCTGCTCATCTTCTCTCAAGAGGAAACAATTTAAGAATAGAAACTCTTGAGCATTATTTAAGCAGTACTGCCCAACTCTCTTGGTAGCATCTCTCTTTCAATTCCATTTATCTTGATGTTGTAACTAACTAATCTGTTATTTCTTTAAGAAATTCTGCCCTGGTTTATATCCTTTTCAGTGGCCCATATCCCTTTGAGCTTCAAAAACACAGAAGTCACTCAGTCATGTCTGACTCTTTGCGACCCCATGGATTGTAGCCCACCAGGCTCCTCGGTCCACGGGATTTTCCAGGCATGAATACTGGAGTGGGCTGCTGTTTCCTTCTTCTAAGCATGCAGGATCTTTAGTTACAGCATGAGAACCCTTAGCTGTGGAATATTTGTTCCAGTTTTCTGACCAAGGATGGAACCCCAGAGTTTTAGCCACTGAACCACTAGGGAAGTCCCTTCTTACTTTATTTAAGTAGTACTTATTAGATGCTTTCACTGTGCTATTCTGGACCTAGGAGCCACAGCAGCGAACAATTCACAGTTCTTAATGACAGCTGTTTGGGAGTTCAGGTTTATGTGGTATAGGTGGGCATGTGACCTTGGTTATTTCTTAGCATAATCTCTCCCCTTAACTACCAGTAACTGACTCAGAAATGTGCATGTGTCTTAGATGAGGTTCCCTAGATGAAGAACCTGAGGCAAGGATTCAGAGATAAGAAAGGCAGGGTGTGCTCTTAGGAGAAACATGTAAGGGGGTGAGGGAAGAAAGATAAAAAAGAGGAAAGAAACAAACAGAGAGCTGGTGTAGAGGAATATAGAGAATCAGAGTCCTGATGGCACTGTCTCACAACCAGCTGTATAAACAGGCAGGTAGCCTTGGACAAGGTGATGTTCAGCTGGGCAAAGTATAAAAGCTGAGTCCTGGAGGCACAAATATTTAAGGAGGGGACCAAAGAAGAAACACTCATGGAGGATGCTCAGAGGTCAGAGAAACAAGAATCTAAACTGAAGAAGAGGTTTTGAGCCTGTGTCAGTGAGGCTTTGCATAAATTCCTTTAGGAAATTAGTGTAGTGGAATATCTCTGGGCAGCACCTTCCCCCTTTTCTAGATCTCCTGCAACTGTGAAATGGATATGTTCACTGTTGCCTCTAAATCAACCCCCCCACCCACCCATGGACATGATCCCTTGCATAGTTCCTGATCACTCTGGAGTCCTGTCTCCTCTGGCCACAGTTTATTAGAACCTATGGAAATGAATCCAAAGGCAACCAAATTCTCTGATTAATCTAAGCTGAAAAGTCAAATGATTGACTCTGATGGATATTTTAATAAAAAACCATAGACAGTGAACCTAAATCAGCACAGGAACAAGTCAGCACCACAGCTAACAGGAAACAAAAATAAAGAAAGAAGGGTCACCTTGAGAAGAAAGAAGAAACTGGTCTCACAGAGAAACAGGTTAATAAAGCAAATGCAAAAGAAGCAGAAACCAAGAGCTATACCACTTTGTGAGAATGGCAGGGGTAGCTTTGTTACTGAGTCCAAGCTCACTCTGTTCACTGCACGACATGCCCATGAATCCCAGAGACAGAGTTGAGGCAAGGACAAGGGCTTATTCCGAAGGCTGGCTGACCAAGAAGAAGGCAGACTAGTGTCTCAAAGTAACCATCTTGTCAGGGTCTGGATGCGTGTCTTTTGTAGGGTCAGAGAAAGAAGCAGAAAGAAGCGATGAGGAACTAAAGTCAAAAGGCAGAATAGAGAGGGAGAGCAGGATTGAGAAGGGAAATAAAGTGAAAGGGTCTTCAGTGTTGCATAACATCTCCAAGGGATTGACCAGCCTTTGGAAGTGGTGTGTTAATCTCTTCCTTTTGTTATAGCTTTTCACAGGTGGGCAGGGTCAGATTATCTCTCTATGAGCTGAACAAAGGCATTGTAGTTTACAGTCAGGCAGAGGGACAGGGTCCTCTGAGGCAGGCCATTATACATGATTGTAATTAAAAAAGCAATGAAAAGCAAGTCAAAGAAACAGTTCCACCATGGAGTCAGGCTTGGCTTTCTCTGCAACAGCTTCTCATCCTGACTTTCTAGTTTGAGTCCCATGTCACCAGTGCAGCCTCATTTCCTACCCTCAGATGCTTAAGACATTGTTCATTGACCTCTTACAATAATATACCCTTCACATAAGCTAACCCAAATATCCTGTTCTATGACCAGTCCTCTCTGAATTATGAGACAGTATGCCTATTACATCTCTGTGGCCCATTAAACAGATGTGTATTATTTAGACAGTATGGTAGATGGATTTATTAGCACCAATTCTTCACCTTTGCCTGCAAACACACCTTTTGCCATGTGACTTTATTGTTCCTTTCATTAGAGGCAGAATATATTTCTCCTTATTGTGTGTAAAGCTTTGGGATTCTCTTTGGCCAAGAGGATATTATTGGACACTATGCATGGGAAAGCTTAAAATCTGTTCGTGCAATTCAGCTTGCCCTCTTGCATCTCGGCTGTCACAATGAGAACTGTCCTAAGGAACAATTGCCCTCACAGCCTGAGCCTTAGACTGAACGTATATGGAGCATATCTGAGCCCCATTTTCAATGAAGAGCCAAACACAGGTGAACCCATAGCTTGAAGCAGAGCCAGCCAATCAAATCCAGTCTAGATCAGTCAACTCTCTGATACACAAGCAAAAATAAATGAGTTTGGGATCATTTGCTACACAGAATTATTGTGACTATAGCTCACTAACACATCCACTAACAATTCCTGGAATATTCCAACCAAGTAATGCTATTACCATCTTTCTACACGTATTGAAATTTCCTTGGCCTTCCCCTTAGTTCATAGGGGGACCTCTGTTGTGGGCTCAGCTTTGCGCATCAGGCCTCACAGTATCCCAGCTGTCATCAGGCTCTGCTGGAAACACGAACTTCCATTCTCCTCAGGGTCCATGCTAAAATCATCATTCTTCAAGCTCATGGCTCAAGTCTAGCAAGGCTGGTGGATCCTACCTATAACAGGTGCTGAGTTTTGGAGCCTAACGGCAAAGCAGTGCCTACTACCTTCTTTCTGCCACAACCAGACCATGAGATAGTTAAGTAAGAAGGCCCCCAGACACTGGTAGGTAATTCATTTACATAAATTCTTTTGTTTAATCCTCATAGTAAGTCTTGACATATTATTATAAAGTGGTATATTATCTCCACTTTTCTTTGAAGATTGAGAGAATTTTAGTGTTATGGCCAAGGTCACCAGCTGGTTAATACAAGAATGAAGCAGGACTCCAGTCTCCTAAATCGTAGTTGGTGTTTTTCCCTCTGTACACCAATGTGTCCTCCACCCTGATATGTCCCGTTCCCTTCAGCACACATCAGCTTAACCCAGCTGGGAGGGGACTCAGTAGTCATGGAGTCCAATTCTCTTACTTCAGAGGAGAGATTAAGTGAGTTTAAGGCAGTAGAAAATTGGGGATTGGAATCCAAACCTCATGACTGAGATTGAGGGCATGTTCAGGGCACCAGGCTGTCCTAGCCCTTGGAAGGTACTAAAATTCTTTTGCCAAGGGAAGAGTATTTATTTTTACAAGGTCACACTGTTAAGAGAAACACAAAAAGAAACGCTGCCTGGTGATTGTTCAGTGTATTCCAAATTATGGAACATTTTCACATCTAAGATATCCTTTGAGCCTTCCACCAGCCCTGGAAGTCCCCAAGTTCTGGGCCCAGTGTCATTTCTCCCTGGAGACTCAGAGTGATTGAGTGTTCCACTCAAAAAAGAACTGGGACAGGAGGAGGGCTGGCTTCTGTGCTGACCTATCAGTTCTGCCTCCTGGTTGCATGCAAGCTGAGAGAGGCCCTTCCTGGAGACTCCACTGCACACTGCGAGTGCAGGCTGGGCTGCATCACCCTTGGCCTCTGTTGGCTCGTGTTTCTTGCATTTCAAGGAGCCAGCAGGCTGAGGGCCAGAAGAAGATCTCATTAAGGGATATGAAACATATGCTTCACTGCTCCTTTGTTGCTGTCAAACAAGAAGACTGAAGAATTAAGCGTTGATGAATTTCTGGAAGTGAACAAAGATAGTGCCAGAGCCAAGAAGGCAAGAGAAAACACCAACTTTTAAAAGTGACAAAATCCAAACTTAAAGAGACTGTACAGTTTCAAGCAACTGACTATTTGTCCAACCTTGGAATGATTCCTCTCCCCTTCTCCATACTCGAAAGCTTGCAAATGTTATTTTGAAAACATATCCTCCAAGGATTAGCAATGCTTTTGTGGGACTAGTCAGTGATGAATCAGAAATTTAAAATGAACTTTTACAATTTGAAGTTAGGATTCTCCAGCTGTATTTTTACTTTTCTAAAATACAACATCGAAGACCACCTCCTTCCATCTGGGCAGCCGGGCCACTCGGCTGTGGTGCGTATCTCCTTGGTGAATGTTTTATATGTGGTAACCTGCCATTCAGATCCCCTGCATTGCAGGATTGCCGTCCCAGCCATTGGGAGTGCTGTTAGCAGACAGCCTTTGGCCTTCAGTTCCTTCAGAGGTTGTCTCGTCTGTAGAGATTTGCTTCACCTAAGGTTAGTCTTTCAGGGCAGGCCATATTCAATGAAAAAAGATGCAGGAAATAAAGACCTAGCCACCTGACTCCAACTTGGGAAAACTTTGAAGGGCCATTCTCACTCTTATACTCCGTTTGAGGGAGCCAAGGCCACTGCTGGCCTTGCACTGGAGTTTGCTTTCTCACTCTGTCAGTTCCTGCTTCTTTCCCCTTCGTTCAGCAAGGGTTGGTTCTGAGGGCACTTCCCCATAAATAGCCAGCACACTAAACTCCATTTTCAATCTGCTTGCTGCTGCTACTGCTAAGTCGCTTCAGTCGTGTCCAACTCTATGCGACCCCATAGATGGCAGCCCACAAGGCTCCCCTGTCCCTGGGATTCTCCAGGCAAGAACACTGGAGTGGGTTGCCATTTCCTTCTCCAATGCATGAAAGTGAGAAGGGAAAGTGAAGTCGCTCAGTCGTGTTTGACTCTTAGCGACCCCATGGACTGCAGCCCATCAGGCTCCTCTGTCCATGGGATTTTCCAGGCAAGAGTACTGGAGTGGGGTGCCATTGCCTTCAATCTGCTTACTGGAGAATATAATCTGAGATAAATTGTTTCAATATTTTTTCAATCTTTAGATGATTTTTAGAGCAGGTTTAGGGTCACAGCAAAACTGAGCAGAAGGTAAAAAGATTTCTCACAGAACTCCCTGCCCATCACACACACTGCTGCTGCTGCTAAGTCGCTTCAGTAGTGTCCGACTCTGTGCGACCCCATTGATGGCAGCCCACCAGGCCCCGCCGTCCTGGGGATTCTCCAGGCAAGAACACTGGAATGGGTTGCCATTTCCTCCTCCAAAGCATGAAAGTGAAAAATGAAAGTGAAGTCACTCAGTTGTGTCCGACTCCTAGCAGCCCCATGGACTGTAGCCTACCAGGCTCCTCCATCCATGGGACTTTCCAGGCAAGAGTACTGGAGTGGGTTGCCATTGCCTTCTCCCACAAACTCCCCCAATATCAAAATCCCACATCAGAGTGATTCATTTGTTACAACTGAAAAACCTACATTAACACATCATTATTACCCAAAGTTCATAGTGTATATTAGAGTTCAACGTGCTGTGCTGTCCTTAGTTACATGGTCATGTCTGACTCTTTGAGACCTGAAGGATTGTAGCCCACCAGGCTCCTCTGTCCAAGGGATTTTCCAGACAAGAATACTGAAGCAAGTTGCCATTTCCTACCCCAAGGGATCTTCTCCACCCAGCGACCAAACCCGTGTCTCTTGTCTCCTACATTGGCTGGAGGATTCTTTACCACTGAGCTACCAGGGAAGCCCCATTAGAGTCCTGCATATGTGTGTGTGTGTGTGTGTGTGTGTATGTGTATTAGTCGCTCAGTCGTGTCCAACTCTTTGCGACCCTATAGACTGTAGCTCACCAGGCTCCTCTGTCCATGGGATTCTCCAGGCAAGAATACTGGAGTGGACAATGATTCCCTTCTCCAGGGGATCATCCCAACCCAGGGATCAAACCTGGGTCTCCTGCCTAAAGAATCAGGCAGATTCTTTACCATCTGAACCACCAGGGAAGTCCATAGGGTTCTATAAGTTTTGACAAGTTCATCGTGGTATGTATCAACTATTATGGTGTCATACAGAGTAGTTCCATTGCCCTAAAAACTCTGTGCTCTGCCTATTCATCCCTCCTTCCTTCCTTTTAAAAAAATATTTTATTTGTTCATTTGGTTTCATCAGGCCTTAGTTATGCAAAACAACTCTTAAAATGCAGGCAGGCAGGATTTTCATCATGTAGGATCTTTTGTTGCCAGGTATGAGTAGTGGCTCAGAGGTTAAAGCGTCTGCCTGCAATGCGGGAGACCTGGGTTCAATCCCTGGGTCGGGAAGATCCCCTGGAGATGGAAGTGGCAACCCACTCCAGTATTCTTGCCTGGAGAATCCCATGGATGGAGGAGTCTGGTGGGCTACAGTCCATGGGGTCACAAAGAGTCGGACATGACTGAGTGAGCGATTTAACTTTAACAGACTTTCTAGTTGTGGGGCACAGGGGCGCCAGAGCACACAGGCTCAGAATCTGTGGCTAAGCAGGCTTAGTTGCTCTGTGGCATGTGGGATCTTAGCTCCCTCAATACCCGTGTCTCCTGCAATGCAAGGGTTAGGGTTAACATTGCATTGCCCTTCATTGCAAGGGACACGTGTATTGGATCATTTATGAATCACTCTGATATGGGATTTTGATACCTAAGGAGGCTGTGTGTGTGATGGGCAGGGAGTTATGTGAGAAATCTTTGTAACTTCTGCTCAATTTTGCTGCATTGCAAGGCAGATTCTTAACAAATGGACCCCCATTTGTTAAGGGAGTCCCCCTTCCACCTTCCTTTATTCCTGGAAACCAGTGATTTTTGAATGCTTCTTTAGTTTTGTCTTTTCCAAACTGTCATGTAGTCGAAGCCATACAGTAGGTAGCCTTTTCAGATTGGCTTCTCTCACTTAGTAGTATACAAGTAAGTTTCTTCCATGTCTTTTCATGGCTTGGTGGCTCATTTCTTTTTAGGGCTGAATAATAATTCACTGTCCAGATGGACCACAGTTTATTTATCCATTCCCCTACAGAGGGACATGTTGGTTGCTTCTAAGTTTTGGCAATCGTGAATAAAGCTGCTGTAAACATTCCCATGCAGATCTTTGTGTGGACATACGTTTTCGACTCCTTTGAGTAAATACCAAGGAGTGTGATTGCTGGATCATATGGTAAGAGGTATTTTTAGTTTTGTAAGACACTGTCAAACTGTCTTCCAAAGCGGCAGTACTATTTTGCACTCCCACCTGCAACGTAAGAGAGTTCCTGTTGCTCTATATCCTCATCAGCATTTGGTGTTGAAAGTATTCCAGATTCTGGCCATTCTAATCGGTATGTTGTGATATCTCATTGTTGCTTTTATTTGCACTTCTCTGATGGCATGTGCTGTAGAGAGTCTTTTCATATGCATATTTGCCATTGTGTATTTTCTATGGTGACAAGTCTGTTAAGGTCTTTAGCCCATTTTTAAATTGTGTTGTTTTCTTAATGGTTGAGTGTTTTTTTTTAATTGTATTTTATTTTTAAACTTTACAATATTGTATTCGTTTTGCCAAGTATCGAAATGAATCCGCCACAGGTATACATGTGTTCCCCATCCTGAACCCTCCTCCCTCCTCCCTCCCCATACCATCCCTCTGGGTCGTCCCAGTGCACTAGCCCCAGGCATCCAGTATTGTGCATTGAACCTGGACTGGTGACTCATTTCTGAGTTTTAAGAGTTCTTTTGGATAATGGTCCTTTATCAGATGAGTCTTTTGCGAATATTTCCTCCCAGTCTGTGGCTTGTCTTCTGATTCTCTTAGCATTGTCTTTTGCAGAGAAGAAGTTTTTAATTTTACTGGAGTTCACTTTATCAATTACTTCGTTCATAGATTGTATCTTCGTTGCTGTTGGTAAAAAGGTACCATCTTACCCAAAGTCATCTAGCTTCTCTCTTATATTATCACCTAGGAGTTTCATAATAAGCTTTGTATTTTACGCTTAGGTCTATGATCCATTTTGAGTTAATTTTTTTTGAAGAAAATAAGATCTGTGTCTAAATTTTTTTTTCTGTGTGTGGATATCCAATTGTTCCAGCACCATTTGTTGAAGATACTGTGGTTTTTCCATTGTATCATCTTTGCTCCTTTGTCAAAGATGAGTTGATTAGGACATGAGGAAAGGGGAGGAGAGGGTGAAATGTATGGAGAGAGTAACATGGAAACTTACATTACCATAAGTAAAATAGATAGCCAAGGGAATTTGCTGTATGCCTCAGGAAACTTAAACAGAGGCTCTGTATCAACCTAGATGGGTGAGGAGGGGAAGAAGATGGGGAGGAAGTTCAAGAGGGAGGGGATATATATACCAATGGCTGATTCAGGATGAGGTATGAAAACAACAAAATTCTGTAAAGCAATTATCTTTCAAATAAAAAATAAATAAAATTTAAATAAAATAAATTTTAAAAAATAGAAAAAAAGATGAGTTGCTTGTATTTATGGGGGTCTATTTCTGCACTCTCAATTCTATTCCATTGATCTATTTGTCTATTCTTTTGCCCCTCTTGCACCATCTTGATTACTGTGGCTTTATAGTTAAGTCTTGAATCTGAATTATGTCAATCCTCTACTTTGTCCTTCTCCTTCAGTATTATATTTGTCACTCTGGATATTTTGCCTTTCAATTTAAACTTTATTTATTATTTAAAATTCTTAATTTTATTTTCCTCTGCTTCATTGTGATGTAATTGATATAAAACATCGTGTAACTGTAAGGTGTACAAGTAATGATTTGATATATGTATATATTGTGAAATGTTTGTCACAATAATGTTAGTTAGCACATCCTTCATCTCACATAATTACCATTTTTGTTGTTCATCTTATGGTGAGAGCACTTAAGATTTACTCTCATAGCAATTTTCAAGTATACAGTATTGTTAACTATAGCCACCATGCTGTACATTAGATCCCTGGAACTTATTCACCTTACAATTGAAACTTTGTACCTTTTGGCAGACATTTTCCCTACCCCTTATTCCCTGATAACCATCAATCTGCTCTTTATTTCTATGACATCAATACTTTTAGATTCCAGTAAAAGTGAGACCATACAATATTTGTCTTTCTCTGTCTTGTTTATTTCACTTAGTATAATGCCTTCTAGATTCATTCATGTTGTTACAAATGGAAAGATTTTTTCTGACTGACTAATATTTCATGCAGTTATATATATATATATATATATATATACACACACACAGTAACACACATTTTCTTTATCCCTTCATCCACTGATGGACACTTAGCTTGCTTTCTTGTCATGGCCACTGTAAATAATGCTGGAGTGAACAGGAGTATGCAGATATCTCTTCAAGATAATGATATCAGTTCCTTTGGCTCTATACCCAGAAGTGGAAATGCCAGATCACATGCAGTTCTATTTTCAAGTTTTTAAGAAACTTCCATACTGTTTTACATAGTGGCTGCACCAATTTACATTCTCACCAACAAATCACCAAGGTTCCCTTTTCTCCGCATTCTCACCAGTCTCTGTTATCTTTATTTTTTTATGATAGCCATTCTAACAGGTGTGAGGTGGTATCACACTGTGATTTTGATTTTCATTTCAGTGATGATTAGTGATTTTGAGCCCCTTTTCATTATTTGTTGACCATATGTATGTTTTCTTTGGGAAAATGTGTATTCAGACCCTTTACCCGTTTTCTCATCGGATTATTTGTTTTTTCCCTATTGAGTAGTATAAGTTCCTTAGGTATTTTGGATGTTAACCCCTTAACAGATATATGGTTTATAAATATTTTCTCTCCTTCCTAGGTCACCTTTTCATTTTGTTGACGGATTATTTTGATGTGCTTTTTAGCTAATCATAGTCCCACTCATTTATTTTTGCTTTTGTTGCTTGTACTTTTAGTGCCACATCCAAAAAACCATTGCCATGACTGATACCTGTGTGCTTTCCCTTGTTTCCTTCCAGAAATTTTATATTTTCAAATTTTACGTTTAAGTCTTTAATCCACTGTATGTTAGTTTTAGTGAATGGTGTAAGACAGGGATCCAGTTTCATTCTTTTTTGTATGAATATCTTATTTTCCCAACATCATTTATTGATGAGAATGTATTTTCCCTATTGCATATGAGTTGACTACATATGTGTGGGTTTATTCCTGGGATCTCAGTTCTCTTCCATTTGTCTATGTGTATGTTTCTATGCGAGTACCATGTTTTGATTACCGTAGCTTCATAATATAATGTGAAATCAGGAAGCGTGATATCTCAAGCTCTGTTACTTCTCAAAATGGCTTTGCCTATTTGGGGTCTTTGTGATTACAAATGAATTTTAGGACTGTTTTTCCTATTTCTGAAAACAATGATATTGAAATTTTAATAGGAACTGCTTTGAATCTATAGATGGCTTAGAACAGTGTGGACACTAACAATATTAACTCTTCTAATCTATGAACATTAGACATCTTTCCATTTATTTAAGACTTCAAGTTTTCCCCTCAGTCGGTTCAGTTCAGTCACTCAGTTGTGTCCGATTCTTTGCAACCCCATGGACTGCAGCATGCCAGGCTTCCCTGTCCATCACCAACTCCAGGAGCAAGCAAACTCAAGCTTGCTCCCATTGAGTCAGTGATGCCATCCAACCATCTCATCCTCTGTCATCCCCTTCTCCTCCTGCCTTCAATATTTTCCAGCATCAGGGTCTTTTCCAATGAGTCAGTTCTTCACATCAGGTGGCCAAAGTGTTGGAGCTTCAGATTCAGCATCAGTCCTTCTAATGAATATTCAGGACTGATTTCCTTTAGGATGAACTGACTGGATCTCCTTGCCGTCCAAGGAAGTCTCAAGAGTCTTCTCCAGCACCACAGTTCAAAAGCATCACTCAGCACTCAGCTTTGTTTATACTCCAACTCTCACACTACTGGAAAAACCATAGCTTTGACTCGATAGACCTTTGTCAGCAAAGTAATGTCTCTGCTTTTTAACATGCTGTCTAGATTGGTCGTAGCTTTTCTTACAAGGAGCAAGCGTCTTTTAATTTCATGGATGCAGTCACCATCTGCAGTGATTTTGGAGCCCAAGAATATCTAATATCTAATAATTTTTGATGTATTGACCTTTTACTTCCTTGGTTAAATTTATTCCTGTGTAGTGTATTGTTTTTGATACTATTATAAATAGAATTGTTTTCTTTATTTCTTTTTCATATAGTGAATTTGTCATTTAGTTCATCTATAGTCATCTGGGATATTGTCTTGTAGTTCTCTTTTCTTATAGTATCCTTATCTAGCTGTGGTAAAAAGGTAATGCTGGCCTTGTAAAATGCATTTAGGAGTGTTCCTTCCTCTTCAGTTTTTTGGAAGAGTTTAAGAAGGAATGGCATTCATTCTTTTAATATGTTGTTGTATTCAGCCATGAAGCCACCTGGATTTTTCTTGGTTGGTAGGATTTGATTACTGATCAAACTCCTTACTTTTTGTTGGTCTGATTTTCTATTTCTTCATGATTCAGTTTTGGTAGGTTGAATGTTTCTAGGGATTTATCCATTTGTTCTAGGTTGCCTAGTTTGTTGACATATAATTGTTCTTAATCATCTTTTATGATCCTTTTTATTTCTGTGATATCAATTAAAATGCCTCCTCTTTCATTTATAATTTTATTTATTTGAATTCTGTCTCTCTTTTTCTTGGTTAATCTAGATAAAAATTTGTTTTTTGCTTATCTTTTCAAAAGTCAACTTTTAGTTTCATTGATCCTTTCTATTTTTTTTTTTCCTATTCTCTATTTCATTTACTTTTACTCTGATCTTTGTTATCTCCCTTCTGCTAACTTTTGGCTTAGTTTGCTTTTCTTTTTCTAATTGCTCAAGGTGTAAAATTAGGTGCTTTGCTTGAGATCTTTCTTTTTTCTCTTAATGTAGGCATGTATCACTATACACTTTCCTCTTACCACAGCTTTTGCTGCATTCTGTAAGTTTTAGTGTGTTTTTTCTCCATTTTCACTTTTTAAATTTTAACAGTTACTTGTTTGGCTGTGTCAGGTCTTAGTTATGGCACAGAAGATCTTCTTCATTGCATTATGCAAGATCTTTTGCCCCAGCACACAAACTGTCTTGCTGTTGTGCACGAGCTCAGCAATTGCAGCATATGGGCTTACTTGCTTTGTGGCATATGGGATCTTATCAGTTCCCCAACTAGGAATTAAACCTATGTTTCCTGCATTGCAAGGTGGATATTTAACCACTGGACCACCAGGGAAGCCCCTCCATTTTCACTTGTCTCAAGATATTTTTTTATTTCATTTTTTACCTATTAGTTGTTCGGGAGTGTGTTAATTTCTGTGTATTTGTGAATTTTCCAGTTTTCCTCTTGTTTTCTATTTATAGTTTCATACCATTGTGGTCAGAAATGATAACCGATGCATTTTTAGTCTTTTTAAACTTGTTAAGATTTGTTTTGTGGCCTAACGTATGACTTGTGCTGGAAAATGTTCCATGTTCTTTAGAGAAGAAATATTCTCTTGCTGTTGGATGGAATGTTCTCTTATTTCCCCAACCAAGAATTGAACCAAGGCACACAGCAGTGAAAGTGCTAAGCCCTAACCACGGAACTTCCACAGAATTGCCTTGAGTATTATTTTCTGACGTGTCGTATTTTTGTGCGATGAATTAGTATCCTTTTGTTTCAGTTTGATGGATTCTTTTCATCATTTCTTGTAAGGGAGGACTGCTGCTGCTAAGCTGCTTCAGTTGTGTCCAACTCTGTGTGACCCCACAGACGGCAGCCCACCAGGCTCCCCCATCCCTGGGATTCTCCAGGCAAGAACCCTGGAGTGGGTTGCCATTTCCTTCTCCAATGCATGAAAGTGAAAAGTGAAAGTGGAGTCGCTCAGTCATGCCCGACTCCTAGCGACCCCATGGGCTGCAGCCTACCAGGCTCCTTCACCCATGGGATTTTCCAGGCAAGAGTACTGGAGTGGGGTGCCATTGGAATTCTAAACTTTTTTTTTGTTTGAAAAAGTCTCTATCTTACTTTCATTTCTGCCAGGTAAGATATTCTTGATGACAGTTTTTTTTTTAATTCTTTCAGTCCTTTAAATGTATCATGCCCCTCTCTCCTGGCCTGCATGGTTTCTGTTGAGAAATTCATGGATAACCTTATGGAGATTCTCTTGTATGAGAGAGACTTTTTTCTCTTGCTGCTTTTAAAATTTTCTCTTTGTCTTTGATTTTAGACTGTTGTACTATAATTTGTCTTGGGGAGGATTGTTTTGAATTGAAACATGAAATTAGCTTCATGGACTTGGATTTCCAAATTTCTCCCCAGATTTGGGAAGTTTTCAGTCAGTATTTCTTCAAATAAACTTTCTACATCTTTCTCCCTCTCTTTTCCTTCTGGAACTCCAATGATGCATAGATTATTTATCTTAATGGAGTCCTACACATCCCATGGGATTTCTTCATTTCTTTCCATTCCTTTTTTCTCTCTGAATGTTTTCAAATGATCTGTCTTCAAGTGCACTAAGTCTTTATTCCACTTGGTCCAGTCTACTGTGGAAGCTCCCTATTGAACTCTTCAGTTTAGTTCTTTAATTCTTTAAAATTTCTGCTTGGCTCCTTTTTATTCTCTATCTCTTTGTTAAGCTTCCCATTTTATTCTTATGTTGTTTTCCTGATCTCATTAAATCATCTGTTTTCTCTTGTAGCTCTTGAGCATCTTTAAACCAATTATTTTTAATTCTTTGTCAGAAAATTCACATGTTTCCATTTCTTTGTGTTCAGGTACTAGAGGTTTACTGTATTCCTTTAGTGGCATCATGTTTCCCTGATTCTTTGTGATCCTTGTAGCATTTTACAGGTGTCTACACATCTGAGAAAGAAGTCACCTATTCCAGATTTTATGAACTGACTTTGGTAAAGAAAGATATTCACCTGTGGGTGGGGTACACAAGAGCATGCTATGACCCAAGGTCTAGTGGTGTAGGGTGTCATGAGAAGGGATATGCGGCAGCTCCAGATCCATGATGTGTGTGATGGCAATGGCTCAGGCTGCTGGGGTCCACAGCATTGACAACTATGTGGTCCTTAGTGAGTACTGTGAGGAGTCCACAATGGCTGTAAGGGTTGTTGGGTGCTTCCCAACAACCAATGATCTCTATAGAGATCATTGCAGGCACTGGTGGTGGCTGGAGCCAATTGTGTGCACACACTTGGCTGTGGGAGCCAGCTGCAGGTGTCTCTTAAGTGGCAGGGGATGGTTGCTGACACACTCAGTGGTGACAGCTAGGGCCAGAACTAAAGACCAGGGCCAACTTCAGGGACAATGGCATCTATGTATGCTGGCTATGCAAGCGTACTCCTATGGCCACAGACTCTATGGGAATGCACACAGCAGTGGAGGCCAATGACAGGAGTTGTGCCAAGGTGTGCAAATTTCACAGAGGGAAGGGCTGCAGGTGAGATCAGCAGTGCAAGCCAGTGACAAAAGAAGGGTTTTATATGTGCCAATAAGCAGCCGAGGGGCCTCTGGCTGTTGGCCTGGACTTGTGCAACTGCAAAATCTTGCAACAAGTGCATGGCAGTAAAGGCTGGTGACAATATGCAGGTCAACAGGGTACAGGTGCACAGCTGAAGGGGCTAGCTGCAGTTGAGGTCACCAGTGCAGGCCAGTGATAGGAGACAGGGCTGGATTGGGATCCAGAAACAACTGTGGGGACTCTGGATGTTGGTGTGTGTTCTTGTGGCTACAGAATCTCACCACAGGCACATGCAATATTCTGGAGGCTAGCCCTTGGGGCTAAATTGGCATTTTCACTTATGCAGGTGTAGAGGCAGGGGCTGGCTGCTTTTATGGATCTTGGGCTGGAGTGGTAGGAGGGAAAGAGACTAAAGAAGGAGCTGGGAGGCATTTAGACAGCTGGTGTCTTCCAATGTGAAAATTGCTGGGGTGAAAGCCATTGAAATCTGTATAGGGTCCTTGGTGGCTGTGCTGGCCTTTGGTTTCATCGGTGGCAAAATTTTCTGGGGTCCCCTACATAGCTGATCGCTGGAAAGTGCAGTGCCTCCTACTCAGTTCAGTTCAGTTCAGTCACTCAGTCATGTCCAACTCTTTGCGACCCCATGAACTGCAGCACGCCAGGCCTCCCTGTCCATCACCAACTCCTGGAGTCCACCCAAGCCCATGTCCATCGAGTCAATGATGCCATCCAACCATCTCGTCCTCTGTTGTCCCCTTCTCCTCCTGCCCTCAATCTTTCCCAGCATCAGGGTCTTTTCAAATGAGTCAGCTCTTCGCATTAGGTGGCCAAAGTATTGGAGTTTCAGCTTCAACATCAGACCTTCCAATGAACAGCCAGGACTGATCTCCTTTAGGATGGACTGGTTGGATCTCCTTGCAGTCCAAGGGACTCTCAAGAGTCTTCTCCAACACCACAGTTCAAAAGCATCAATTCTTTTTGCACTCAGCTTTCTTTATAGTCCAACTCTCACATCCATACATGACCACTGGAAAAACCATAGCCTTGACTAGACGGACCTTTGTTGGCAAAGTAATGTCTCTGCTTTTGAATATACTACATGGATGAAAATGGGAGAACTTCTTCCTGGCTGTCTCTATATGTCTATATATCTCTGTATATCTACATACTTCTGTATATCTCAGCTTTGCTTGTCTCTGGGTGGGGTGAAACTGAACTGGGTCTCTTCAGTATTGTCCCTAAAGTCTAATTATTCATCCTGCTCTCTCATTATTGATGAGGGGAATTCTTTCTAGCTGGAAAATTTTCTCTTGGAGCTGAGCAGTGCTGGCCTAGGGGATAGGATGATGCAGGCAAAATGGAACTGTTAATTCTTCCTTTTTGTGAGTTATTCTCAGGTTCTTTTTTTCCTACTGTGTGGCTAAAATTTCTTAAGTGGAATCCTGAGCTCTCCCAGAGCTGTTTTTATTTTGGATGCCCTTCTAATTGTCAACTGTTGTCGGAGGACAGCGACTGGAGCCTCCTACAGTGTCATCTTGGTGACATCACCCCATACACAATTGGGAATCAGCTTATAAATACCCACAAAATAACTTTCTGGAATGTGATTAGGATTGTATTGAACCTATAGATGAAGTTGGGAAGGACTGACATCTTGACAATACTGAGTGTTCCTATCCATGAACATGGAGTAGCTCTCCATTTATTTAGTTCTTTCTGTATTTCTTTCATCAGAGTGTTATAGTTTTCCTCATATAAATATTGTCCATATTTTATTAGATTTATACTTAATTAATTTGTTGAAAGTTAGTGTAAATAGTATTGTGTTTTTAATTTCAAATCAGATTTGTTCATCATTAATATATAGGAAAGTGATTGATTTTTTTATTTACAAGATACTAATCTAGTATCCTGCAAACTTTCTATAATTGCTTATTAGTTGATTATTTCAGATTTTCTACATAGATGACCATTTCCTCTGTGAACAAAGATGGATGTCTTTGTTAAAATGTATATAGTTTCCTTTCCAAGTTATATATGTTCTATTTTCTTGTCTTATTGCACTAGCCAGGAATTCCAGTATGATAAAAAAACAGTGATAAAAAGGAACATCCTTGCTTTGTTTCCAATCATAATAGGAATGTTTTGATTTTCTTACCACTAAGTATGATATCATGTGTAAATTTTTTTATAGACATTCTTTGTCAGATTAACAAAGTTTTCCTCTATTCTTGATTTTCTGTGAGTTTTTGTCATGATTGGCGTTGGATTTTGTCAAATGCTCTTCTTCCATCTATGGCCATCTACAAACCAAGTTGAGAGACTTCAGAAGAAAAACTTTGCTGACACCTTGATCTTGGACTGTTAGCCACCAGAACTGTTAGAAGATAAATTTCTGTCTAACACAAGGACTAATCTGAAGCACTTTTTGAACTGATGATGCTCACTCATTGGTACATTGTCAGTGTTCCAGTTGTAGCCCTACCTTTTGAGTTTTATATTGTCTTTATCCACATCAGTGCTGCTGTGCTATGCTTTGTTGCTCAGTAGTGTCCAACTCTTTGTGACCCCATGGACTGTAGCCCACCAGGCACCTCTGTCCTTGGGGCTTCTCCAGGCAAGAATACTGAAGTGGGTAGCCATTCCCTTCTCCAGAGGAACTTTCCAACCCAGGAATCAAACTGGGGTCTCCTGCATTGCAGGCAGATTCTTTACTGGCTGAGCTACCAGAGAAGTCCATCCATATCAATATGTAGTATCAAATTAGCCATAAAGTTAAACACAGAAATTTTGACAAATTCTAGTTCATAGAAATTCCATCAAAAAAGGTTTAGGAATGTATTAAGTATTTATAGTTATAAATGTTGTGTCGGCCCCATAGACTGTAGCCTACCAGGCTCCTCTGTCCATGGGATTTTCCAGGCAAGAATACTGGAGTGGGTATTGCCATTTCCTTCTCCAGGGGATCTTCCCAACCCAGGGCTCGAACCCAGGTCTCCCACATTGTAGACAGACACTTTACTGTCTGAGCCACCAGGGAAGTCCATATTCTCAAAGGCATGAATGAGAATAGAATTACATGTTTATAATTGTTATGTGTAGTGATTGCTAAAATATTCCACAGAGTAACATCTGGACCTATATATTTCAAACTATGTTTCCACTCCCCATATACTTCAATTGTCAGGTTCTGTGGACAACTTCATATGGCAATTCATCCTCTAATTCATACCTTAATGTCATGATCCCAGGTAAATCAGTATAATGGGCAGAAGGAGTTCTCCTGGAAGACATTTATAACCCAGGGCAGTAAGCAATAAATTACTACATATAGAAATGACTGATGGACTGTAGCTCACCAGGCTCCTCTGTGTATGGAATTCTCCAGGCAAGAATACTGGAGTGGGTAACCATTCCCTTCTCCAGGGGATCTTCCCAACCCAGGAATCAAACCCAGGTTTCCTGCATTGCAGGTGGATTCTTTGCCATTGGAACCACCAGGTAAGCCCAAGTACATAAATACACTTCAGTAAATCCAAACTAATTGTTTTTCCAACTCAACTTCTCCTTAACCAGATTTCCAAAATGCTCATGGCCATTCCAATGATGCACAACTCAAGAAGTGTGACACAGGAGAAATTTAAGTGGAAATAAATTTCTTATTTTTGCAAAGTTTACAAAAATATACCACTATTAGAATGTTCTTCTTGGGTTCTCTCTTGAGCTCTGAAAGAATTGTGTGCATGTCAGTAACCCTGGAGCTTAAGTTCTAATGATTTCACTATAAACCTGCCTCTGCCACTATGACAGCCTTGACTCTTAACACCAATCATGAACTACCACATGGTCCTCTGGCCGACCAGGACCTTCTGTCCATGGGATTTTCCAGGCAAGAATACTGGAGTGAGTTGCCAATTCCTCCTCCAGGGGATCTTCCTGACCCAGGGATCAAACCTGCATCACCTGCAGGTGCTCCTGCTTTGGCAGGTGGATTCTTTACCACTGAGCCGCCTGGGAATCTCTGCCCACTTCTCATGGCTACCTAATTTGCTGGTCTCATACCCTGAAATCAATGTAAAATTCTGCCGTAACAATATCAAAAACAATAACTACTTCAAGAATTTCTGCCCTATGTTCTTATCCACAGTCCCATCACATTCAGGTTCATCATGGTTTTTTCCTTGAGTCTCTGGTTTGCATTCTAATCATCACTCACGATTGTCACAATATGAAGTGACACCGGTACCTATCACCTCAGACACTTGAATAGACCCTGAAAGAGAGAGGATCAAGGAGGAGGCAGAGTCTGGATGACCAGGAATGGGGAACCATGACCAGAAATATACCAGCTTAAGTCAGGAGGAAGAGATGACTGGGTTTAAATTATAATTTCCTTTTTGTTTATTTTATTTTTATATTGAACGTGCTCCTTCTGAAAAGTAAATGTATCATTAATGTGAAAAGTAAGAACCTCCCCACTCTGAAGTCATCATCCCTTACCCCATAGTTAATCAGTAACTGTGGTTAATGATTTCCTCTGTGTGAATCTGAAGGATTAATTTTGAGAGACAGATTATGACTCTGGTTTGAGACACATTAAGTGGAGGATTATGATGTTATATCTTGGTGGCAATGTTCCAAGAACAGCTGGTCATTTTAAATAGGCAGTTGGAGAAGTGAGAACTAATGAGGTAGATCTGGAATTTTTTTCTGCATTGTTAATGGTGTGAGAGTGAAGGAGTTGTGAGGGAGAGAAATGAGAGGTAACCACACACAAAAAAGAGAGAGAGCACAGTTCTTAATCCTAGATAATGTTCACATTTCACAGGTAGCCAAGGAAAGTGAGCCCTTGAAGCGTAATAATTAATGAGAAAAGCCAAGAAATGATTCTGTATTTTAATGACATATAAACTCAGCTTCCCTGTGAAAAGTGCATTATAAATATGCCTGGCAGCCAATATTTATACTGACAAAAAAACTTATAGCAAATGCAACTACATTTTTAAAGATTTTTTTATGTGGGCCCTTTATTGAATTTGTTACAGTATTGCTTCTGTTTTATGTTTTGGTTTTTCTTTGGCTGTGAGGCATGTGGGCTCTTAGCTTCCTGACCAGGGATTGAACCCATAGCCCCTGCATTGGGGAGCTGAAGTCTTAACTATTGAACTACCAGAGAAGTCCCAAACATAACTTCATCTTGTGCTGTATTTTACTGTAGAACTTTCTGTTGCTCATTCAGTTTCGCTCTCTGGCCATTGTAAAAACCTCCCTCCTGTCTCACTGTGGTAGGTAGACTTCTAAGGTGGCTTCTTATGATTCTCCAACTCCTAGTATTCATACCCTTGCATAATTCCCTCCCCTTGAGTATGAGCTAGACCTATTGAGTTGATTCTATGGAATAAGTTATGGGATGTCATTTTGATGATTAAGTTATAACATATTATAACTCTGTCTTGTTAGCAGATGCTCTCTGTTGTCTCTGGACTTGATCATTTTGAGGAAGTCAGCAATTCATGTAGTAGAGGACTGTATGGCGAAGAACTGAGGGCAGCTTCTAGCTCAGTGGTTGCCAGCCTTTTTGGCACCAAAGACTGGTTTTGTGGAAGACAATTTTTCCATGGACCAGGGTATGGAGGAATGGTTTCAGGATGATTCTAGTGCATTATGTTTATTGTGCACTTTATTTTTATTATTATTACATTGTGATATATAATGAAATTATTATACAACTCACCATAATTCAGATCAGATTATCAGGCATTAGATTCTCAAGGAGCATGCAACCTAGATCCCTCACATGTGCAGTTCACAATAGGGTTCTCGCTCCTATGAGAATCTAATGTTGCTGCTGATCTGACAAGAGGTGGAGCTCAGGTAGTAATGCAAGTGATGGGGAGTGGCTGTAAATACAGATGAAGCTTTTTTCACTCACCTACCATTCACCTCCTGCTGACTGCCCAGTCCCTAACAGGCCATGGAGTAGTACCTGTCTATGTCCCAGGGGTTTGGAACCTCTGTTTTAGCAAAAAGGCAACAAGGAACTGAAGTCCTCTGTGCAACAGCCAGTGAATTGTTGGCTTGGAAGTTGATTCGTTCCCAGTTGAACCTTCAGATGAGATCACAGACTCTGGGCTAAAACCATGACCCCAGCCTTGTGAAAGACTGTAAAGTAGAGAACCCAGCCCAGCTCTGCCCAGATTTGTGACCTACATGAACTGTAATATGGTATATGTGTATGGTTTGAAGCCACTAAATTTTGGGGTAATTTGTACACAGCAATAGATAAATAATAAACACACTAAACTCCTAATGCTTGTTGTCTAAGAAGTGTCCCAAATCTCAAGTGTCAGGCTCCAGAAATGCAAAAGCCTGGACCAGGACCATGACAAAGGGAATGGAGCCGAGTAGTATGTAGGAGGCAGGACCAGCTAGACTATCAACTGGACAGTGAAAGATTAAGAGGAGGAGCCAAGCTGTGTTTCCAGCGGGGAGGGTGGGGCTATTCACTAAGGAGTCATATACAAAGAATGAGGCAATGAGGAGATGGTTTTGCATAAAATGACCTGTTCTCAAACTAGAAAAAAGAAATAGTTCAGTTTCAGACTTCTTTGATCTGCCTAAAAGCAGATCTGTTGGGAAACTATATAGGGGTATATACACTATATTTCTGAAGCTGGGGTCATGGATATATGTAAGTATACCCTTCATTATACAATTCTTTCAAAATTTGTACATGTTTGAAATTTTCCATAGTAAAAAAAAAAAAGCTCAGCTGGTAAAGAATCCACCTGCAAAGCAGGAGACCCTGGTTCAATTCCAGGGGAAGATCTCCTGGAGAAGGGACAGGCTACCCACTTCAGTATTCTTGGGCTTCCCTGGTGATTCAGATAGTAAAGAATCCACCCACAGTGTGGGAGACATGGGTTCAATCACTGTGTTGGGAAGATCTCCTGGAGGAGGGCATGACAACCCACTCCAGTATTCTTGCCTGGAGAATCCCCATGGACAAAGGAGCCTTGCAGGCTACAGTCCATGGGATCACAAAGAGTTGGACATGACTGAGCGAATAAGCATAGTGCAAAAAAAAAAAAAAAAGGAAAAGATTAATAGCTAGGATAACCTAGGTTGTGCTAAAGGAAAAATGAAGAGAGAGAATGTATATTAAAGGTAACAGGCAGAAGAAGAAGAATTAAATATAAAAGGACAGCTTAAAGCTGCCTTGTGGGAATTTCTTGGCAGTCCAGTGGTTAGGACTCTGCACTTTCACTGCCAAGGGCATGGGTTTGTTCCCTGGTCAGGGAACTAAGATTCCTTAGGGCACATGGCATGGCCAAATTTTAAAAAATAAAAAAACAAAACAGCCTGAGAAGTTCCCTCAGCTGAAGAGGACAGTAGCTAAAACTTTTAAGGGGATGCTATGACCTTGACCCTGAACTAAGGCCTATGACCTATGACTAAGGCCCTGAACCATCCTGAACTCTGAGCTACAAAAACAACCCCATCCTCTCCTCTGGTAAGATGCTTAGGACATTTCATAGGTAGATACAGCAGTAGTATCATTCTGAGCAGTGTCATTGTGGAAAGCCATCTAAAAACCAGTCAGGGAAGAAAAGGCCAACAGACAGCCCCCAGAAAATGGACCTGACTGGAGAAAGTATCCAAGTTGTTAGTGGTAGACTGCGGAGATACAGGAGTATCTTTCACGTTTGCATCACTGATTGAGGAAAGGGGACTGGGAAGAAAGTGGTCAAGTGTACCTAAGTGACCTTCCAGAAGGAGATCTGGGAGGCAGCAGGCCTTCCTTCTGGTGAAAATTACAAGATACCTACAGAAGCTAAGAAGGAGCAGCCCAAGACTATTACCAATGCCACTGACTCCTGGGATAAGAGCCATCCAATTGCCTTCTACTGTTAGCCTTTTATAATTCCAAAGAATGGGTAAACAATTTGCAGGGAGCTGAAAGGTTGAACAGCTGGGATGAGGCAAGAGTAAAACAAAGGCTGACAATTACCTACAGACTCGGAGCCATGGTAGAAACGCTACAGGATCAAATCAAATACAGTAGCAACCAAAGTGTGTACCATGTGGGACAGATTATAGTTCCAAAGATCACTCTGTGAATGCATCCATCATGCATTATCCTGGGACAAAGTCAGTGCTTTCTTCTCACCTTGCCAAAAGCTGATGGACCTTACAAAGGTAAAGTGAACATCTCTTACTAAACTCAAAGCCATCCTCAGTTCCACCACTGCTCAGAGGCAGGTAACATCTGCTGCCATGAAACTGAGTCCTTACTTTGGAAGAATAAATTAGTAGCAGTGACATACTGGAAAAATTTTTTTCATTCAGAGTTTTAAAAAAACATTTATTTATTTGGCTGCATCAGGTCTTAATTGTGTCATGAGGGATCTTTAGTTGTGTCATGTTCCTTGCATTGGAAGGGTGGAGTCTTAGCCACTGGGCCACCAGCGAAGTTCAGTAAATATTTAGCAACTGGCTCTCAAGGGTTGAAGAAGGGGAGAATCACTGGTTTTAGCATTTGTCAATATCCATGGTGTAAATCCCAATTTCAACTTGACATCACAGAGCACAGTTGGGAAGACATGTGCACAAATAGCTCTTACAAGCAACCCATGCTCTACAGGTCTCAGCTAAAGCAACATTTCTTTGAAGTTGTCTTTTCAAGAATCCTCACATCAGTCAGATGCCCCTGTATGTGGCATCTTACAATCCTGCACTTTTTCATAGCACTATGACAATTAGAATAGCTACTATTGGGCTTCCAGTGTACCTCAGCTGATAAAGTATCTGCCTGCAATGCGAGAGACCTGGGTTCAACCCCTAGGTTGGGAAGATCTCCTGGAGAAGGGAACGGCTACCCACTCCAGCATTCTGGCCAGGAGAATTCCATGGACTATTCCATGGGGTCGCAAAGAGTCGGACATAACTGAGCGACTTTCACTTTCACTATTATAGAAGACACTTGAGATCCCCTTGGATTGCAAGAAGATCAAAGATTGAAGGCAGGAGGAGAAAGGGACAGAGAGTGAGATGGTTGGATGACATCACCGACTTGATGGACATGAGTTTGAGCAAGCTCTGGGAGTTGGACAGGGAAGCCTGTTGTGCAGCAGTCCATGGGATTGCAGAGTCAGGCATGACTTAGTGACTGAATAATAATAACAACTATATACCTACTTGTTACATAGTTTTTTATGTAAGTTCAGTTCAATTCAGTTCAGTCGCTCAATTGTGTCCGACTCTTTGCGACCCCATGCACCGCAGCAGGCCAGGCCTCCCTGTCCATCATCAACTCCCGGAGTCCACCCAAACCCATGTCCATTAAGTTGGTGATGCCATCCAACCATCTCATCCTCTGTTGTCCCCTTCTCCTCCTGCCCTCAATCTTTCCCAGCATCAGGGTCTTTTCAAATGAGTCAGATCTTCGCATTAGGTGGCCAAAGTATTGGAGTTTCAGAACATCAGACCTTCCAATGAACAGCCAGGACTGATCTCCTTTAGGATGGACTGGTTGGATCTCCTTGCAGTCCAAGGGACTCTCAAGAGTCTTCTCTAACACCACAGTTCAAAAGCATCAATTCTTTGGCGCTCAGCTTTCTTTATAGTCCAACTCTCACATCCATACATGACCACTGGAAAAACCAAAGCCTTGACTAGACGGATCTTTGTTGGCAAAGTAATGTGTCTGCTTTTTAATATGCTATCTAGGTTGGTCATAACTTTCCTTCCAAGGAGTAAGTGTCTTTTAATTTCATGGTTGCAGTCACCATCTGCAGTGATTTTGGAGCCCAGAAAAATAAAGTCTGACACTGTGTCCACTGTTTCCCCATCTATTTGCCATAAAGTGATGGGACTGGATGCCATGATCTTAGTTTTCTGAATGTTGAGCTTTAAGCCAACTTTTCCACTCTCCTCTTTCACTTTCATCAAAAGGCTCTTTAGTTCTTCTTCGCTTTCTGCCATAAGGGTGGTGTCATCTGGATATCTGAGGTTATTGATATTTCTCCTGGCAATCTTGATTCCAGCTTGTGCTTCTTCCAGCCCAGCATTTCTCATGATGTACTATGCATATAAGTTAAATAAGCAGGGTGACAATATACAGCCTTGATGTACTCCTTTTCCTATTTGGAACCAGTCTGTTGTTCCATGTCCAGTTCTAACTGTTGCTTCCTGGCCTGCATACAGATTTCTCAAGAGGAAGGTCAGGTGGTCTGGTATTCCCATCTCTTGAAGAATTTTCCACAGTTTATTGTGATCCACACAGTCAAAGGCTTTGGCATAGTCAATAAAGCAGAAATAGGTGTTTTTCTGGAACTCTCTTGCTTTTTCGATGATCCAGCAGATGTTGGCAATTTGATCTCTGGTTCCTCTGCCTTTTCTAAAACCAGCTTGAACATCTGGAAGTTCACGGTTCACATATTGTTGAAGCCTGGCTTGGAGAATTTTGAGCATTACTTTACTAGTGTGTGAGATGAGTGCAACTGTGCGGTAGTTTGAGCATTCTTTGGCATTGCCTTTCTTTGGGACTGGAATGAAAACTGACATTTTCCAGTCCTGTGGCCACTGCTGAGTTTTCCAAATTTGCTGGCATATTGAGTGCAGCACTTTCACAGCATCATCTTTCAGGATTCAAAATAGCTCAACTGGAATTCCATCACCTCCACTGGCTTTGTTCGTAGTGATGCTTCCTAAGGCCCACTTGACTTCACATTCCAGGATGTCTGCTCTAGGTGAGTGATCACACCATCGTGATTATCTGGGTCGTGAAGATCTTTTTTTGTACAGTTCTGTGTATTCTTGCCACCTCTTCTTAATATCTTCTGCGTCTGTTAGGTCGCTACCATTTCTGTCCTTTATTGAGCCCATCTTTGCATGAAATATTCCCTTGGAATCTCTAATTTTCTTGAAGAGATGTCTAGTCTTTCCCAATCTATTTTTTCCCTCTATGTCTTTGCATTGATCACTGAGGAAGGCTTTCTTATCTCTCCTTGCTATTCTTTGGAGCTCTGCGTTCAAATGGGTATATCTTTCCTTTTCTCCTTGGCTTTTTGCTTCCCTTCTTTTCACAGCTATTTTTAAGGCCTCCTCAGACAGCCATTTTGCTCTTTTGCATTTCTTTTTCTTGGAGATGGTCTTGATTCCTGTCTCCTGTACAGTGTCACAAACCTCCATCCATAGTTCATCAGGCTATCTGCCTAGCAGATCTAGTCCCTTAGTTATTATGTAATTAGCTGTTTAATGCTTTTATCCTCTGCTAGAATGTTAATCTCTAAGAGGGTGAGGACTGTGTCTGTCTTGTTCATCATTGTCTTTCCAACACCTAACATGGGGCTTTATATACTATAATAGGTACTCAAATATATTTGGTAAATGAATGAGAACTGCTTCATTCTGATTCTCCCAGCCTTCTGTGAGAAGAGTAATCTCTTTTCTTTAAGACTCACAGTATGTCTTGGTTTCAGCCTCTGAGAGGCACATGCAGATACCTAGGCCTCTCTCTTTCTAATGGAAGGTCACCTGGACTTGGATTTCATGTTTCTTTCCAGTTCTAGATGTCTGCTTATGATGCTCAGAAACCATTCATCCAAGAGTTATTCAGTGCTTTAGCCCAAGTTAAAAGAACCTTTTCAGTGGTGAAAATTAGATTCAATTATTTTAATGGTTTTTTCATTATTTAAATACTAATATGAATGTTTAATAATTCATTTTCCATTATGATATATTGCATACCATATTATTTTATAGCTTCAGAAGTAGCAAACAAAATGATGTTTGTAATACTACTCAGTTTCTAGAAATGAATACATAAAAATGTATAATACACTTAACATTGTTTAACTTTAAAGACATCATTTTTCTCTGATTATAACAGTCTATGTTTACTATAGAAAATTTGGAACATTCACAAAAACAGAGAAGAAAATAAATATCACCTTTAATTCTAATACCTTGGAAATATACCACAAACATTTTCGTGTAGTTTCTGATAGTGTTTTTGTTATTGATACCATATAGTTCAATTTTTTAGAAAAATGAAATTATATGCATTTTTAGTTTTATATCCTGCCTGTTTTTTGGTAGATTGTGGGTACAAATTGGTATTCTCTCTTTGAAGGGAAATTAAAATTAATGATACAAATTTAAAATCCATATACTCTTTGACTTAGCAATTCTATTTATTTTCTAGGTACATTCCATGAGCATGAAAAGATAAAAATGTAAAAGAATGTTTCAACAATAAATAATTTAAAGTAACCTAAATGTCCATATGGTACATTTACACAGTGAAATACTGTTCAGCCATTAGAAAGAAAGTAGATGTCTTGTTTCTCATTCAGTTGTTAGAGAAAATGGATGATGTAGGATAATGTTAACAGTATGCACTCATCTGTGCAAAAAATTTGAAAACGTAAAAAGGGCAATATGGGCACAAAAAGATTTCTTTTGATTTGTAAAACTGGTTCTTCTGGGGAGGAATATTGTTCTGAAGTGTTAGGAAGTTTTATTTTCCCTTGCATATACTTTTTTGCAATATAATTTTCTATTTTAATAGTCATGAGCATGTATATTATATTTTTTATTAAGAAAAATTAAAGATTTTTAAAAGGACCTGAAATTCCAATTTTCAGAAATATTTGTTGTTAACATTTTGATATATTTTCTCTCAGTCTTTTCCTTTGTGAGAGTATATGTATGCGTGTGGATACATATACATCCATGTGTATATGCTGGTACAAAACAATCCCCAATCCCCAAGATAATGGGGATTATTAATTATCAATCTGTATCTATAACTTTATATATTAATTTCTACCATTTACTAGTTTGTAATATTACTAGTTTGTAATATAGTAAATGGCAAATTGCTGCCATTTACTATATTGTAATGTTCTTATGTTAATGAATATTCTTTGAAAACAATATTTTGAAAAGCTATAAAATTTATGCACATACATATATCATGTATGAGCTTCCCTTGTGGTTCGGCTGGTAAAGAATCCACCTGCAATATGGGAGACCTGGGTTTGATCCCTGGGTTGGGAAGATCCCCTGGAGGAGGGAAAGGCTACCCACTCCAGTATTCTGGCCTAGAGAACATGGACTGTATAGTCCACTGGGTCGCAAAGAGTTGGACACAACTGAGTGACTTTCACTTTCACTTTTCATATATCATATGCATACATGTGAATCATTTATGTTGTTTATTCTTTTCTTTCTGACTAATTGAAGTAAGGCTGTGATAAATATCTTTGTGTATATTCAATTCCCCATTAATTTATTTAATCCCGTCTAAAATTATACTCAAAGAATAAATTCCTCAAAATAGAATTACTGGGAATTAAGGGTCTTTATACATACATTTAAGTTAATTTCCAGATTGTTTACAGTAGTTTACTGCCTTAGGTGTGGAAGAGATTGTCTATTTATGACAAAGTTAATTTTCCAAAATTAAAATAGCTTTGTTGTACATTTGATTAAAAATAAGTATACAAATTCAGAAAATGTAGGAAAATAGTAAAAAGGAAAAATTACTATCCAGATATTATTACCATTAACACCAAGGTATACATCCAGATTCTTTTCTTACTATATAGTAACCTGATTTTATTTAACTTAATGTTTCTTTCCAAGCCAACACATCTTATGGAGGTACAGTATCTTTTTAATAAGTATACAGTAATCTATTAAGAGGTAATACTATAAATGGCTGTCTCAGGCTGGGTCCCCTGAGAAGCAGACTCTGAGTTGAATTTTAATAGGTAGGATATTTATTAAGGAGTGACTTTGGTATCAAAATCTATGGGAGGAAGGAGAAGGAAGCAGAACTAGAAAGAGAGAAGTTAAACTGGGATGCAAGCCCAATGAGAGCGTCAGTTGACCTCACAAAGAATTCTGGTGCTGAAATGCCACCTCCTGCCCCCAAGAATTATCCCAAATTAGACTGAGATGCCAGGCCTTTCATACCCCGGCATTGCCTTGTCAATGGATATGGGCCATTCTGGGAAGAGACACACCTCTTTGCAGAGAAGACCATCTCTGAAGGAGCTAATAGCATTCCCAGAAATCAGGGTAACAAATCCTTCACTGAATAGTGATCTGGGCGCAGCATATTATGATGTCCACTGCAGCTGAAACCAATCAGGACCCTGCAGGGCCTTTCTAGAGACAGCCTCCCAATCCCCCACCTCTCATTTGTAGCAAAGCTTTAACCTCCTAGGCCTTCCCCAAGTTCCAAAGAGCAAGTTTAATGAGAGAAGTCAGAAAATGCAGAAACAAAGGAAAAGAGTCTAAGACAAAATAATAATAGTTTAGCCATAAAGCAGAGTTAGGGCCTCCCTAGTGGCTCAGACGGTAAAGAATCCATCAGCAATGCAGGAGACCTGGGTTTGATCCCTGGGTTGGGAAGATCCCCTGGAGAAGGGAATGATGACCCACTGCAGTATTCTTGCCTGGAGAATTCCATGGACAGAGGAACCTGGTGGGCTATGGTTTATGGGGTCGCAAAGAGTTGGACACAACTGAGTGACTAACAGTTCTAAAGCAAAGTTAAGGACTTATAGTTCCTCCTCAAGGGCTATAGAAAATGTTCTGAGGCAGATCCTTTGAGCCGTTTTTCAGAAACTGATGCCTGCTGGTCCCTGGAGTCAAAGAACCCAAAGAGCTTGGGTTAGCAGCCTAGCTTGTAGCTCAGTGGGAGTCTCGCTGTGTTCGCTGGTAAAACTGGGTTGCCTTTGGAGACCTGTACCTCCAACTCTGCAGAGCTGGGAGACAATTTTCCATGGATCTGTTTCTGCTGATTTTTCCTGAGGACACCAACAGCTTTTGTTCTGAGCTATCTTTTCAAGGATGTTTGTACAGGAACAACCTTAGAAGATAGAGTTGGTGTCTCTCTTCAGAACAAAAGACAAAGTTTTTTAGAAAATTGAAATATAGTTGATTTACAAGGATGTGTTAGTTTCTGGTGTACAGCAAAGTGATTCAGTTATATATATGCTATGCAGGCTAGTGTGCTAAGTCGTTTCAGTTGTGTCCGACTCTGAGACCCCAGACTGTAGCCCACCAGGCTTCTCTGTCCATGGGATTCTCCAGGAAAGAATACTGGAGCGGGTTGCCATGCCCTCTTCCTGGGGATCGTCTCAACCCAGGGATCAAACTTGCATCCCTTATGTCTCCTGCATTGCAAGGCGGGTTCTTTACCACTAGTGCCACCTGGGAAGCCCATATATGTTATATAAAGTGAAATTGCTCAGTCGTGTCCGACCCTTTGCGACCCCATGGACTGTAGCCTACCAGGCTCCTCCGTCCATGGGATTTTCCAGGCAAGAGTATTGGAGTGGGTTGCCACTTCCTTCTCCAGGGGATCTTCCTGACCCAGGGATTGAACCCAGGTCTCCCGCATTGCAGGCAGATGCTTTACCGTCTGAGCCACCAGGGAAGTTCCCATATGTTATATACACATATACACATATATAATATATATTATTTTCAGATTCTTTTCCATTATAGGTTATTACAAGATATTACATATAGTTTCCTATGCTATACAGTAGATCCCTATTGTTTATCTATTTTATGTACAGTAGTGTGTATCCACTAATCCCAAACTCCTAATTTATCCCTCCCCCACTTTCCCTTTTGGTAACCATAAGTATGTTTCCTATGTTTGTGAGTCTATTTCTATTTTATAAATAAGTTCATTTGTGTCATTTTTTAAATTCCATGTATAAGTGATATCTTATGACATTTGCAGAAGACAGCTTGTTTACTGTTCAATATAATAAAAATAATGCATCTAGGGAAAAATTTGAGCAAATTGTTTGATAAAAGTTTCTCTAAACTCAAAATATGTCAGCCATGATACTGCTGTATCTATGTACAGCTGTGTCTAGACCACTCTACTTCTTCCTCATGGTTCTTGGGGAACAAGGGAAACCAGCACGAATGTAAGTCTCATGTTGCTTGCTGTGCTGTGAACATTAAAGTCTACTGACTCTGACCCAGGAGTTTCATGTCTTCTACCAGCATCTACAGTAGTGGCAGGCCAACTTGTCAGATTGCAAATTGGGTAAAATCTCAAAACCTTCACAGTTCTTGACAACTGTGTTATTACTAAGGATGGGAGAATTACAGCCCTGGGGCAGAAGTGTTAATGTATTCTGTTTTCTAGTACAGGTAAATGAGAACTGCTTCTCATGCTTGTTTCTGAAAGAGATGGAAAAGAACCTGTGTCTATGTTATTCTACTCTAGCAAAGAATCATATTTTGTATCTTTTTCCATAATCAGTCTGGTTTTTGCAGGGACCAAACTGGTGAATAAAATGGAGGAATGATGGGGGATCATCATCCTTACATTCTGTAGATCTTTAGGAGTGGCATTTTCCCTCAGCAATACTTTTCAAAATGTATGTCTTAGCTAAGGGAGGGGGCAGATTCAGAGGTTTCCAGTTGGCTTGCCCCATCATGATGCCTATTACTTCATGGATCAAGGACTCAGTGTGGGACTTGTGCCCACTGTGAAATGTATCTCTTTCGATGACATATGTGAGTACTGAAGACATGACTAACATGTGAATCTACAGGCCACTGGGGCCACTGTGACCTGACCTGTGACTTGGATAGGACTTCACTTATTATATGGTCCCCATATGCACCTACTCTGAAAAGGAGGCCGTGATGATTCTCTGGGTCTCCAAGTATCAGTGTCAATTCAGATTCTATAATCAATAGTCCTTGAAAAATTTTATATATTCTCATTTTCCCAGTTGCACAGTTATCTGAGTAAATGGCCTTAGGCCCAAGGGCTCTGGACCAAACTTTGGTGAAAAATTGAGGGAATCCATTACTGACTACATCTGCAATGAGTTACAGGTTCCTTCCTCCTGGGGACCTGATCCCTTCTTAAGTTAGTGGGACTCCAGGTCTAAACACAGATTCATGTTTTAAAACTTGGCAAGGAATCATGCTTTTAATTGGGACAATTGCCTTAGTCTCCTATCAATTTTGAATTCAACTGATGATACAAACTGAGTCGCACCTTTATTGACTGCCCATCTATTTTTCCCCTAGGGACATCATATTCTAATAATGTCTCCATAATTCTTGTAGGTCACTTCCCCCAATTGCTCATCTAAATTTATATGACAACAATTGTCCAACTTGGGTTCTGACCATTAAACACCACAACATGACCTCTGTCATTTGGGGGCCTTGTTGTCTCTGTTGGTATCAATAAAATTAGCTCCTTAATGGCTTCTTTTACCATCAGTTCTAGCTGATAAAAAGTCACCATGGAGCCTTGTAATCATACTGGTGTCCTCACAACGCTACATTTCTTGTGTCTTTACATGTGATGTAGCTTCCTAGCCTTTTGTAATCTGATCATCTGGTGGGTTTTTCATCTGTGCATAGTATATGGTCTGCTTAATCAAGTGATTCTTTAAATTCTTTCTTTCAGGTGCTATTTCCTGAGCTTTCTTAAGATCAGCCAATGCTTGATCATATTCTTTTAATCCTTGCCATCCTTGGGCTCTACGGTACAGTGCTTTGGTATTTGATGGGTCTATTTCAAGGGCCTCCAAACAGCTATCGACTGCGCCCTGCCAATCAGACATCTTCAGTTTGCAGGCGCCAATATTCAGCACGCAGCTCAAAGCGACAGGCTGCAGCTTTGCTCCGTCTGCGTCCTCAGCAGCAGCCCTGGAACCTTCCACATACCTTAAAACTTTTGTGTATTTTTTAATGGCCATCTCCCAGTTCTGGGATTTGAAAAACGTATTTCCAATGTTTTTTAAGTCTTCTGATATTAATAAAATTTTATCTACATCTTTTAAATCCACATCTGCGTCCTCGGGGAAATCTGGGTGACTGTCACCAGATCCATCCTTTGGGAATATTCCCCAATCATCCCCTTCTTTCAGTTCTCCACATTCTGCAATAACGCACAATTTGGCAGGTTTTTCAGGCTGTCTGTCTGTCAGGGCAGTTACGGATTTTAAACCAACTTTGTATGGATCATTGCTTTTTCCATGCTTCTAGAAATCATTCTCGGAGAAGGCAATGGCACCCCACTCCGGTACTCTTGCCTGGAAAATACCACGGACAGAGGAGCCTGGTGGGTTGCAGTCCATGGGGTCGCTAAGAGTCGGACACGACTGAGCGACTTCACTTTCCCTTTTCACTTGCATGCATTGGAGAAGGAAATGGCAACCCACTCCAGTGTTCTTGCCTGGAGAATCCCAGGGATGGGGGAGCCTGGTGGGCTGCCGTCTATGGGGTCGCACAGAGTCGGGCACGACTGAAGTGACTTAGCAGCAGCAGCAGCAGCAGAAATCATTCTAGCAGCAAATTCACACTGTCTCCTGGAGGTTTAATTATGATGTTAAATCTTGACTACCAGGAGAATGCTCTCAAATCTAATTTCATCCTTATCCATCCTTACATTCCCTTGCTGTTCATCAGGCAGCCTCAAAATTCAATTCTACACATGCTCTCTCAGTTTACGCTGACTAGGTATTAAAGCTCCTTTGGAATATAGTTATTTTCCTAAATTATTAGATCCAGCACATTGAGATGTACCTTGAGTTAAGGCCTCTTGGACAGGATACAAACTGAGAACAAATCTTGAGAGGGAGGGCACTTGTCCTGATGGGAAGAAGTCTTTGTACCATCTCTGAATAATGGGAAAGGAACAGGTCTTAGCAGAGGAGGGTGGGCCACTACTAGGAATATCTTCATCTACTGTGTTAAGCCCCATTCTTTTCCAACCAGGGCCCTGACTTTGGCTTAATATATCTGTCTTGACTAAAAATTTAATTTTCGGAGCTTAGCCACTTTGAATTTATTTTGGTTTCCCACTGTAGGAGATGACAGTTACTTTGTGCACTACCAAAGTACTATAGTCTTCATTTTAGCTTTCGGTTGGTGATTAATCACTTAGCTTATCATTATCTTTTTACAGTGCATCAATCTGGCTAAGGAATAGGCACCTGTTTTAGTCAGCTCAGACTGCCATAACAAAATACCATAGGCTAGGTGACTTAAACACCTGAAATTTACTTCTCAGTGTTCTAGGAAGAGATCAAGGTGCCTGCCAGCTGATTCGGTTCCCAATAAACCTTTTCTTCTTGGTACGCAGACAGCAGCCTTATGGCTGTATCTTCATATGACCTTTCCTTCCCTGTGTGTGGTGGGGAGAGTGAGAAGAGGAGGTGGAAGGGAGGGGAATGTGAAGGAGACAGGGAGGAAAGGAGGGAGAGAAAGAGAGGTCTCTTCCTCTTAATTATAAGACCACCAATTCTATCAGATCAGGATCCTATTCATAAAACTTTGTGTGTGCTCAGTTGCTTCAGTCATGTCTGACTCTTTGCGACCCTGTGGACTGTAGCCCACCAGGCTCCTCAGTCCATGGGATCCTCCAGGCAAGAATACTGGAGTGGGTTACCATGTCCTCCTCCAGGGGATCTTCCCTACCCAGGGATAGAACCTGCATCTGTGTTCTCACATTGCAGGTGGATTCTTTACTGCAGAGCCATCAGGGAAGCCCTATAAAATTGTATTTAACCTTAATTACTATCTTCTAAAAGCCCTGTTTTCAAAGACAATCACATAGGGGGTTAGGACTTCAACCGATGAATTTGAGGGAGCAGGACACAATTCAGTCCACGCTGTTGTCGTTCAGTCACTGAGTCATCTGACTCTTTGCAACCCTGTGTACTGTAGCATGCCAGGCTCCTCTGTTCTCTGCTATCTTTCAGTTTGCTCAAATTAATGTCAATTGAGTAGAAATGCTTTCTAACCATCTCATCCTCTGCTGCCCCCTCCTTCTTTTGCCTTCAATCTTTCTCAGCTTCAGAGTCTTTCCCAATGAGTAGGCTCTTCAAGTGACCGAAGCACTGGAGCTTCAGCTTCAGCATCAGTCCTTCCAATGAATATTCAGGGTTGATTTCCCTTAGGATTGACTGGTTTGATCTCCTTTCAGTCCAAGAGACTCTGAAGAGTCTTCTCCAGCACCACAATTTGAAAGCATCAGTTCTTCAGGACTCAGCCTTCCTTATGGTTCAACTCTCATATTCATACATGACTACTGGAAAAATCATAGCTTTGACTATGTGGACATTTGTCATCAAAGTAATGTCTCTGGTTTTTAATACACTGTCTAGGTTTGACATAGCTTTCAAGGAGCAAGCGTCTTTTAATTTCATGGCTGCAATCACTGTCTGCAGTGATTTTGGAGCCCAAGAAAATAAAATCTGTTACTGCTTTCACTTTTCCCCCTTCTGTTTGTCACGAAGTGATGGGACTGGATGCCACAATCTTAGTTTTTTGAATGTTGAGTTTCAAGCCAGCTTTTTCACCCTCCTGTTTGACCCTCATAAAGAGGCTCTTTAGTTCCTCTACACTTTCTGCCATTAGAGTCGTATCATCTGCCTATCTGAGGTTGCTGATATTTCTCCTGGAAATCTTGATTCCAGCTTGTGCTTCATCCAGCCTGGCATTTCACATGATATACTCTGCATATAAGTTAAATAAACAGGGTTACAACATACAGCCTTATTGTATTCCTTTTCCAATTTGGAACCAGTCAGTTGTTCCATGTCCAGTTCTAACTGTTGCTTCTTGACCTGCATACAAGTTTCTCAGGGGACAGGTAAGGTGGTCTGGTACACTCATCTTTTAAAGAATTTTCCACAGTTACACACAGTCAAAGGCTTTAGTGTAGTCAATGAAGCAGAAGTAGATATTTTCCTGGAACTCCCTTGCCTTGTCCATGATCCAACGAATATTAGCAATTTGATCTCTGGTTCCTCTGCCTTTTCTAAACTCAGCGAGTACATCTGGAATTTTGTCAGTTCACATACTGCTGAAGTGTAGCTTGAAGGATTTTGAGCACAACCTTACTTGCATAGGAGGAAGGGGGTGACAGAGGATGATGGTTGGATGGCATCATCAACTCAATGGACATGAGTTTGAGCAAACTCCAGGAGATAGTAAAGGACAGGGAAGCCTGGCATGCTGCAGTCCATAGGGTTGCAAAGAGTTGGACATGACTGAGTGACTGAAAACAAAACGAGAAATGAGCACAATTGTACAGTAGTTTGAATATTCCTTGGCATTGCCTTTCTTTGGGATTGGAATGAAACTGACCATTTCCAATTTGTGGCCACCACTCAGTTTAGTTCAGGTGTCCAACTCTTTGAGACCCCATGGACTGCAGCATGCCAGGCTTCCCTGTCCATCACCAACTCCCAGAGCTTGCTCAAATTCATGTCCATCGAGTCAGTGATGTCATCCAACTACCTCATCCTCTGTTATCCCCTTCTCCTCCTGCCCTCAATATTTCCTAGCATCAGGGTCTTTTCCAGTGAGTCAGTTCTTTGCATCAGGTGGCCAAAGTCTGGAGTTTCAGTTTCAGCATCAGTCTTTCCCGTGAATATTCAGGACTGGTTTCCTTTAGGATGGACTGGTTGGATCTCTTTGCAGACTAAGGGACTCCCAAGAGTCTTCTCCAACAACACCATTCAAAAGCATCAATTCTTTGGCACTCAGCTTTCTTTATAGTCCAACTCTCACATACACACATGACTACTGGAAAAACCAAAGCTTTGACTAAATGGACCTTTGTTGACAAAGTAATGTCTCTGCTTTTTAATATGCTGTCTGGGTTTGTCCTAGCTTTTCTTCCAAGGAGCAAGTGTCTTTTAATTTCATGGCTGCAGTCACCATCTGCAGTGATTTTGGAGTCCAAGAAAATAAAATCTGTCACTGTTTCCATTGTTTCCCCATCTGTTTGCCATGAAGTGATAGGACTGGATGCCATGATCTTAGTTTTTTGAATGTTTAGTTTTAAGCCAGCTTTTTCACTCTCCTCTTTCACTTTCATCAAGAGGCTCTTCAGTTGCTTCTTGCTTTCTGCCATAAGGATGGTGTCATCTGCGTATCTGAGATTATTGATATTTGTCCCAGTATTCTTGATTCCAGCTTGTGCTTCATCCAGCCTGGCATTTCACATGATGTACTCTGCATATAAGTTAAATAAGCTGGGTGACAATATACAGCCTTGATGTACTCCTTTCCCAATTTGGAACCAGGCTGTTGTTCCATGTCCAGTTTGAACTGTTGCTTCTTGACCTGCATACAGATTTCTCAGGAGGCAGGTCAGGTGGTCTGGTATTCCTATCCTTTGAAGAATTTCCCAGTTTGTTGTGATCCACACAGTCAAAGGCTTTGGCATAGTCAATAAAGCAAATGTAGATGTTTTCCTGTAACTCTCTTGCTTTTTCTATGATCCAGTGGATATTTGCAAGTTGATCTTTGGTTCCTCTGCATTTTCTAAATCCAGCTTGAACATCTGGAAGTTCACAGTTCATGTACTGTTGAAGCCTTGCTTTGAGAATTTTGAGCATTACTTTGCTAGTGTGTGAGATGAGCACAATTGTGCAGTAGTCTGAACATTCTTTAGCATTGCCTTTCTTTGAGACTGGAATGAAAACTGACCTTTTCCAGTCCTGGAGCCACTGCTAAGTTTTTCAAATTTGCTGGCATATTGAGTGCAGCACTTTCACAGCATCATCTTTTAGGATTTGAAATAGCTCAATAGTCCATCACCTCCACTAGGTTTGTTCATAGTGATGCTTCCTAAGGCCCACTTGACTTCGCATTCCAGGATGTCTGGCTCTAGGTGAGTGATCACACCATTGTGGTTATCTGGGTCATGAAGAAAGATCTTTTTTGTATAGCTCTTCTGTGTATTTTTGCCACCTCTTAATATCTTCTGTTTCAGTTAGAGCCATACCATTTCTGTCTTTTATTGTGCCCATTTTTCCATGAAATGTTCCTTTGGCATCTCTAATTTTCTTGAAGAGATTGCTAGTCTTTCCCTTTCTATTATTTTCTTCTATTTCTTTGCATTGATCACCGAGGAAGGCTCTCTTATCTCTCCTTGCTATTCTTTGGAACTCTGCATTCAGATGGGTATACCTTTCTTTTTCTCTTTTGCCTTTAGCTTCTCTTCTTTTCTCAGCTATTTGTAAGGCCTCAACAGCCAACCATTTTGCCTTTTTACATTTCTCTTTCTTGGGGATGGTGTTGATCACGGCCTCCTGTAAATGTCACGAACCTCTGTCCATAGTTCTTCAGTCACTCTGTCTATCAGACCTAATCCTGTGAATCTATTTGTCACTTCCACTGTATAATCTTAAAGGATTTGATTTAGGTCACACCTGAATGGTCTAGTGGTTTTCCCTACTTTCTGAGTTTTCCAAATTTGCTGAGTTTTCAGCTCAGGCCACTGCTGAGTTCTCCAAATTTGCTGACATATTTAGTGCAGTACTTTAACAGCATAATTTTCTAAGATTTGAAATAGCACAGCTAGAGATTTGTCACCTACACTAGTTTTGTTAATCGAAATGCTTCTTAAGGCCCTTTTGACTCCACGCTCCAGGATGTCTGGAAACTAAACCATCACAGTTACCCAGGTCATTACAACTTTTCTTGTATAGTTCTTCTGGTATTCTTGCTACCTCTTCTTAATCTCTTCTGCTTCTGCAATGGCACCCCATTCCAGTACTCTTGCCTGGAAAATCCCATGGATGGAGGAGACTGGTAGGCTGCAGTCCATGGGGTCGCTAGAGTTGGACATGACTGAGAGACTTCACTTTCACTTTTCACTTTCATGCATTGGAGAAGGAAATAGCAACCCACTCCAGCGTTCTTGCCTGGAGAATCCCAGGGACAGGGAAGCCTGGTGGGCTGCCGTCTCTGGGGTCACACAGAGTCGGACATGACTGAAGCGACTTAGCAGCAGCTTCTGTTAGGTTCTCTCCACTTCTGACCTTTATTGTGCCCTTCCTTGTATGAAATATTCCCTTGATATCTCCAATTTTCTTGAAGAGATCTCTCTTTCCTATTCTATTGTTTTACTCTATTTATTCTGTTGTTTTCCTCTATTTCTTTTCATTCTCCATTTAAGAAGGCTTATCTCTCCCTGTCATTCTCTGGAACTCTGCATTCACTTGGCTGTATCTTTCCCTTTCTCCCTTGCCTTTTGCTTCTCTTCTTTCCTCAGCTATCTGTGATTCATGATTTAGTCTACCTACTAAATACCAAATCCAGTGAAACATAATCAGTGTCTCAGTGTTCATTTACTATAAGAAAAAAATTAAGTACAAAATATACATTGGCAGTTAAATGGACATATTGTAGTCTAATCATATAATGGAACACTACAGCAGTGCTAAAGAGGAATAAATAATTTCTATACACAACAATGTGGATGAATCTCAAAATAATTGTACCAAGTAAAGAAATTTTTTATGCTCAAAATTCTCCAAGCCAGGCTTCAGCAATACATGAACCATGAACTTCCTGATGTTCAAGCTGGTTTTAGAAAAGGCAGAGGAACCAGAGGTCAAATTGCCAACATCCGCTGGATCATGGAAAAAGCAAGAGAGGTCCAGAAAAACATCTATTTCTGCTTTATTGACTATGCCAAAGCCTTTGACTGTGTGGATCACAATAAACTGTGGAAAATTCTGAAAGAGATGGGAATACTAGACCACCTGACCTGACTCTTGAGAAATCTATATGCAGGTCAGGAAGCAACAGTTAGAACGGGACATGGAATAACAGACTGGTTCCAAATAGGAAAAGGAGTTCGTCAAGGCTGTATATTGTCATTCTGTTTATTTAACTTATATGCAGAGTACATCATGAGAAATGCTGGGCTGGAAGAAGCACAAGCTGGAATCAAGATTGCCGGGAGAAATATCAATAACCTCAGATATGCAGATGACACCACCCTTATGGCAGAAAGTGAAGAGGAACTCAAAAGCCTCTTGATGAAAGTGAAAGAGGAGAGTGAAAAAGCGGGCTTAAAGCTCAACATTCAGAAAATGAAGATCATGGCATCCGGTCCCATCACTTCATGGGAAATAGATGGGGAAACAGTGGACACAGTGTCAGACTTTATTTTTCTGGGCTCCAAAATCACTGCAGATGGTGATTTCAGCCATGAAATTAAAAGACGCTTACTCCTTGGAAGGAAAGTTATGTCCAACCTAGATAGCATATTCAAAAGCAGAGACATTACTTTGCCAACAAAGGTCCGTCTAGTTAAGGCTATGGTTTTTCCTGTGGTCATGTATGGATGTGAGAGTTGGACTGTGAAGAAGGCTGAACGCCAAAGAATTGATGCTTTTGAACTGTGGTATTGGAGAAGACTCTTGAGAGTCCCTTGGACTGCAAGGAGATCCAACCAGTCCATTCTGAAGGAGATCAGCCCTGGGATTTCTTTGGAAGGAATGATGCTAAAGCTGAAACTCCAGTACTTTGGCCACCTCATGCGAAGAGTTGACTCATTGGAAAAGACTCTGATGCTGAGAGGGATTGGGGGCAGGAGGAGAAGGGGATGACAGAGGATGAGATGGCTGGATGGCATCACTGACTCGATGGATGTGAGTCTGAGTGAACTCCGGGAGTTGGTGATGGATAGGGAAGCCTGGCGTGCTGCGACTCACGGGGTCGCAAAGAGTTGGACAAGACTGAGCGACTGAACTGAACTGAACTTAATAGATTATTCAGGGCTTCCCTGGTGGCTCAGATGGTAAAGAGCCTGCTTGCAATGCAGGAGACCCAGGTACAATCCCTGGGTCAGGAAGATCACCCAGAGAAGGGAATGACTATCCACTCCAGTATTCTTGCCTGGAGAATCCCATGGACAGGGTAGCCTGGCAGGCTACAAATCCATAGGCTCGCAAAGAATCACACATGACTGAGCAACTAACATTTTCCCTTTCAATATATTATTCAGTTTATATAAAATTCTGGAAAATGAAGTTAATCTATGGTGACAGAAAGCAGACCAGTAGCTGCCTGAATGGATGAATAAAGGCAGAGAGAGAGGAGAGAGGTGAAGTCACTCAGTCATGTCCAACTCTTTGTGATCCCATGGACTATAGCCTGCAAGGCTCCTCTGTCCATGGGATTTATCAGGCAAGAATATTGGAGTGGGTTGCCATTTCCTTCTCTAGAGGATCTTCCCAACCCAGGGATTGAGCCTGGGTGTCCTGCACTGCAGGCAGACTCCTTACTGGCTGAGTCAGGAGGGAAGTCCAAAAAAGTGAAAGTGACTCAGTCGTGTTTGGCTCTTTGAACAGTCCAGGCAGTTCTCCAGGCCAGAATACTCGAGTGGGTAGCTGCTTCCCTTCTCCAGCAGATCTTCCCATCCCAAGAATCAACTGGGTTCTCCTGCATTGCAGGCAGATTCTTTACCAGCTGAGCTATCAGCGAAACCCCAATAAAGGCAGAGAGGGATGGATTACAAAGTGATATGAGGCAACTTTTAGAGTTGATGGATATATTATCTTGATTATGGTGATGGTTCCATGGGTTTATATAGGTTACAGATTAGTAAATCATATACTTTAAATATGTGCAGCTTATTATATATCAATCAGACCTCAATATAACTGTAAAAAATAAAACTAAATCTACAAAACAAAACAAACAAAACATACCAAGTATCTGCCATATATACTAGTAAGTGCTTAATGCACATCTACCTAAACATCATTGAAAGAAGACGCTTATATTCATTGATTGTTTCCATGGTTGCAGAAAAACTGCAAGGTCCTGGTAACTTTTTATTAAAATTTGATCCCTAGAAATGTCATAACACTAAGATTAAAGAAAAAGTCCAAATGTTTCTGGAACTGGGTAATAGTGGCTGCTTCTTGAAAGAACTAAGAGGCTAGGGGGAAAAGATAGGTAACTTTTAAAATTGGTCACATGCATGTAGTATTTATATTAAGAGGTTCATCTTCTCAATGTAATAGAGGAGGGCAAATTATAGAGGAGAGAACAGTGATCTAAGGAAGCAGCCATGAGCCAAGGAATGTGGGCAACCTCTAGAAGCTAGAGGCAAGGAAGTAGATTTTCACTTAGAGCCTCCAAAAGAACTCAGTCCTGTGGACACTATTTAGAGCTTCTGACTCTAGAACTGTAAGATAATAAACTTGTATTGCTGTAAAGCCACATGTTTTCGGCAAAATGTTACAGTAGCAATAGAAAACTAATATTAGATCCTAGTTCATCTCATAGTTGAGAAAATACTTATGTAAGTTTGACAAAATTAGTAGGAAACCAGCAAAAAAGGTTATTTTTAAGAAAAAATTTGATATTTAAAAAATGCAGTAAAAAATCACAGGAATTGATTTGAATGTGTTTCCATAAAATATTTTATCCAGTGATGATTTATAGCAAATAAAGCAAATTAAACATGTGTAAGCTTCTGGTGGTGATGATGAAATTAAGCAACTAGTCATTCATTGAGAGTAAGACCACACTTCCACCCAGTTTATCAGTATCACTGAATACTAGAATACACTAGACAATGCTTTAAGAGTTTTAAGGGAAAGTAAATTCAGTTATATTGACAGCATTACTTCCTATTCTTTAATATGTAGTTATTGAGGATATTCTTCTGAAAAACAAGAAGATTAACCAAGAACATAGACGAAGATTCTAGAAGAGTAGCTCCAACTTTGGAGCAGAGTAAAGGGAGGCTCTTAGCAGTACAGTAGAATTTAAGAACAGTTAGGCAAAGTAGGGGTAGAAGGCCAAAGGTCAGTCAGGTGTGATCACCAGAGGACAAAAGAAAGAGATCATCTCTGTAAAAGGATAGAGAAAACAGAAAAACTTGATTAGATAAACTATGTAAAACATACAGGAAAAAAAGTACAATTTGAAGCTCTAGAAGCAATAAAGCCAAATGAGCAGCTTATGGTCCAAGTATGATGCACGTATATTTGGGCAATGGATAATAAGGGGAGAGAATTTATTTGATCCTTGCTCTGCATGTTTTGAGTGGCTTTCTAGTGGTTGTGACAGAGGTCTTAAAGAGAAAGAGAAAGTGAAAGTTGTTCAGTTGGCTCTGACTCCTTGTGACCCCATGGACTGTCCATGGAATTCTCCAGGCCAGAATACTGGAGTGGGTAGTCTTTCCTTTCTCCAGGGGATCTTCCCAACCCAGGTCTCCCGCATTGCAGGTGGATTCTTTACCAGCTGAGCCACAAGGGAAGCCCAAGAATACTGGAGTGGGTAGCCTAGAGACGAAAATGTAATCCCGGCACTTTCCATAGCTTGGAAGTTGGCTGTTAATTTAGAATCAACTAATAGACAAAACACAAATGATATTGACTGTGTTTAAGGGAGGTGAGTAGAAGGTGGGAAGGAAGAATGGTGGTATTAACACTAGAACTGAAATATTATCGTAGGTTGAAGTATTATCTAGAGTTTCACAGTATTCTGTTAAAAGTTACAAAGATAACCAACAAAAGAGCTGAAACTAATGTAACTTATAAAGAAAGCTGAGCACAGAAGAATTGATGCTTTTGAACTGTGGTGTTGGAGAAGACTCTTGAGAGTCCCTTCGACTGCAAGGAGATCCAACCAGTCCATCCTAAAGGAGATCAATCCTGGGTGTTCACTGGAAGGACTGATGTTGAAGCTGAAACTCCAGTACTTTGGCCACCTAATGCGAAGAGCTGACTCATTTGAAAAGATCCTGATTCTGGGAAAGATTGAGTGCAGGAGGAGAAGGGGACGACAGAGGATGAGATGGTTGGATGGCATCACTGACTCGATGGACATGGGTTTGGGTGGACTCAGGGAGTTGGTGATGGACAGGGAGGCCTGGCGTGCTGCGATTCATGGGGTCGCAAAGAGTCAGACACGACTGAGCGACTGAACTGAAGTATCAGAAGACTGGTTGTTAACACAATCCTCATCTTCTATGAGCGTGTCCTTAGATACTGTCTAAAACTGATATGAGAATATTTAGAAATACTGAAGTAATCACAAACAAAAACATGTAAAATAGGTTGTCCCTGGTGAATAGGCATAGAGGTAGAAACGATTAGCATGAGATTTGTTGCTTTTCATCACAAATTCTTTTGTGCAGTTTGTTACAGTATAATTTGTTTCATTTGTTGCCATTTGTGCACTTCTTTGATTGAAAAAAACATTAGAGACTGGTTGCTCTGTTTATATGGAAACAATAGTTTAGACATCTACCTTTATCAAAGTTGACTCCCTGAAATATGCCAGGCCTCCTTTCAGAATTTTTAAAATGAAATTCCAAGGACACCAAGATACTTGGACTAAGCAAATGGCTGTTCTACTGATACTTTACTCTTTACCCTAAATGATATTTACTTAGTTTCTCAGTCGTGTCTGACTCTTTGTGACCCCATGGATTTGTAGCCTGCCAGGTTACTCTATCCATGGGATTCTCCAGGCAAGAATACTGGAGTGGATAGTCATTCCCTTCTCCAGGGGGTTTTCTCAACTCAGGGATCAAACTCAGGTCTGCTGCATTACAGGCAGATTCTTTACTATCTGAGATACCACAGAAGCCCAAATGACATTTAAGAGTCCTTAATTCTACCATTACTAGCTCCAGCACTCTGCTTTCTTTTTTAAAGTGTCTGAGTAGTTCTTTTCCTCATTTTTTGGGGGGACAGAGTTTTTCCTGAATCCAGTTTTACTGATTCTGAAAGGGGAGGACTTCTGGTCTTGGGACAGAATTGATTTTTCATGTTTAGAAGGAGTTGGGAAAAAAGAGGGGTGAGATGAGGTGGGAGGTAGGAGGGAGGTTCCAGAGGGAGGGGATATATGTATACCTATGGCTGATTCATGCTGATGTATGGCAGAAACCAATACAATATTGTAAGGCAATTGTCCTTCAATTAAAAATAAATAAATTAAAATGTTTTAAAAAATGGAATGGAAAAAGTCACAGTTTAATTTGATAGGTAGGCCACTATGGCACATTACTGCCACCAGTTGGCAGCACACCTTAATTGCAAGAGTAGAAAAGATGGGAAAACCATTTATGATTTTTGCAAAAGTCTAGCTGATAAACAACAGGAAATATCCTGTAGGCAAGTGAAAAATGCAAAGGAAGAATACTTGATTTGGGAAGAGTAAATTGAGACAGTGGTCATGATCCCTAAAATACTGTGTTACAGATATCCATGTGGTTTGTGGAGGCAGTCAAAATGAAGTATGATCAGAAGACTTTTCTTTAGTCTAAATATCAAGAGGTGTGTCTGGAACTCTATTATAAGGTATGGGAAAGGGGAGAATTATGAATAAAATGTTACTTCAAACAGTTTTTCTTACAAGATCTATATGAGGAAAACTATAAAATTCTGATAAACACAATCAGAAAAGAACGAAATAAATGAAGAGATGGCTAGAAAGACTCAGTATCATCAAGACCTCAGTTCTTCCCAAATTGATCTTAGATTCAATGCAATACAAATGAAAATCCCAGCAAGTTATTTCATGAATATCAACAAATTGATTCTGAAGTTTATATCGAGAGGCAAAAGACCCAGAATAGCCAGCATAATATTGAAGGAGAGGAACAAAGGTACCAGGACTAATGGTACCTGACTTCAAGACTTAAATATTAAGGTACAGTAATCAAGACAGCTGTGGTACTCATGAAAGAATAGACAAATAGATCAATGGAAGAGAACAGAGAGCCCAGAAGTAGACTCCGATAAATATCATCAACTGATCTTTGACACAGGAGTAAAGGTAATATAGTGGAGTAAAGATAGTTTTTTCAATAAATGTTGCTAGAAGAACTGCATACCCACATCCCCCCCAAAGAAGAATCTAGACACAGGTCTTAGATCCTTCATAAAAATTAACTCAAAATGGATCATAGACCTAAACGTAAAATGCAAGACTATGAAACTCCTAGATGATAATTTAGGAGAAAATCTAAATGACCATAGGTAGGGTGATACCTTTTTATGTATTACCCAACTCTAAAGACACAATCCATGAAAGAAATAATTGATAAGCTGGACTTTCATAAAATTAAAAACTTCTGCCCTGGAAACGACAATGCCAAGAGAATCAGAAGGCAAGCCACATACTGGGAAAAAATATTTGCAAAAGACATATCTGATAAAAGACTGTTGTACAAATAACTCTTAAAACTCAGCTATAAGAAAACAAACAACCCAATTTAAAAATGAGCCAAAGACCTTAATAGACATGTCACCAGATACACAATGGCAAACATGCACACGAAAAGGTGGTCTACATAATGTGCCGTCAGAGAAGTGCAAATTAAAGCAACAATGAGATATCATAACATGCTGATTAGAATGGCCAGAATCTGGAACACTTTCAGCACCAAATGCTGATGAGGATATGGAGCAACAGCAACTCTCTTACATTGCTGGTGGGGGTGCAAAATAGTACTGCCACTTCGGAAGACAGTTTAGCAGTGTCTTACAAAACTAAAGAGACTCTTACCATATGATCCAGCAATCACGCTCCTTGGTATTTACTCAGAGGAGTTGAAAACTTATGTCTGCACAAAGACCTATACAGGAATGTTTGTTGTTGTTGTTTAGTGACTCATTTGTGCCCGATTCTTTGCGACCCATGGACTGTAGCCCACCAGGCTCCTCTGTCCATGGGATTTCTCAGGCAAGAATACTGGAGTGAGTTGTCATTTCCTTCTCCAGGGGATCTTTCTGACCCAGGAATTGAACATGCATCTCCTGCATTGGCAGGTAGAGTCTTTACCACTTAGCCACTGGGGAAGTCCACAGGAACTTTATTCATAATTGCCAAAACTTGGAAGCAAACAACAGGTCCCAGTTACGTGTGTGTGAGTGAATGAATAAATAAGACTGTGGTATATCTGGACAATGAATTATTCTCTAAAAAGAAATGAGCCATTAAACCATCAAAAGACATGGAAGAGGCATGGAAATGGCTAAAATGCATATTACAATGTGAGAGAAGCCACTGAAAAGGCTACCTATCCATATGACAATAAAAATTAGTGATTTCCAGGGATGAGGGAGGAGGAGGGATGAATACAGAGTGTGGAGGATTTTTAGGGCAATGAAAAAACTATTATAATGATGGACGTATGTCACTACACATTTGTTTAAACTCATAGAAAGTACAATACTAAGAGTGAACCCTAGGGAATTGCCTGTGGACTTTGAGTGATTATAATATGTCAATATAGGTTTATCCTCAGTAACAACTGTATCATTCTGGTGAATGATGTTGATTACAGGGGAGGCTATACATGTGTGCACGCTCAATTTTGTTGTGAACCTAACAGTGCTCTAAAAAAAAGTCATTAAAAAAAAAAAGGCTTCTGTGAAAGGAATGCAATCATTACTGTCATGAAGCAAGTTGGCTGAATGTCTTTTACTTTAAGCAGGATTCTAAGGTCAACGGAATAACTTTGAAATCTTCTTCATGCTAAAATTATCCAGAAGGGAAAAAGATGTAAGTTCAGTCAAAATTTAGAAGGAGTTCTGCCATCTAAATAGCCACAAGTTAGCTTTTTATAAGGCAAAGTTCTTCACATTGTTGGGTAATAAATGTTAACAATTTATTCTGTGAAGCATTTATATTACATTTACATGTAATTCTGTAATGTAATTAAAAATTTATAGTAATAAAACTTTCAAATTTAGTATTTTATGTTTATATACTTTTGGACCAGATTGGCTAAGAGATTGAGTTGAAACAAAAGTCTAATAGGCATGTGCTTCCTCTTTAGACAACTAACCTATCAACCTGAATCTTCAAAGTGGGTCAGGTCTCATTTCAGGTCAAATATTTGTTCTATTGATACTTTACTCCCTACCCCAAATAATACTTAAGAATCCTTAGCTCTATCCACACTAGTTCCAGGTATTCCTTTTGACATTTTTGTTCATACCTCTAACTTGAAGCTGTTAATAAAAATTGTGGTGTTTGAAAACCGTTGCCGAGGTCTTTGGACTCTTGGTTAAGAATTTCATGAAAGCAGAGGCTCCTGGGAAACATATGGCTCTGCAACAGTCAACTTGTTGTAGGACCTATAGACTTCTCTGGTGGCTCAGACGGTAAAACGTCTGCCTACAATGTGGGAGACGCAGTTTCGATCCCTGGGTTGGGAAGATCCTTTGGAGAAGGAAATGGCAACCCACTCCAGTACTCTTGCCTGGAAAATCCCATGGACGGAGGAGGCTACAATTCACGGGGTTGCAAAGAGTCAGACATGACTAAGCGACTGAACTTAAACTTTCTACTTTATCTTGATAGGGCTTCTCTGATAGCTCAGTTGGTGAAGAATCCGCCAGCAATGAAGGAGACCCCAGTCTGACTCCTGGGTTGGGAAGATCTGCTGGAGAAGAGGGATAGGCTACCCACTCCAGTATTCTTGGGGTTCCCTTGTGGCTCAGCTGGTAAACAATCCGCTTGCAATGCGGGAGACCCGGGTTCCATCCTTGGGTTGGGAAGATCCCCTGGAAAAGGGAAAGGGTACCCACTCCAGTATTCTGGCCTGGAGAATTCCATGGACTACAGTCCATGGGGTCAGATGACTGAACTGCTTTTACTTTATCTTATCAAATAGTTAAAAGTTGAATGTACCTGATATTACAAAGCTACTAAGAGGAATCAGAAACTTGAGTAAGAAAGATGTATTATTTTAAATGTTGAATTTTGCTCTGGAGCTTCCTGTCAAGAAAGCTGAATATGAGGAATGCTAAGGGAAAATCAGGAACAGATAGTAATTTAAAGAGATTTTTGAAGGGCAATAATGTAGTAGAGAACACCACAGAGAGCTAAGAGTTGACCTATGGGTTGGAAGAAAGAGGAGGCACTAGCAAAGGAATACAAAGACCAGAAAACCAGGTAGACTGATCCCAGGAATTGTCTTAAAAAGGGTGGGGGCGGGGGTGGGGGGGGCGGTGGGGACAGGGTTTCAAGAAGGGGATAAGGATTGGGTGTGCCAAGAAAAAGAGGATGAGAAAATGGTTGAAGCTTGAGCATGGTTAGAACTTGAGCACTTTATAAAGTGTAAATTCAGTTTGCCATTATGGGTTAGATTGATAAAAGGTAAGGAATAAGGTGGAAGTGAAAGCAGGAGACAGTGAAAAGAAGGTTGATATTACAGTAACAGGCGGTAGTAGTACAAATTTTTAAAAAGCCCTTGGAAACTGTTGAAAAATAGAAGCCAACGGCTAAGATACTGAAGATATAAGGTCCTAGGAAAGTAGAGGTGGAAGGAGGAAATAGGAATGAACGACATAGGTAGTCCTGGAAGAAGCACTGATCTGGGGGAGAAGGAGAGGGGGAGAATGAGTCAATTTGGTGAGAATTTGAAAGGTCATGAACACGGCGTGTCAACAATATTTTAAGATGGAGAGAATATTAAACTGGAATTTCATGGCTCTGATCCCTGTTAATCAGAAGATTTTATCTATTAGTATGGATTGGGATTGGCACCTTAACAAGGAAAATGAGAAACAGTTTGTAGAGAATACGATAGGAATTCATCCAAAGATGAGTTTATATATATATATATACATACATATATATAAAGTGGGAGTGCAGTCACGACTTCATAGCCAACCAGGTAGAACTGGGGCTTTCTCCAGTGAAAAACCACACAGTATGACCTTTGAGAGAGAAATCAGAAATTGGGATAATTTATTGGAGACTGACCCTTAAGACTATAAAGGAGTCGAGCGATTCTAAGGCAATACAGAAATAGAGCTGGCTGGCTACAGTAACAAGAGAATTTAGTCATAAATGGGGCTGATGACCTGGGAGATTAAGGATTCACTTCTGTATTGAAAGTTTTGAGTGGGTGAAAGGTAGGAGCCACGATCAGGCAGAGGCAGGGGGTAGAGTAGGGAAAAGGCGACATTCAAAGGCATATTTTGGGCATGATCTCACGCTAGTCAATTGTTTCCCTTTTGGCAGCTAAACGGCTAGGATTCTCCCGTCCATTTCAGAGCTACTGAGAATAGTCTTAGGCTGTGGAAGGAGAAATCTGATTCCAAAGCGGAGGCTGTATTTTCTCAATCTACTTACATTCTTTTCTCACTAACTAGCCAATGCTGCCGCCTTATGCAAAGCCGGCACCACGGAAAGGATCTGCTTTAGAGGCAGTGACGACGCCAATCGGCCTGGGGCGCGCAGTGTTGCGTCTAGATGCACGGCGAGGGAGGTCCCAAACAGCTCTCAAAACCTTTTCACCCTCGCCCGGGAAAGCACCTCGTCAACCGTAGACAATAAATCGCTCGTACAATGCTAAGCTCTGAGGCCCTGGTTGACACCAGGAGAGGCGGGAGCGTGGTTTAGCGCTGCCACCCTTCCGCTTTTCTGCAGAGCGCTTTTCTGCAGAGGCGGGGGATGGGGGCAGCTGGACCGGGCGGGGCTGCGCTAGTCCCGCGACCTGGGGAGGGGCCGCGGTGAAGGGGCCAGGGGCGGGTTTCCCTCCTAGGTCTCGGAAAAGCTCCAAAAATGGCGGGCGGCAACTCAGCTAGCGGGGCGCGCAGGCGCCACTGCCGCCATCCTTCCGCCCGCCTCGGGCGGCCCACGAACCTCCACAGCCCCCTCACGGAGAGGTATCCGCCGCTTGCGATTGGCTGAGCTGGGCCAGCGCTCCGTGCGGGGGCCGGGCCGCCACGCAGAGGCCACGTTTCCCGCCCCGCTGGTGCGCGTGCGCACAATCCCCACAGGAAAGCGTTCGCGCGCGTCCCCGCCGCGGCCCCCAGCTCGCGCCTCAGCTCCCTCCCCTTTCCGGGCAGGCCCGTCCCGTCAGCGAGGCAGTAAGCACCGCGGCCAGCAGAGGGCGGTCCGGACCCAAGTCTGCAGCGGCGCCATTGGCGTGTGGAAAATGCCACCAGATGGCGGGTTAGGATTGCAGCTCCGTTGAAGGCGCGGCCCCCGCTCCCGAACCCCCGGCGACCACCCCGTAACAACCCCCCCACATCGGGAATAACACACCGGAGACTTTTGGGGGGAAACTACGTCGACGGCCGGCGGTGCCCGGATGGGCAGCTGAGGTGAGCGCGGGCGGCGGCGACGGCGGCGGGGGGCGGGAAAGAGGGGGAATGCGGCGGCAGCGGCGCGGGGGCTGGAAGCGCCGATCCAAGATGGAGGCCGGGCGAGAGCGAGAGAGCGCGAGCGGAGAGCGGGCGGGCCGGGCGCGGGCCCCGCGCGGGGGAGGGAGGCCGCGCAGGCCTGTGCGGGGCGCGGCGGTCTCCGGCCGTCCGGGCGCCAGTGGGGACGGCTGTGGGCGCGGCGGGTACCCCGGAACCCTAGTCGCTCCGCACCCCTCCCGCGGGCCCCGAAAATTGTGCCCCCGCCCGCTCGGGCACTACGGCGACGGGCGCGGAAGCCTTTGTGGCGCGCTCGGGCCCGCCGCCAAGCCCGCCCTCCGCCCCCCCGCCCGGACTCTCGGGACTCGCCCGCGCCCGGCGGGGCCGGGCCGAGGCGGGCTGGTGCGAATGCCATCCGCCGCCCTGCGTTTCTGCGGTGTTTTAGCGGCGGCGGCGTTGTCACATGACAACGAGCTCGCCTCGGCTGAGGGGCCTGGGGGTCGCTCGGCGAGGCGACCGGCCCAGGCCTCTTCTCAGTGGGGAGGAGCGGGGGGCTGGCGCCTGGGGCAGAGGGGACGTCAAAGCCGGGCTTTCCCGCTATCTGCCCTCCCCGCCCCCGACGGAGGCCTCCTTGTGAAACGTGTGCAGGCCGGAGCACTGCCCCGCTAGTTTTCCAGCCCCCCGGGAGACGAGGCCAATAAAAGTTGTTTTCCCTCCTTTCTCGGGGTGGGGGCGGGGTGAAGAGCTAGGAAACGGGAGTGCTTGGAGTTGAACCTGGGCCTCAATTGGAGATTCCAAACTGGGTGCTTCTTGTGTGCTATGGGGACTAAGAAATTTTCAGGTTTTAGGATTGTCACGTCACCTCTTCTACCTACATTTGAAATGTTACCGATTCTCTTCATATTGCAGAGAATCGTGCCCCGGGAGTGTAAAGCAGGGGATGGTTTTGGGCACTTATAGATTCAAACCAATGCTGTTTGTATGCGACGATAGCGAATTATTTGCTGTTCGTCGATGTTAAGATGATGTGTATAGTTTATTTTCGTGATTGTGACTAGAGAGGAGTTTTTTTTTCTTTCATCTCTTCGCGAACGTAGTGTTTATGAAAGTATTTGACATGGCATTAAGAAAGTTGTGTGATTTGTGACTTACGTGGTATTTGACTCCATCTTTTAGATTTTCATGTGTCTTTTTCAGAAAATTGCAAATTCTGATGGTGAAACACTTAGGAAAATAAAGATTCAGAACAGTGAAAATAAAAACAACTTGTGTATTGTATTGAATAGTGTACCTTGTACTCATATTTATACTGTACGAAAAATTCAGGCTAAAAAAATTTGCTCCAGGGAGGAAATAGCGAAAAGTTCGGGAAGGTTGTTTACTTGCTTTCAGATTTTGAGAATAGTTATAACACAAGTAGTTTGCTATCTAAATAAAGTACTAGAAGAACCGACAGGAGTTTTGCTACAATTTTTTCGTTATATTTAAAAACGTACATTAAGTTTACTCCGGTGGTCTATCAATGGTCATTTTAACAACCAAGCTACTTTGATTGGAAATTCCTCAATATCCACTTCAGTTTTGATATTCTGGCAAAACTTAGGGGTATTTAAATATATGTGAAATGTGGAAAATTGTTATTTTCCATATGGAAAATGTTGCTAGAATTGCTTCCTTTGAACACAGTATACAAATACTGTTGATTTGAATAACTTTCTTAAAGCCTTAAGGGGGCTGTGGTAGGAAGAGAGCCCAGGACTGAAGTTATTTTAAACTTTTCCTAGGTATTTGATCTTTGTGGTGTCGCTCTATGAGCCTTACTTTCCTTATCGCTAAAATGAAAATTTTTGGCTTGTATATATATATATTTTAATGTATAGCGAGGTACCACACATTTAGTAGCTTCAGTTCAGTTGCTCAGTTGTGTCCGACTTTTTGCGACCCCATGAACCGCAGGACGCCAGGCCTCCCTGTCCATCACCAACTCCCGGAGTTCACTCAAGCTCATGTCCATTGAGTCCGTGATGCCATCCAACCATCTCATCCTCTGTCGTCCCCTTCTCCTCCTGCCCTCAATCTTTCCCAGCATCAGGGTCTTTTCCAGTGAGTCAGCTCTTTGCATCAGGTGGCCAAAGTATTAGAATTTCAGCTTCAACATCAGTCCTTCCAATGAACACTCGGGACTGATCTCCTTTAGGATGGACTGGATGGATCTCCTTCCAGTCCAAGGGACTCTCAAGAATCTTCTCCAACACCACAGTTCAAAAGCATCAATTCTTCGGTGTTCTGCTTTCTTTATAGTCCAACTCTGACATCCATACACGACTACTGGAAAAACCATAGCCTTGACTAGATGAACCTTTGTTGACAGTAATGTCTCGACTGTTTAATATGCTGTCTAGGTTGGTCATAATTTTCCTTCCAAGGAATAAGCGTCTTTTAATTTCATGGCTGCAGTCACCATCTGCAGTGGTTTTGGAGCTCAGAAAAATAAAGTCAGCCACTGTTTCCACTGTCTCCCCATCTTTTTGTCATGAAGTGTTGGGGCCAGATGCCATGATCTTAATTTTCTGAATGTTGAGCTTTAAGCCAACTTTTTCACTCTCCTCTTTCACTTTCATCAGGAGGCTCTTTAGTTCTTCACTGTCTGCCATAAGGGTGGTGTCATCTGCATATCTGAGGTTATTGATATTTCTCCCGGCAATTTTGATTCCAGCTTGTGCTTCATCCAGCCCAGCGTTCTCCTGATGTACTCTGCATATAAGTTAAATGCAGAGTACATTTAGCAGCTTCAACAACACCTATTTATTATCTCACAGTTTATATAGGTGAGAAATCTGGGTACTTTGTAGCGGGGCTTTCTGTTCAACATCTCACCTGGCTAAAATCAAGATGTTGGGCGTGCTGGCTCAGTTCTCATTTGAGACTTAGGACCTTCCATGCTCACTACTTGTTGGCAGAATTTCCTTGTGGCTGTATGACTGGACTCACCATCTTCTTTCTAGCTGTTGGCAGGGCTTTCTCACTTCCTTACCACATGTCATATAGGCATTTTCACGTCATGACTTTTTGCTTTCATCCAGGCAAGCAAGAGTAAGTTGCTCTGGCTTCCTCTGTCTTTGTCCTCTGGACTCCCTTAGGAGACTCCTTTTTAAAGCTGATCTAATTAGATCAGACCTACTCAGGATGATCTTTTTGATGAACTCAACTGATTAGGGACCTTAAGTACATATGCAAAAATCTTTTTGCCATATAGCAATCACAGGAGTGATACCCCATTATAATTACAGGTCTGTCCCATACTGGAGGGTTGCTTATGAGGGTGAGTCACTGTGGTTTGTTAGAATTTTGCTTGCCACGGGACAGAAGTATCTTTACAATTTAGAATCTTTATGTACAAGAAGACCACTTAGGCAAAGCAGTAACCCCACTTGATAAGTTTACTCATACTTGTTTTGTCTTTATGCTTTTTCCTCTTTGTATTTCCTGGTACCTCAGTTGAAGTGCCTGCCTCTATAAAAATATTTTATTGTATATAAAAGAAATTAAGAATTAAAAAGTTAAGTAGAAAGGCAAAAAAAGGACAGTGGAGATTATGCAGTTCTCATCATTGCTTGATACCTATTGTTTTACTCATTTTAGGAATGTGATTGAATCTCAGGGAAGTTAAGAAATATAAATGACTAAGATCACCCTCCTATTAAGTGGCAGGTAGATTTATAAACTTATTACATCAGACAGTTGCTGTGGTATGGTTGGTCCAGTTACTTTTGAAGAGAGAATTGTGAAAAAGAATAATTATTTAAAATGGAGTACAGATATTGAAAAGTGTTAGTTGTTCAACCATGTCCTACTCTTTGCAACCCCACGGACTATAGCCTCTCTCCATGGAATTCTCCAGGCTTGAATACTGGAGTGGGTTGCCGTTTCCTTCTCCAGGGGATCTTCCCTACCCAGGAATCGAACCTAGGTCAACTGGTGGACAAAGAGGGGAGCAAAAATTGGTCATGGTATATTGGAGGTTTCACAGTCTAAGAAGCAAAATATCTTCAAAAGAAGGCAATTTAGTTAAGAATAAGATTTAGAGACTATAACCAGGAGTTAAAATTGTTCAGGAGATACAGCTAAATTTCTTAATAGAGAGGTGGTAAAGTAAGGGCTTGGTAGATCTTTGTTAGCTGAATTAAAATATGTCTCTAGAATTTATAGGATCCTTGCTACTGTGATACTGTAGGGAAAAGAAGGAAGCAGAGAATTAAAAGGATGCTCTTGCATAAGCCTAGGAAAGATGATTCTTGAGGTGGAAATAAGGATGTGTCTACAGAGGAGAAGGGATCAGTTTGGTAGTCAAGAGGACAGGATCCCAACTTCCTGAGTTTTAGTGCTGAGAGAAACCTTGTTTTTGACAAATGAGATTCTATTTAATTGAGCTTTAAGTAGGTCATAGGCCAGTTGGTTTTATAGAATCTTTTCTCTGTGTACTAATTCACACCTTATTGCTTCTTTCAAGTTTCTTCCCTTTCCTTTTCTGTGTTCTTGCCAGTTAGTGCTTAAAGGATAGTCAGTCCTACCTTCTTTATAGGATACATTCCTTTGTGCTGTGAGCCTAAATGATGCACCAGTTAGTCCTTCAAATTTCTCTATAGAGTTTTGCTGCAATTAAACAGCTCTGCTGCTAAGTCACTTCAGTCGTGTCCGACTCTGTGCGACCCCAGAGACGGCAGCCCACCAGGCTACTCCGTCCCTGGGATTCTCCAGGCAAGAACACTGGAGTGGGTTGCCATTTCCTTCTCCAATGCATGAAAGTGAAAAGTGAAAGTGAAGTCGCTCAGTCGTGTCTGACTCTTAGCGACCCCATGGACTGCAGCCCACCAGGCTCCTCCGTCCATGGGATTTGTCCAGGCAAGAGTACTGGAGTGGGGTGCCATTGCCTTCTCCAAACAGCTCTATAGATGGCTTTTAACTTATTGGAAGACAAAGTTACAAAAACATTTAATGTTGTGACCCAGTGCAAACACACACTACGGAAATAACACTTAACTTTTATGCAGTACATGCTGATATATTGTATATATTTTTGAAACTAAGAATGCTGGTTGCAGCTCACTTATGTGATTTATAGCAACCCTTTCACTTGGCTGAATTATAATCTCATTGTTAATTGGGAGAGTGCGAAGTAAAACCAAACCATAAGAAATCATTTCACTTCTATCAGATTGGCAAATACTAAAAATTCTGATGATATCAAGTGTTGGTGAGAATGTGGAGAAATTAGCCTACCACTTTTGGAGGGACATAGTCATTTTGTAAAAGAAAGTGACTTTTGTAGCGGTAGAATACATGTACGTTAACCTAGTAATTATGTTTTTGTCTTTTTATTCCTAATGAGAGAAATTCTTGTATGCTGGGATATGTGAACAAAAATGTTTGCAATAGCCAAAATGTAGCCAAAATGTTCATCATTCTACCACTGTTTTTCAAATACCAGTGGTGATTTTCAAATGATAAAATAATCTTGATTTGTAGGATAACCTCACTTGGTCACAGTGTATTATCTCTTTTACATTTAATGTTTTGCTAGAATTTGGGGATATTTTTTCATCAGGAATATTATTTTGTAGTTTTCTTTGATTGTAATGTCTTTGTCAGGTTTCAGTATTTGGATTAGGATACTCTCAAAAGTATCCTAGTGGCTCAGACGGTAAAGCGTCTGTCTGCAATGCAGGAGACCTGGGTTCGATCCCTGGGTTGGGAAGATCCCTGGAGAAGGAAATGGCAGCCGTCTATGGGGTCGCAAAGAGTCGGACACAACTGAGCGACTTCACCTTCACTTTCACTCAAAAGTATGGGAGGTGTTCCCTCTACTTACTGCAATATTCCTTGACTGGTAGAATTCATCAGTGATACCGTTTGGACTTAAATTTTTTTCTTTTTTTGTAGGGAGACTTTTGGTAAGTTCAAATTCTTTTTTGTTTTTAATTGGACATAGATTTTGTTTCATCTTATGTTAATTTTGGTGTATTTTTAAAGAAGTTTGTTGACATTGATTTCTATGCAATTCCCTTGTCATCTTTAGGATGTTTGTAGGATTTGTATCTATCTCTCTTTAATTTCTGATGTTATTAGTGTGTTCTTTCTTTTTTTTCTTGACCAGTCTAATTCTTGGTCTATCTGTATATCTTTTCAAAAATAACAATGCTGGTTTTCTCCGTTTGTCTTTTCTCTGTCATTTTTTTCCTGTTGTTTATAATTTTTTTCCCCCATGTATTTTGCTTTTCCTTTTCTTCTTAAAGTGGTTAGAGATTTCAGACATTTCTTGTTTTCTAATTTAAATATGCAAAGCTCTAGATTTTCTTCTAAGCACTGCAGTTGCCTACAGATTTTGATATTCTTATTATCATTTACTTTGGAATAGTTTCTAACTTGCTTTGTGATTTCTTTGTTGACCCAGGGATTATTTAAAAAGGGTTTTGTTTAATTTTCAAATATTTGGCATTATTTTAGATATCTTGTTATTTATTTCTAACAATTTCATTTTGAGGCTTGAGATATATGCTGTATAATTTTAATCTTTTCAAATGTATAGAACCTTGAGTTATGGTTCATTATGTGGTTTATATTAATATACTTTTCACACTTGAAAAAAAATACATATTCTGCAATTGTATGGTGTACTGTTCTGTAAAATATCAGTTAGATTCAGGTGTTTTGGTAGCATTTTTCAAATCATTTGTGTGTACTGTTTTGTTTTTGTTTGTTTGTTTCGTTTGTTTTTTTGTCTAGTTATATCAGTTGCCGAGAGGGATGTTAAAATATCTAACTATGACTGTTGAATTACGTATTTCTCCCTTAATTTTGTTGTTTTTTGCCTCTATATTTTGAAGCTATGTTTCTAGGCACATTCAGTTAATACAGCCACTCTAATTTTCTTGAGCTTACTGTTTCTGTAGTGTATTTTCTTCTATCCAGTTACTTTAAATTTTTCTTTGTGTTTAAAATGTCCCTCTTGAAGGCAGCATATAGTTGAGTTTTGCTTTTTTAAAAATCCATTCTGACAGTATGGAAGTGGCATCTTTCGGTTTGATTGAACATTGATTATATACTAATGCCTGTCAAAAAATGTGGAAGTTCTAAGATTTTACTGAGATTTAACTTGCTAACAAGTTAACCTGCTACAGTTTAATGGAGTCATGAGACTCCTTGGTCAGAGATGAACAGTGCACTACAGCAATAACAGTAGCCACAGCATCAGCATTGGTGTCAGATCTTGGAGCCCCACTTTGTACATGGTAGAGTGAAGATGTGACACCTACATGTGTATTGGGTTGTGTTAGAGGAGAGGAATCCCAAGCTTAGAGAAACTCGTATTTTTGTAATGGGTTATAAGCATACCTCTCCTTTTCTCTGAGGGAGATGCTATTTCTCTTTCCCAAGATAATTCACTCTACAAATATACTTGAAAACGTTGGATCAAAGACAGTTGGTGTCTCTGTTTTCAAGATAGGCAGAAAAACAAGAGATCCATGGAAAATTCTTTCAAAACTGCCCAGTGAATTGTCTCAATTTCCTCTATGTAGCTTAGATTTTTCTTTTCTTTGTTAGATGGCCCCGGCCTAGCTTTCCACTTCTGTCTCTGCACTGTACTTCTCTCTGGGTTTTATGCTCTCACTAGATTGATTTCATACTTTATCCCACATCCCTCATGTCTTTGTTCTGGTGTATAATGTGTGTGTAAGGAACACTCCTTGAGTATTTACTGTGTACCAGTAAATATTTTGCAATAACCCTGTGAAGAAGTTATATTGCTATTTTCTGTTTTAAAGGTTAGGTTAAATTTATTTAATCTTAACTAGATAAGTTTATTAGGTTTGATTAAGTCTCATGTTTGTGATGAGGGAGGGACACATTATAGAGAATTCTTTGATTTCTTGATGTTAGTGATAGTTACATGGAGTGCTCACTTTATAATTCTTTAAAATATTATTTAGATTTTATGTATTATGCTATGTAATTGTTATATTTCACAAAGAAAGGAAAAATAGAAAAAGGAAATAAACACTGAGCTGTAGAATCTATTTCAAGTCTTCCTGATATCTTCACTCTCTTTGTATTTTCATTTATTGCAGATATAGTATTGGCACAGTAATGTTTGGTAAGTGGTGGGGTTCATAAGGATGGTATTTTGTAGAGTACTTGTTGCAAGGCCACACAACTAATGAATGAGAGTCAGGATTTAAACCTGCTTACTTTCAGAACCCACAATTTAAATCTTTTAAAAGGGCATTTTAATCTCAGCCTTATTTATGCTGTTTGAAATCTTTTGCATTTTGAAGTTTATCTTACAGAGATTTGATTTTCTTTCCTTTTCCATCATACAGCAGTCAGGTAGTCTTGAGTAGAACATTTGATTTCTAGAGGCCTCAGTTGTCTTATCTCTGTAATGAGGATCCAGTTAAGATTCTTTCAATAAATATTTATGAATGCCTACTCCATGACTAGTAGTGAGTATACAAAGTTGTTTAATACATAGACTTTGCTTTTAAGCAGCTTCTGTTCTAACGAGAGAGATTTAAAAATCAAACCCCCCAAAGCAACAAACCAAGCTAATAAGGATAATACATGGAAGTTGTGAGAGCATTAGGTTCAGGATACTTTGGAAGCATAAAGTACAGAGGTAAGAGGCCGTGCCCCTCTCCTTGTCATTCCACCCCGCCTCCCAAAGTAGATCATTTTTAATGTATCAGGAAGAGTTAGAAGAGTTTTTCAGGGTAGTTCCTTGACTTTGGTAGTTAAGTATCACCTGTACTGTTTTTAGCCTCTGGCAAGATTTCTCTTCATAATTGTTGAGTTGGGTCTAAAGGTACAGGTAGAGGTTTGAGACGCCACTGCTTGTTTCCTCAGTCTTAGAGAGGCAAAAAAAAGTGTTTTATACGTAGTCAAGCATGAATATGACCTAATTGCCTCTTTTGAGGTAACTGATTCCCTGAAGCTATCCTGAAGTTATCTTCCGTGAAGTTATCCTGAAGCTCTGCCAATTCTGTTATATTAGGTTATTATAATTTTTTTCCTATCTCATTGAGAGTACCGAGAGGTAGGCTTTCTCTGTTCTCTAGTAGATACTAGACAGTACAAAGTAGTATATGTGCAGAAATTCTTATGACAGAACGCAAGATATAGAAGCTAAAGAATGTCTTACGCTATGTTCTGCTTAATTGTTAAAGCCTAAATTAATTTTCAGGAAGAAAATGCCCTAGTGTATGCTTTGTACTGTGGAGATAGTTAAAAAGTTTGTGCGTTCACAGATGAAGGAAGCACTGTCACATACTGAAGGGCTAAGAAAGCCATTGTCTGTTGTCTAAGAGATATTCTGGCCTGAGTTACACTCCTGGTGTCAAATTCTAATTCATCTCCTTCCTAGGTACGTAAACATGGGCAGATTCTTTAACCTCTCTAAACCTCAGTCTTCTCACCTGTGTAATGTCACTAATGCCTCATGGATTAATGTATCAGTTAAAAAGGTAACTTTTACCTGTTAGACCATGCTGTTTTTTATGTAAATATATTAGTGTTAAATTTAAAAGGTGAATAAAGTTACAATCCAGATACATCATAAGATTACTTTCCAGAAGCAAGGACTATTAATTAATTGGTTCTTACTAGCACATAGAGCTAGCTGATTCTTCTTAGCACGTAAAGCTGGTTCAACAATAAGCTCTGTTAATGAGAGTGGTCAGAGGGTGAGGTTCTCAGGTTAATAGAGAGATGAGGGTTATAGCCAGAGTTTTGTGCTTATTGTTAAATATATTTTAAAAAAATCGGACTTTTTTTTCTCTAGAAAGTAGTACATCTTGGAAATCCATTGTAATGCTTCCTTGGTAATTAAGATTCGATGGCTGTATCAAGATTTTTATTTATAAAAAAATAAAAATAGCTTTGCATGTATAATTTCACAAAGAGACTAGGAATGAATCTTTACCAAAAGCAAAACATAATTTCGAAAATTACTTCTTTGTGTAAGTTCTTAAAGTAAGATGGTCAGATGGCTGCTTTTCCTGTCATAAAAATGGGGTACAGGAAGCAAAACCTGGGTTAATCTGAGCTTTTAAAAAAGTTTTGGATATTTAATAATTTATAAATGTGAAGAGAATGTGATATAAGAGAGAAAAACGAGGGTAGGGCTAGAGACTTGAGTTTTAATCGCAGCTTTACCACTAAATAGCTGTGTGTCTTTGAATCACTACTTCTCTGAACCTCAGTTTCTTCATTGTAAAATTTGTGACTTGGACTTAGTTTCCAAGATTCCTGTAAATTTTTTAGTCTCTGTTGAGGAAATCAAGTCTGAATCAGGTAATGCAAAATTTTTGATTTTAAAAACTTTAGTTTAAAGTTTGAGTGTGTTATCAGCAGGCTCCTTTGTCTCATCTTCTAACAGCTTATTAGAATAATTCATGCTTTGCTCTAGCTGATTCGTGTACAGACCAAATACGTTAATATTTAGATCGTACTTAACAGTTTTTGGTTTTAGCTATGGGTGTTTACTTCTTTATTTGGTGTAAAAAAGATTAGCAAGTGTCTTCATATAATTTTAGTCATTTTGAGTTATTGAGACATTTGTTGAACACCTGTAGTGTGCCTTACACTCTGGTTATAAAGACATAAAAGCACAGTTCTTGTCTTCCTGATGTGCAGAGAATTCAAGACTCAGAACTTAGGTGTGATAACCTCCAAAAATCCTTTTCTAATAGCCTTATTGCTCCTTCCTCCCACTATTTCTCCCTTTCTCAAATCCAGGATTGGTCAAAGTGCTATTCCTTTGTCTTTTAGTGGTATGCTGTGCCGGGGCGCCATGATTGGCTGTGGAATTGGTGATGCTCTGCATAAAGGTGCTCCAGCCAAGGGGCTTGGTCAGGGCTGAAATCCAGATTTCAATCTTCTTGACCAACTATCCATTTGCTTTTTTCATGATTTTTTAATCATCTGCCCAGAGGCCCTTTCCCCCAGTTCTTAGAAAAGAACTTGCATATGGTAGCAGATATCTACCCTGTGCATAAGTGTACCATTAAGAACTTTCCGTAGTGTGTTTTTTTGGCAGATAAGTTTTATAGTAGGTAATACATGCCTTGAAATGGTTTGTTGAAGGAGCACGTGCTTCTTGAACACAAATTCTTACATAAGTTTTGAAAGAAGAATAGAAATTAACCAGGCAAGACTGGGATGATGGAGATGGAATGGTAAATATAGAGGTAAATATTCCAGGTAAATATAGAGGGATAATGTAGTGATCTGGTCTAGAACTCAGTGGTTCTTAAATTGTGCTCCCTGCACCAGTATTATTAACATTACCTGTTTGAGAACTTGTTTGAAATACAGGTTCTTGGCCCTCACCCTAGTCCAGCTGTATCAAGAAATTCTTGAAGTAGAGGCCAGCAGTTTGTGTTTTAACAGGTCTTTCTGGTGATTCTGATGCAGTCTGAAGTTTGAGGGCCACTGCTATAGCCCACTTATTGAGGAAGCATTAGTTTGAGGGTGTGTGAAGAGGCTTGGGGTTAGCTATAGAGAGAGATTAAAATATAGAGCTGTAAGCAGTGACCAGAGTGCCGAGTGTGCCAAAGTAGAGTTTGAACTTTGTCCTTTGGCCAGTGACTGCACATTAGAATCACCTGGGAGCTTTAAACATAAGCTAAAGAATGGGACTTCCTAGTGGCTCAGCCGGAGAAGGCAATGGCAGCCCACTCCAGTACTCTTGCCTGGAAAAAACATGGACGGAGAAGCCTGGTAGGCTGCAGTCCATGGGGTCGCTAAGAGTCAGACAGGACTGAGCGACTTCACTTTGACTTTTCACTTTCATGCATTGGAGAAGGAAATGGGAACCCACTCCAGTGTTCTTGCCTGGAGAATCCCAGGGACAGAGGAGCCTAGTGGGCTGCTGTCTCTGGGGTTGCACAGAGTCGGACACGACTGAAGCGACTTAGCAGCAGCAGCAGTGGGTCAGTGGATGGGAGTCTGCCTGCCAGTGCAGGGGACACTGATTCAATCCCTGGTCTGGGAAGATTCAGCTATGCCTGTGAACCACAACCTCTGAGCCTGTGCTCTAGAGCCCTTTAGCTGAAACTACTGAGCCCATGTGCTGCAACTACTGAAGCCTTGCACCTAGAGCCTGTGCTCTCCAACCAGAGAAGCCACTGCAGTGAACAGCCAGTGCACTGCAATGGATAGTAGCCCCCAGTAGCTGCAACTAGAGAAAGATTGCCTGCAGTGATGAAGACCCAGTACAACCGAAAAATTAAAAATAAATAGAAGTTTAAAAAAACAGAAAATAAAGAATGGTTGGTATCTACCCCAGACCAACTGACATCCAGTCTCTGACTTTGTGATGCACAGAGGGTTCTGAAGTACGTACCTGACAGAACTTGGTTACTGATTATAATAGAATATGTGTTTATTGAGAATGTGTCAAATACTTTGTCCAGTAGCATGATGATAAATAACACTACAGTCTTACATAGGTATTACATTTCACAGATGAGGTACAGAGGTTAAGTACTTTTCCCTAGCTAGGAAGTGGTAGGTTTGAGTCCAAGTTTTTATAACTCTATAATAAAGTCTTAAGCAATAAACTCTATAATAAATCTCTTAAGCAATTTTTTTAAACCTGGGATTCATAAACTTGGGAAAATAATCATATTTTCATTTTCCCTAATCTCTAAGAGAGATTTCACATTTTCTTTGATTTTGAATGTAGGTAACAAATCATGGTTGTATGAGCAATACTATAGCTTTCTTACAAATAGAAATCAGAAATATTTTCATATTAAATTACAGATGTTGCAGATATCTCAAAATATCTTTTATCCTAAGCAGTGCTTTAAAATTGGGCTAACTGGTAGATCCACCTCTAGATGTGTTATTTACTGTGTTAAAGAAGCACATACAATCAGATCAGATCACATCAGTCGCTCAGTAGTGTCCGACTCTTTGCGACCCCATGAATCGCAGCACGCCAGGCCTCCCTGGCCATCACCAACTCCCAGAGTTCACTGAGACTCATGTCCATTGAGTCAGTGATGCCATCCAGCCATCTCATCCTCTGTCGTCCCCTTCTCCTCCTGCCCCCAATCCCTCCCAGCATCAGAGTCTTTTCCAGTGAGTCAACTCTTCGCATGAGGTGGCCAAAGTACTGGAGTTTCAGCTTTAGCATCATTCCCTCCAAAGAAATCCCAGGGCTGATCTCCTTCAGAATGGACTGGTTGGATCTCCTTGCAGTCCAAGGGACTGTCAAGAGTCTTCTCCAACACCACAGTTCAAAAGCATCAATTCTTCGGCACTCAGCCTTCTTCACAGTCCAACTCTCACATCCATACATGACCACAGGAAAAACCATAGCCTTAACTAGACGGACCTTTGTTGGCAAAGTAATGTCTCTGCTTTTGAATATGCTATCTAGGTTGGTCATAACTTTCCTTCCAAGGAGTAAGCGTCTTTTAATTTCATGGTTGCAGTCACCATCTGCAGTGATTTTGGAGCCCAGAAAAATAAAGTCTGACACTGTGTCCACTGTTTCCCCATCTATTTCCCATGAAGTGATGGGACCGGATGCCATGATCTTCATTTTCTGAATGTTGAGCTTTAAGCCAACTTTTTCACTCTCCACTTTCATCAAGAGGCTTTTTAGTTCCTCTTCACTTTGTGCCATAAGGGTGGAGGTTATTGATATGTCTCCCAGCAATCTTGATTCCACCTTGTGTTTCTTCCAGTCCAGCGTTTCTCGTGATGTACTCTGCATATAAGTTAAATAAACAGGGTGACAATATACAGCCTTGACGTACTCCTTTTCCTATTTGGAACCAGTCTGTTGTTCCATGTCCCGTTCTAACTGTTGCTTCCTGACCTGCATACAGATTTCTCAAGAGGCAGGTCAAGTGGTCTGGTATTCCCATCTCTTTCAGAATTTTCCACAGTTTATTGTGATCCGCACAGTCAAAGGCTTTGGCATAGTCAATAAAGCAGAAATAGATGCTTTTCTGGAACTCTCTTGCTTTTTCCGTGATCCAGCGGATGTTGGCAATTTGATCTCTGGTTCCTCTGCCTTTTCTAAAACCAGCTTGAACATCAGGAAGTTCACGGTTCACATATTGCTGAAGCCTGGCTTGGAGAATTTTGAGCATTACTTTACTAGCATGTGAGATGAGTGCAATTGTGCGGTAGTTTGAGCATTCTTTGGCATTGCCTTTCTTTGGGATTGGAATGAAAACTGAGCTTTTCCAGTCCTGTGGCCACTGCTGAGGTTTCCAAATTTGCTGGCATATTGAGTGTGGCACTTTCACAGCATCATCTTTCAGGATTTGGAATAGCTCCACTGGAATTCCATCACCTCCACTAGCTTTGTTCGTAGTGATGCTTTCTAAGGCCCACTTGACTTCACATTCCAGGATGTCTGGCTCTAGGTGAGTGATCACACCATTGTGATTATCTGGGTCGTGAAGATATTTTTTGTACAGTTCTTCTGTGTATTCTTGCCACCTCTTCTTAATATCTTCTGCTTCTGTTAGGTCCATACCATTTCTTTCCTTTATCGAGGCCATCTTTGCATGAAATGTTCCTTTGGTATCTCTGATTTTCTTGAAGAGATCCCTAGTCTTTCCCATTCTATTGTTTTCCTCTATTTCTTTGCATTGATCGCTGAAGAAGGCTTTCTTATCTCTTCTTGCTATTCTTTGGAACTCTGCATTCACATGTTTCTATCTTTCCTTTTCTCCTTTGCTTTTCACTTCTCTTCTTTTCACAGCTATTTGTAAGGCCTCCCCAGACAGCCATTTTGCTTTTTTTGCATTTCTTCACAAATGTGTTTTCTTAATATGTTGATAATTACATTTGAATATAATTAATAATGAATTCCTTTTCTAGATAATAGCCTTTGCTGAGAGAGTTTAGTAGAGTAAGGTGGACAGAAAATAAATCATTTTTGTTATCTTGTAGAATTGAGATTCTTATAAAAGACAATCTCTCTTTCCTTCACCACTTTTCTTTTCTTTGACTGTTAAATAGGACCAAAATCCAAGTTCTTCTTATTGTCAAAGTTATTAAAGACTACTTGGGTTTGGAGTGCCTTTTTAAAAAGTACTTTCTGAAAAATTAGAAGAGATATATGCATTATCTTATCAGGCATTCTAACTATCTGGTCATCTGATACAATGCTATTTAATAGAACTTTCTGCAGTGATGGAAATGTTTTGTTTATGTGCTATCCAGTATGGTATCTATTAACCATAATAATGCAAAGAATCAAAATAATGATAACAGCAATATAATAACACTAATAGCAGTACTACCTAAGCATTTTACATATATTAACTTATGGGATCCATATAACAACCCCATGAGGTGGACACTTTTTACGTTTCAGTTTACAGATAAACTGAAACATGGAGAAGTTAAGTGATTTTCCAAAGTTCACATAGCTAGTAATTAGCAGAACTGGGGATTCAGACCCTGGCAGTCTGGCTTCCTTTATGTTCCCTTTTTAATATATTCCTTTAATCACTTTCCCCCGCTGCCTCCATGCATATACAGGATGCTGTCAGAAGCAACATTTTAAAAAGGAATTTAAGATCACTCATTTTGCTTTATTAGCTAAAAGTTGTGCAGAGCTTACTGGTTTATTTCCTGTAAGTAAATTTGTCTTAGATGTATTAGGTATTTTTAGTAACCAATACTGATATTGTTAAACAGTAATTTATACTTTTCTTAAGTTTAATTTAAAGCTGAGTTCAGAAACTGAATATTCATGTGGTTATTTTGTTTACTGAAACTAACTGAAATATAATTTGAAGCTGTTTTGTGATGAGTTGGCTTTGGTTAATAGATATTTGGCTTTCCTTAGTCAGTATACACATGTGACTAACTTACGTTACATCTAGTATGGTATGTTGGGTTCCTGGAGGCCCAGAAAGGGAGAGGTATATCTCTGAGGTACAAAATTCCACTCCTGCTCTATTCCGGGTGAGCTGGTGGTAGAGTGATATTAAAAGGGGCAAGAAAACTGTCATTTTTCAGTTATCTGTATAGGCATTGTGCTTGAGGCTTTACATATAAAGTCATCATTTATTAAATATAGGCTGTTTTTCACACCCTTCCAGTGCTTTAGATTCATTACATATGCCATTTAATCTGCACACAATGCCTCAGAGAACATGATGATGACAAGGATTATGGATGAGGGCTTTGTTAGTCTCTTCCTCTTCTTTCAGCTTTCCCCTCTCCACTTCAAGGGAATGATCATAAATATAGGTGGGGAATGAGAGGGGAGTGGTGCTGAGGTTATTGATACCAGCTTATCTAGTACTTAAGGTTCTCCAGCTGATAAATTCATTCATTTCATTTTGCCTAGATGTTGGAAATAAGGCAGACAAGGTATTTGTCTTCATGCGAGAGACAGTCAATAATCAGGTAAACAAAATAACCATACATGTGTTAAAAGCTGTGAAAGGAATGATTGAGGTATTGTGATTAGCAATAATGAGATACATACAGTCAGGAAAGGCATCTTTAAGGATGTTAAATTTAAGCTGAGCTTGCACAAAACCTGACGAGACTGGTCCAGGCACAAGGAAGAGCTGGTGCAAAATCTCTGTAGCAGAAATGGCTGTTGTATTTTAGGAACTGAGAGGTGATAATGCAGGGAGCGAGCACAATACCCGAACAGTGTAGTGGCTTCACCTGAGGCTAGAGGGCTAGGCCAGAGTCCGGCTTATGTGTGATATGTTTGGGTTAGCAGGGACTGTAAGGAGTGCAGATTTTATTATATGTAAAATGAGAAACCATTGAGTTTTAAGCAGGGAAGCATTTAAACAACATCCCTCCCTCTAGTTCAGTGATTCTCAACTATGGGTTATATCTTGCTTTACAGGGGACATTGGGCAATTTGCAGAGATTTTTGATTGTCATGACTGGGGGGTGATGATATATGCTACTGGCATTAGTGGGTAGAGACAAGGGTTGCTGCTAAACGTTCTTCATTAAGCCCCCTCCAGCAAAGGATTGTTGGCCCAAAATGTCATAGTGCCAAAGTTGAGAACTGCTCTAGCTGCTCTGTGAATATTGGATTGTGCTGAGGGTTGGAATGGAAGAAGGAAAAGTTAGGTTGATGCAGTGTCCAGGTGATGGTACCTGTACCATGGTTGCAGTAGAGCTAATAATGAGAAATGTAATTGTTTTTATGTTTTGGAAATAATGAGTCAAGAATAATCTCTAGGTTTCTGACTTTAGTAACTGAGTGAATGGTGGTGCCATCCTGGCCACCACCTTGGGAAAGACCGAGAATGATGAGTTCTAATTTTTTAAATCTTATTCATGGAACCTGAATTGCCATTAAAAGATAACACAGCACTATTTTATGGGCAGTAAGAAAGAAAATGCTGTACGCTTGTGCAGTCTACAATTGGTCATACCAGCCACTCATTGCTTGGAAACCTTTTATCTATTTCCAGAGATTTGACAACTTCTTCTGCCTTCATTTCCATTGCTTGACATGTGATAGGCTGTCCTTTAGCATGTATCTCAGTAGCAAAACATAATACTTGTGGCTGTTCTCATTCCCCATAAGTCACTTTGTTGCTTTTCAAGAAAACATGAAATTGAGATTGTTATTAGCAATAATGAAATTTTATTTACTAATCTTAATTTTTGTAACTTTGTGCATGGTAAGTTTTCATTTCAATATTAAATTGCAGAGTAATATTTTAAGACATTTAGCAGGTAGTTAAACTCAACATGCATGAAACTGACAGTGCAGACAATTCAGTTGATGACAAGGTCAGTCAACAATTAGGCTTGAGTTCATGGGTGAACAGTGGCAGCTTTGTTTAATTACTGTCTGTTGAGCACATTATAAAATGCCTTTAATTGTGAGATACATCTTTATCTCAGAAATGTTAAAATAGGGGGAAAATGTGAAATGCAGTAGGTGGTCAGAAACATCCCATACCAGTCCGTTTAACATATGATATGTTGAAATGGATTAATAGCACTATTGATAGTACTTGTATTAATAATATAAATGATTTCTATGTATGGAAACTCAATTTTTATTTTTTTAAAATATAAATTTATTTATTTTAATTGGAGGCTAATTACAATACTGTGTTGGTTTTGCCATACATCAACATGAATCCGCCACGGGTGTACATGTGTTCCCCATCCTGAACCCCCCCTCCCACCTCCCTCCGCATACCATCCTTCTGGGTCATCCCAGTGCACCAGCCCCGAGCATCCTGTATCATGCATCAAACCTGGACTGGCGATTCATTTATATATGATATTATACATGTTTCAATGCCATTCTCCCAAATTATCCCACCCTCTCCCTCTCCCACAGAGTCCAAAAGACTGTTCTATACATCTGTGTCTCTTTTGCTATCTCACATACAGGGTTGTTGTTACCATCTTTCTAAATTTCATATATATGCGGTAGTATACTGTATTGGTGTTTTTCTTTCTGGCTTACTTCACTCTGTGTAATAGGCTCCAGTTTCATCCACCTCGTTAGAACTGATTCAAATGTATTCAAATGATTCAACTGATTCAAATGTATTCTTTTTAATGGCTGAGTAATGCTCCATTGTGTATATGTACCACAGTTTTCTTATCCATTTGTCTGCTGATGGACATCTAGGTTGCTTCCATGTCCTGGCTATTCTAAACAGTGCTACAATGAACATTGGGGTACACGTGTCTCTTTCAATTCTGGTTTCCTTGGTGTATATGCCCAGCAGTGGGATTGCTGGGTCATATGGCAGTTCTATTTCCAGTTTTTGAAGGAATCTCCCCACTGTTCTTCATAGTGGCTGTACTAGTTTGCATTGCCACCAACAGTGTAAGAGGGTTTTCCCCCACACCCTCTCCAGCATTTATTGCTTATAGACTTTTGGATAGCAGAAGTCTGGCGTGAAATGGTACCTCATTGTGGTTTAGATTTGCATTTCTCTGGTAATGAGTGATGTTGAGCATCTTTTCATGTGTTTGTTAGCTTTCTGTATGTCTTCTTTGGAGAAATGTCTGTTTAGTTCTTTGGCCCATTTTTTGATTGGGTCGTTTATTTTTCTGGAATTGAGCTGCAGGAGTTGCTTGTATATTTTTGAGATTAGTTCTTTGTCAGTTGCTTCATTTGCTATTATTTTCTCCCATTCTGAAGGCTGTATTTTCACCTTGCTTATAATTTCCTTTGTTGTACAGAAGCTTTTAATTTTAATTAGGTCTGATTTGTTTATTTTTGCTTTTATTTCCAATATTCTGGGAGGTGGGTCATAGAGAATCCTGCTGTGATGTATGTCGGAGAGTGTTTTGCATGTGTTCTCCTCTAGTTTTATAGTTTCTGGTCTTATGTTTAGATCTTTAATCCATTTTGAGTTTATTTTTGTTTATAGTGTTAGAAAATGTTCTAGTTTCATTCTTTTACAAGTGGTTGACCAGTTTTCCCAGCACCATTTGTTAAAGGGATTGTCTTTTCTCCATTGTATATTCTTGCCTCCTTTGTCAAAGATACGGTGTTCATAGGTGCGTGCGTTTATCTCTGGGCTTTCTATTTTGTTCCATTGATCTATATTTCTGTCTTTGTGTCAGTACCATACTGTCTTGATGATTTTGGCTTTGTAGTAGAGCCTGAAGTCAGGCAGGTTGATTCCTCCAGTTCCATTCTTCTTTCTCAAGATCGCTTTGGTTATTCGAGGTATTTTGTATTTCCATACAAATTGTGAAATTATTTGTTCTAGCTCTGTGAAAAATACCATTTTGAAAAATACCAGTTTGATAGGGATTGCATTGAATCTATAGATTGCTTTGGGTAGTATACTCATTTTCACTGTATTGATTCTTCCAATCCATGAACACGGTATATTTCTCCATCTATTAGTGTCCTCTTTTATTTCTTTCACCAGTGTTTTATAGTTTTCTATATATAGGTCTTTAGTTTCTTTAGGTAGATATATTCCTAAGTATTTTATTCTTTTCGTTGCAGTGGTGAATGGAGTTGGGAAACTCACTTTTTAAAGATCACTGGCAGGTGAAAACTTGGATTTACAATGAGCTGGTCAAACAGTGGTAGAATTTGTTGAAAGAATGGATACAGAGGGTGACAAGTAAGAAATCACTCTAAGGCAGTATTGTAGAAGCTAAAGGATGAAATTAAAGCAATGAAATTCCACGTGTATGTGATTTTTGAGGCTGTGCGCCTATACTACTGCTAAGTCACTTCAGTCGTGTCCGACTCTGTGCGACCCCATAGCCGGCAGCCCACCAGGCTCCCCCGTCCCTGGGATTCTTCAGGCAAGGACACTGGAATGGGTTGCCATTTCCTTCTCCAGTGCATGAAAGTGAAAAGTCAAAGTGAAGTCGCTCAGTCGTGTCTGACTTCTAGCGACCCCATGGACTGCAGCCCACCGGGCTCCTACGTCCATGGGATTTTCCAGGCAAGAGTACTGGAGTGGTGTGCCATTGCCTTCTCCTTGTGCCTATACTAGCAGCACAGTTTTACAGAGTCGATGTATAGGCAAATACATCTTAATTTTGGTTAGTTAGAAAACCTAGCTGGCTCCCCCCCACACACATATTGCATTATAATTTCTATTAATAGTTTAACTTACATAGCTTTGGAAAGCAGTTTGCTAATAGTTTTGGTGCATTATATTAAAAGGTAAAACAGATACTGAATGTTTATTAACCAAAACGAAGTTCCTTTGTATATAAATGGTGTGTGCATATGTGTGTATGTTAGTAATGTTTCTTTGACGTATAAAACCCAACTCTCTCACTGCTACCATTCTTCTGAGCCGGTCAGAAACATCAGGTACACCTGTGAGGTCTCATAGTGATATTATTCCACACCCCCCCGTAATAACCATATTGGTAAAGTCGCAAATACCCTGTTATGACTTTATCTTACTTGTTTGGCACTTAAAATATTGTTTGTATTGTGATAAACTGTAATAATTCACATATGGTTTTCTATACTATAAAATGTCTTTCAGGGTAGGGACATGATTTTGCATGTGTGCCTTATAGCAGTGGAGCAAGCACATTGCTGGGCAAAATAATAGACAGAATAAATACTGCTTAATTCAACTGTATTGAATAATTTAGATTCATACTATATCCTAAGCTTAATTGTTATACTTTAAATCTTTTTATTAGATATTACTGCATTTAGCTTTAGATATGCTGAAAACATTATTCTTTGCTGAGATTAATTCCTGTATCATGCTATTTGTTCCTAAATCTTGTCAGCTACCTTTTTCCTGTCTACTTAGACTTCTTCATTCATTCATTGCATATTGTTACTGACCAGTTTCACTTTTAAGGTCAAGCTGAACAGAGCTTGGAAATGGGAAATAATTCTTTGTCATATGACTTTACTTTAAACAGATACCCACACAATTAAAGAATGATATATTGATGTATGTATTGACCTGTTTGCTTACGTTAGATTTTTTGATAAAGATGGTACAGGTTCATTGATTGATCAAGAAATTTGGATGCTTCTTTAGTTAATTCAGAATATTATTGAAAAAAATTATCTTTGGATTTACATAGAATGTTGAGGAAAATATAAATTTGTAATTATAATACTTCAGACATTTAACGTTTTCCATTTGTAATCTTAGTTCCCTTAAAACAGGAAATCTTTTAATAGGAGCATTTCATTTTCTAAAATAATGAGAAAAAAATGACACTTGGTGTATAAGACCTGTTCATGAATTTCTGTATATGTTGAATTTTTGAAAAAAATTTTTTTTTGAACACAGTCATTGACAGTTTCTTTTCAGTCCAGAGCCTTAGTTCTTTGACACCTTTCTTATCTCCCTCCTGCTTTAATTTTCTCATGTAGCTTGGAACCTTATTTAACTTTCGAAATATGTTGTGCTGCTTTCCTTCTTTGTCTCTTCATTGTATCTTTTCAATCAGTACCCAGCCACAGATCAGTACTGATTTCTATGTACCTGGCTCCCACCTGCTGAGCACATCTGGAAAAAACCATAACTTTGCTGACTGGTTACTAAATTACTTGTGCTTAACCAATCTTAATTGGATCATCATCGTTACCCAGTAATTCTTTTTTGCCTAGTTAGTTCTTTTTCACTTCTCATAGCAGTTATTAAAAAATTTTAACTCTCTTGTAACCCCCTTACTTAACCACTTACCCTCTTTCTCAGTAGATGATCATATCTATTCATTGATAAACTTGGATTTAATTACTATTTTATTTCCAGAATATGTTGAAATGAGGCTAGATAGAGATTACCCTGACATTTGCTATGCCCAACCCTTGGAGGCATACATCAAACTAAGATAGAAATATTAGAACAAAATTTAAAATATTTATCTTTGTAATACTTTTGGTTGAATCTACTGTGGGCTGATTTTAGTATAAAATCACTTCAATTATAATTACATTCTTGGAGTAGTTTTATGTTTTGAAATTTAAGATTAAAACCATTCTTCTGCGTTGTGTTAAAAGTTCCAGATAAATATCTTGTGCTGCCGTTTAAAACTACAGTATAACATGTTAATACGTAAATAACACTGCCCATAAATTTGATGATATTTTACCATGTAACCACTTCCCAGATCAAAGATCTAAAACAATTCTAGCACCCCAAAAGCTTCTCTTAGTTATTTCTCCCTCTCCTCCCCTGAACTATTCCAACTTTTGTAGCTGTCATTTAATTGTACTTTGTATGAGTTCTTTTGCTATACATGATGTTTGTGAGATTCATCCATACTGTGGCATGTACCCACAGTTCTTTTTTTATTGCTGTATAGAATTGTACTATATGAATATACCAAAATGCATACCTTTTTTTTTGCGTGTGTATGTGGGCATTTGGGTTGTTTCAGTTTTTGGCTATTAAAATAAAGTTGCTGTGAACAGTCTTGTACAAGTTTCTTGGTGAACATATGCTCTTAATTTTATTTGGATACATATACCTTGAATGGAATTGCTGGGTTAGTATACTTTTCAATGCCTCTTGGGCTTTCCAGGTAGCTCAGTCAATGCCTCTTTTGTAATGAAACCAAATCATTAACTTTCAGTTCAGTTCAGTTGCTCAGTTGTGTCCGACTCTTTGCGACCCCATGGACTGCAGTGCACCAGGCTTCCCTGTCCATCACCACCTTCCAGAGCTTACTCAGACTCATGTTCATCGAGTCAGTGATGCCATCCGAACATCTCATCCTCTCTCGTCCCCTTCTTCTCCCGCCTTTAATCTTTCCCAGCATCAGGGTCTTTTCAAATAAGTCAGTTCTTCTCATTAGGTGGCCAAAGTACTGGAGTTTCAACTTCAGCATCAGTCCTTCCAGTGAATATTTGGTACTGATTTCCTTTAGGATGGTCTGGTTTGATCTCCTAGGAGTCCAGGGGACTCTCAAGAGTCTTCTCTAACACCACAGTTCAGAAGCATCAATTCTTCGGCTCTCAGCTTTCTTTATAGTCCAACTCTCACATCCACACATGACTACTGGAAAACCATAGCTTTGACTAGATGGACCTTTGTTGGCAAAGTAATGTTTCTGCTTTTTAATGTGCTGTCTAGATTGGTCATAGCTTTTCTTCCAGAGATCAAGTTTCTTTTAACTCATGGCTGTAGTCACTATGTGCAGTGATTTTGGAGCCCAAGACAATAAAATCTGTCAGTGTTTTCCTTGTTTCTCCATCTATTTGCCATGAAGTGATGGGACCGGATGCCATGATCTTAGTTTTCTGACTGTTGAGTTTTTAGCCAACTTTTTCACTCTCATCTTTCACTTTTAACAAGAGGCTCTTTAGTTCTTCTTCACTTTCTGCCGTAAGTGTGGTGTCATTTGCATATCTGAGGTTATTGATATTTCTCCCAGCAATCTTGATTCCAGCTTGTGCTTCATCCAGTCCAGCATTTCGCATGATGTACTCTCCATTTAAGTTAAATAAGCAGGGGGACAATATACCTGTTCTTGACATACTCCTTCCTGATTTGGAACCAGTGTGTTGTTCCATGTCCAATTTAACTATTGCTTCCGGGCCTGCATACAGATTTCTCAAGAGACAGGTCAGATGGTCTGGTATTCCCATCTCTTTAATAATTTTCCACAGTTGTGATCGACACCATCAAAGGCTTTGGTGTATTCAGTAAAGCAAAAGTAGATGTTTCTCTGGAATTCTCCTGCTTTTTGATGATCCTTGGATGTTGTCGACTTGATCTCTAGTTCTTCTGCCTTTTTTAAGTCCAGCTTGAACATCTGAAAGTTCACGGTTCACATACTGTTGAAGCCTGGCTTGGAGAAATTTGAACATTTCTTTGGTAGCGTGTGAGATGAGTGCAGTTGTGCGGTAGTTTGAACATTCTTTGGCAGTGCCTTTCTTTGGGATTGGGATGAAAACTGACCTTTTCCAGTCTTGTGGCCACTGTTGAGTTTTCCAGATTTGCTGGTGTATTGAGTGCAGCACTTTCACAGCATTGTCTTTTAGGATTTGAAATACCTCAAATGGAATTCCATCACCTCCGCTAACTTTGTTCATAGTGATGCTTCCTAAGGCCCCCTTGACTTCTCATTCCAGGATGTCTGGCTCAAGGTGAATGATCACACCATCGTGGTTATCTGGGTCATGAAGATCTTTTTTGTATAGTTCATCTGTGTATTGCCATTTTTTCTGAATATCTTCTGCCTCTGTTAGGTCCATACCATTTCTGTCCTTTATTGTGCTTATCTTTGCATGAAATGTTTCCTTGGTGTCTCTGATTTTCTTGAAGAGATCTGTAGTCTTTCTCATTCTATTGTTTTCCTCTGTTTCTTTGCTTTGATCACTGAGGAAGGCTTTCTTTCTTTTCTTTTTTTTTTGAGGAAGGCTTTCTTATCTCTCCTTGCTATTCTTTGGAACCCTGCATTCAGATGGGAATAGCTTTCCTTTTCTCCTTTACCTTTTCTTCTTTTATCAGCTATTTGTAAGGCCTCCTCAGACAACCATTTAGCCTTTTTGCATTTCTTTTTCTTGGGGATGTTCTTGATCACTGCCTCCTGTACAATGTCACTAACCTCCATCTGTAGTTCTTCAGGCTTTCTGTCTATCAGATCTAATCCTTTGAATCTATTTGTCCCTTCTACTGTATAATCATAAGGGATTTGATTCAGGTCATACCTGCATGGTCTAGTGGTTTTCCATACTTTCTTCAATGTAAGTCTGAATTTGGCAATAAGAGTTCATGATCTGAGCCACAGTCAGCTCCTGGTCTTGTTTTTGCTGACTGTATAGAGCTTCTCTATCTTCGGCAGCAAAGAATATAATCAGTCTGATTTCGGTGTTGACCATCTGGTGATGTCCATGTGTACCCCTGTCTATAAGCAATGTCATTCCTTTTAGTAAAGAATACAAAAAGAGCATTAGACTTTCTAACAAGACTCTAAGAAAAGGCACTTTTTTTGTTTTTCATTTACATATAAGATTAAAATTCTTCATTTGGCTCCAAATGGAACTATTTTTATTTCTGCTAGTACTTCCTTCAGTGTTGTTTATAAGTATTTATAAATTTCCTACCTGTATTCAAATTTTATCATTTCTATTATAGTTCATCCTGATCCCTATAAGATTATCTTATTATTAAAAGATTTCTCTGACTGCTCTTAAGAGTGCAGAAAATAATCATTGGTTTTTCTGGTAGAAGCATAGGCTTTCTTGGTCTTATTGGGTTTGCTTTTTAGACACTTGCATTGTGTAAAGTGGAAGGAACAACTGAATTTGGACACCAAAGATCTGGATTCTAATCCAAGCTAGTCCATTTATTAGCAGCATGTCTTTTTGTGAATAACTTTTAGGGATAAGCTTCATTGACATTAGGGATAAGAATGTGTGTCCTTGTTATCTCAGAGGATATTAGTAAATGGGCTACTGTAACAGTGCTCTATAAACTATGAAAAATAAGTATGTACAGTTGTCTTTTGAGGGGACACTTTGTGCATTTGCAGATTTCTGAGCAGCATTCATCCAGTTTATAAAACAAACAAAATACAAGTTGCAGTTGTCAGAGGCATGCAGCAGGGCGGTAGAGTGTCTCCAGGGAAGGCTGACTGTCTGATGAGTCAGTTCTTAAGTGTGGCAGGAACTGATGAACTATGTACCATACTCTGGTTTTCAGAATTGATATGTTTAGAAGTTCAATTTATTTTTTAAATGTAGGAGTGATTTAAGTTTTGGGTGAAGTCTGAGGTATAAGTAAGTCAGGATGTCAGTCTATTGATGTACATTGAGAAATGTAACTTTCAAATGAAATGGACTGCCTGTGCTCATTAGTCATTTTCTTCTGCTCCTGGCCAAAGACCTGTGTCAGACACAGATTATAATCTGAAGATTGACCAGTAAACCTAGAATGAACCCAAAGTAAGTTCAGTCATCTTAGTTGTCAGTATTATTGAACTGTGATAGCCTGATACATATGTCTGCACTGCAGCAGATCTGGGTCAGAACACTATCCAGAGACAGGGTTGGAGACAAACTGCCAGATTTAATTTGTTTCAGCGCTCTTCAGTGTTCAGTTAATTTGGTTTCTGCTTTCATATAGTCATGGACAAGAGCGGGGTCCTGCTTCCCATGCTGCCTTATTTATATTTTATGTATTTACTTTTTTTCATTCTACAGATGATTTATTTCTTATGTTTCATTCTCTAATTTAATTCTCATTCTGACTTTACCTCAGTTTTAAAGGAACCTTTTTCTTTGTGTCCCATGTACTGCTTCATTAGTGGATTGAATTTATCCTTGCAAAGTTGAGTAATACTGCTTTGAGTGTACCCTTGCTTCTGGATGTAGGAAGAATAAGGATTTTGTAGTCAAGTTCGGATCTCAGTATTGGCTCTGACATCTGTTTAGCTGAGATTTTTGGTCGGGTTACTGAGATCAGTCTGTCCATTCATTCATCATCTCAGAGGCACTTTAGTCTCTCTGCTCCGTCTTCCCCTCTTTTCCCTTCTCCTTTACAGTTATACTGAGGTATAATTCATGTGACATAAACACTCTTAAAGTATCCGATTCAGTGATTTTTAGTTAACTTACTGTACAACAGTAAGCTGTACAACAATCACCACAGTCTAATTTTAGAATTTTTCTGTCATCCCCAAAGAAATTCCGTAACCATTTGCAGTCACTTCACATTTTCACCCCTAAACCTAGGCAACTACTAATTTATTTTCTGTATTTATTCATTTGCCCTTTTTGGATAATTCATATAAACGGAATTATAAAATATGTGGTCTTCTGTGTTTCCTTCTTTCATTTAAGTGGTTTTGAAGGATGACCTATGTTATAGCATGTTTCAGTACTTACTTTTTAATTGTTGAAGAATATTGATTTTGTTGATACATTGACCAGTTGACGATCATTTGGATTTCCATTTGTTGGGTGTTGTGAACAATGCTGTTAAAAGTTTGTGTACAAGTCTTGGTAAAGACATATTTTTTTCTTTTCCATTGATACCTTGGAGTAGAATTGTTGTTAAATTTATATTTAACATTTTAAAAATTGCCAAACTATTTTCCAAAATGGCTGTATCACTTTATGTTTCTGCTTATCAGTGTGTGAGGGTTTCTGAATGTTTTAGATGTCTCTTTGATTAGATTTTAATATCACATATGATATTAGTTGCTATCAGCAAACAAGAATCATAGCATTACAGGATTTTACTTCTAAAGCTAGAAAAAAAATTAGAAAATGTAAAAATATTCTTCTGAATGTTTAAAAACCTAAATTTCAACTAGGTGAATGTAATCGAAAAATTAAGACAAAGCATTCTATAGAACTGTGGGGAAAATCTGTTACTTTAATTAAAATTAGCTCTTAATTACAGAAAAACCTAAAATATGTAGGTGATGACAGGTTAGTTCAGTGAATCCTCACATACTCGTCACCCAGTTTCAAAATTATCATGTCCGGTATTGTCTATAGCCATATCTGTTCTCTTCTCCCTGATATTATTTTGAAGCAAACCCTAGACATTTTAAAGATAAAGCCATTATCATACCTGATGCTATTAGTAATAATCCTTTACTAAGAATTTATTGCTTTAGAAGAGTGAGATGCAGAAAGAAAATTTTAAATATGTCTACTATTGAAAATATTAATGCTAAAAAATATATTTCTAACTCAGGAATTGGAGTGTGTGTCTGTGTTTTAAAGAAATGTCTCTTTATGCATTTTTTAGTTCTATATTTTCCTCTCCTCCCCACCTAGAAAAATATGACAAAGTTTTGAGGGTATAGAGAATGGGATTATGCTTTCTGTGGTCCATTTACATGAGGATAAGTATCTACTTCTGCTTCATTGACTATGCTAAAGGCTTTGACTGTGTGGATCACAACAAACTGTGGAAAATTCTTAAAGAGATGGGAATACCAGACCACCTTACCTGCCTCCAGAGAAACCTGTTTGCGGGTCAAGAAGCAACAGTTAGAACCAGACATGAAACAATGAACTGGTTCAGAACTGGGAAAGGAATATGTCAAGGCTGTCTGTTGTCATTCTGTTTATTTAACTTCTATGCAGAGACATTACTGACAAAGGTCTATCTAGTCAGAGCTATGGTTTTTTCAGTAGTCACATACGGATGAGAGTTGGATTATAAAGAAAGCTGAATGCCGAAGAACTGACGCTTTTGAACTGTATTGTTGGAGAAGCCTCTTGAGAGTCCCTTGGATAGCAAGGAGATCAAACCAGTCAATCCTAAAGGAAATCAGTCCTGAATATTCATTGGAAGGACTGATGCTGAAGCTCCAATACTTTGGCCACCTGTTGCGAAGAACTGACTTACTAGAAAAGACCCTAATGCTGGGACAGATTGAAGGCCGGAGGAGAAGGGGATGACAGAGGATGAGATGGTCGGGTGGTATCACAGACTCAATGGATATGAGTTTGAGCAGGCTCTGAAAGTTGGTGTTGGACAGGGAAGCCTGCCTGGCATGCTGCAATCCATGGGTTGCAAAGAATTGGACACGACTGAGCAACTAAAGTATCTTTGAAACATGAGGCGAGGTTAGAAGGAATTTGCTGTTTCTCATTGAAATTTACTTTATTGCAGCTTTAGGAAAATTTTTAAAATTTACATTCAAAATTGGCTTCCCTGGTGGCTCAGACGGTAAAGAATCCACCTGCAATGCAGGAGACCTGGGTTCGATCCCTGGGTTGGGAAGATCCCCTGGAGGAGAGCATGGCAACCCACTCCAATATTTTTGCCTGGAGAATCCCCTCGGACAGAGGAACCTGGTGGGCAACAGTCCACAGGGTTCCAAAGAGTTGGACACGACTGAGTGGTTAAGCACAGCACACAACTTTCTATAACATGATTTTTGATCAGCATTATAGATCCTCTGGATACTCCCAGATTCATAGTCTATTTTTTGTTTTGTTTTCTGAAAAGAGTACAGTTTTTCCTTTCCTGATACACATAATTGATTTCTTATTAGTACCAAAATACCTGTAATATCAAAATCAGTGGTAACTTTATGGTAAGTCTGGGCTTTCAGATTTACTAAAGAATAAGATGAGAAGGTTTAGTAGATGGAGCATGGATATTGGACGGGGTTAACTTAAAGCTCAACATTCAGAAAACTAAGATTATGGCATTTGATCCCATCACTTCATGGGAAATAGATGGGGAAACAGTGGAAACAGTGTCAGATTTTATTTTCCTGGGCTCCAAAATCACTGCAGATGGTGATTGCAGCCATGAAATTAAAAGATGCTTACTCCTTGGAAGGAAAGTTATGACCAACCTAGACAGCATATTGAAAAGCAGAGATATTACTTTGCCAACAAAGGTCCATCTAGTCAAGGCTATGGTTTTTCCAGTGGTCAGGTATAGATGTGAGAGTTGGACTGTGAAGAAAGCTGAGCGCCGAAGTTTTGATGCTTTTGAACTGTGATGTTTGAGAAGACTCTTGACAGTCCCTTGGACTGCAAGGAGATCCAACCAGTCCATTCTGAAGGAGATCAGCCCTGGGATTTCTTTGGACGGAATGATGCTAAAGCTGAAACTCCAGTACTTTGGCCACCTCATGCGAAGAGTTGACTCGTTGGAAAAGACTCTGATGCTGGGAGGGATTGGGGGCAGGAGGAGAAGGGGACGACAGAGGATGAGGTGGCTGGATGGCATCACCAACTCGATGGACATGAGTTTGCGTGAACTCCGGGAGTTGGTGATGGACAGGGAGGCCTGGTGTGCTGTGATTCATGGGGTTGCAAAGAGTCGGACACAACTGAGCTACTGAACTGAACTGATGGTGTTAAACTTCATGCATTTACAGAGCAGAGCAAGGAGAAATAGAAAAACAGAGGGCAGCTATTAAGTTCCTGTTAGATACAACTCATTGTGGTAATTTATTTACATAAATTCCTGCTCTTGTTACAACAATGCTGGAAAGATTATATATATTATTATCTTCATTCTAAACCAAAGCTCAGAAATGTGAAGTGTTTTACAAAATGTGTATGTTTTACATACACATTCCTCATTATGAGTGAGGAATCTAAGGCTTGCAAAAGTGTAGTAATTTGCAAAAATGCTTACAACTAGTTAATGTCAGAATTTCAGTCTAGGGCTGCTTTAATTTGAAAGTTTATGCTTCTTTCTATTGTGGGCAGTTGTACACCAGGGAGATAATGCACATTTTTACTCTTTTTTTTTTTTTGTCTTAAGCATTATAATGTTAAAAGCTACTTTGGCCAGTTAGTTAATTAAAATATTTGTAATATAACCATACTTGTTAGTAATATATTTTGGCGACTTTACAGAAAAGTAAAACTTGAGTTATTTTCTGATATCTGCATGGCTGAATTGGGTTTATAGAATAAGCATTCTGAAAGCACATGATCAAAGCAATGGGTCATCAAATGTGTTTTCAGAACTTCAGTTTTTCAGATACAAATGTCAGCAGTTTTGCCGTTTTCCAGTTTTAGATTAAAAACTTGTTTAGTGTTGCACCGGGAACTCTTCCTTAGCCACTGGTGGTTTGCATAGCACTCATTGGAGAAAACTCAGATTTGGAAGATTTAACCCTAAGAGTTTTATCTTTTTTCAAGGTAAAATAAGCTGATAGAGAAAATTTGAGCTAAGGAAGGTGCAGGCATTCATACTAAGCAAGAGCAAGACCAGAGCAAAAACCATTTATGACAGGCCCAAAGTGACTTCTTTATCTGTGATGTGAGCCATTAGAAATGATTCATGTCAATTTATGTGTGAAAGTGAAGTTGCTCAGTCGTGTCCGACTTTTTGCGATCCCATGGACTGTAGTCTACCAGGCTTCTCTATCCGTGGGATTTTCCAGGCAAGAGTACTGCAGTGGGTTGCCATTTCCTTCCCCAGGGGATCTTCCTGACCCAGGGATCGAACCCAGGTCTCCTGCATTGCAGGCAGATGCTTTATGCTCTGAGCCACCTTATATATTCCTTTTTTAGCTACAGTAATTGACTAAGATGTTTAGCAGACTTTCTCTATTTATTTGCCTTTCAAAAAGGACTTTCAACTGTGAAATAAAGCACATTAAGTGCATCAAACATAAATGTACTGCTTAATTATAAAGTAAACATTGTGAAACTGATTTGGTCAAGAACTTGGACATTGTCCACACTGGAGAATCTCCTCCACTGCATGTCCATTTGCATTACAGCCCCATCCCTTTACCCTAAATGAATCATTATCCTGATTTTTTTTTGGTTAGAATTTTTCTTGTTTTTAAAAAATATTTCTACCTCCTAAGTCTTTATTCCTAAATGTTATAGCTTGGCTTTGTCTATTTTACAGTTACACATGGGCAGAATCACGCTGTTTTTTTTAATGTCTTGCTTCTTTCAGTCAGTACTGTATTTGTGAAATTCATCCAGGTTGTGAAGACATAGTTCATTTTTAGTAAGTACTCAGTTGTGTGACTATGCCACAGTTTATTCATTCTGCTGTCAGTGTCCATTAGATTATTTTCAGGTCAGGGCCATTATGAATAATGCTTCTAAGAACAATCCTGTATATGTTTTTAATGCCATTTCTCTTGGATCTGTATCTTGGAGTCAGATTTTCTGGTCCTAATGTATGTCATCCAAAAATGCCAATTTGTTTCCTGCAGTAGTTTTGTTGTTTCATATTTTATTTCTACTAGCATATGAGAATTCTCTTTCCTTTCTTTGTATTTCTCCTCAGCACTTGCTCCTAGTCTTTTAAAGTATTAGCCATTTTTGATGGTTTAAGTTTGTATTTTCACTGGGTACTAATGCTGTTAAGAATCTCACTTTTGGCTCTTTTTATAAGTGAAGTGATTGTTCTTATCACTTGTCCATTTTTCTGTTGGATTGTCTCTGGTTTGATTAATAGAGGTTCTTAATATTGAGTCCTTTGTCAGTTTAAATAGATCCCTACCATTTTCCATTCTGTAGTTGCCTAAGGTGCCATTTAAAGTGGTATCTTTTGGTGCAGAGTTGTTTTTATATAGTTATATTTAGCAGTTTTTTCCTTTCTGCTTAGTGCTTTTTGTGTCCTGTTTAAAGAAAATTCCTTACTTGGATGTTATGAAGTTACTATTTTAAATCATTTAGAAGCTTTATTTGCTTTTCTTATTTAGGTGTGTACTTTACCTGGAAATGACTTTTGTGTATGTATTAAGTCATATTTTAATATTTTTTTATATAGATATCCAGTTGTCCTGGCAGCATTTAGAAACAAGCAAACAAGACATCAGAAACCTTTCCTGTTGCTCTGCAGCATCATCTTTTTATAATTCATGTTCATATATGCATGCTTTGTCTTTGTGCTTCCATCTTGTTACATCAATCTATTGTCTGTCTTGGCACTAATATCATTGCCTTATTTATTGAGTTTAATGTTGACTTAGACTATTCTACAAAGCAAGTCTTCCCACCTTATTTTTTCGTTCAAGACTTTTTAGTCTAATTTTTGCATTTCATGTGTAATTTAGAACTATCCTGCCAGGTCTTCCCTCACCACACCCCCATTAAAAAAAAAATCAATAAAACTCTAGAACATGTTGGAGTTTGGATTGGAATTGCATTGTTGCTTTAAATCAGTTTTGGGGTGGGGAGAAATGACATCCTTTATAGCTTTCTGGGTAGAAGTTATACATATCTTTTGTTAGATTTATTATTAGATATTTGGTTTTTTAAAATGCTATTATAAGTACTCTAATGTTTTTTTTTTTTTTTTTGGTAAGCTCACAGAAATTGGGATACTTTAATCAGGAGTTTTTTTTTTTTTTTTTTAAATCAGGAGTTTTGTAGCAAAATTTTTTGTGAACAGAGTTTTATTCTAGTTCTAAGCCAAATTGTCCAAAGCATCTTTAGCATTTCTAAAGCCTGACAAGTTCCAGATACTACACAAAGTAACTGCTTCTAATAATGGTATTTTCCTTTTGCTTTCAAAGACAGTAGACAAGTGATTCTTGTGTGTTGTGATAAAAATACATACACATGACCATTTCACTTTAACCCAGTTTGGTTGAATAGACTTTTTTTTTGGCATTTGACCTTTATTTGCATTTACAGTTTTAAGCTAGTTACAGAAATAGTTGCTTAAATAAAACGATCTATTTACTTTTTTTTTAGTTTTAGATTTTTCTGGCCAAACTCTACTTTGTATTAAATCATTTCTTCTGGTCCCTGGTTATAATGGGGTAGGACTATGACCTAAATAAACATTAAAGTGAAATACATTATGCAAATTCCAGCCTTGTTGCAATGAATATGAAGTATAAAAAGATATTTTGAAATTCTGTGACTGTGGAAAGGAAAGTGTATACAGTGTAGGTTTAATTCTGCATAGTGATGTATGTGTGTGAGAGAAAAAATTAGTCAGGAACTCTGGAACTGGAGCCCTGGAATACAGTGTTTAAGAGAGAAAAGTATCAGAGAATAATGGTAAAATAAAACACCCTAGAGAATGGAATAATAAAATAATACTTGAACTGCTTATTTGTTTTTGGAAAATCATGATGAATTCAGATTTCAATACTGTGGGAAGACTGATCTTCATTTAATAAAAACTTATGCATTGGAATTTTGTGTGGATGAACTTTCCTAGACCTTAAAAACAATATCCAGAAAGGAAGGAAAAAGAACAAAACCCATATATTTTTGGGGATAGATAGGCTAGTTCAATTCAGTTCAGAAGATGAAGCTCCAATACATTGGCCACCTGATGCAAAGAACTGACTCATTGAAAAAGACCCTGGTGCTGGGAAAGACTGAAGGCAGGAGGAGAAGGGGATGACAGAGGTTGAGATGGTTGGATGGCATCACCGACTCGATGGACATGAGTTTGAGCAAACTCTGGGAGTTGGTGATGGACAGGGAAGCCTTGTGTGCTGCAGTCCATGGGGTCGCTAAGAGTCGGACATGGCTGAGCAACTGAAGTGAAGTGAACTGAACTTTCCTAGCCCTTAAAAACAGTGTCCAGAAATGAAGGAAAAAGAAAAAATCCCACATATTTCTGGGGGTAAATAGACCAGAAAATGTATTATGTTTTATGAGTGAATTCTGTGGGACTTATCTGGTGTTCTCAAATTCTTCCTTAATTAGGGCAAAGTTCATTTAAACTGACAAATAACCATGCATCATCTATGTAAATCATACTGTAATCTGACTTTCCTACATCATAAATTCTACATCAGGGTTAGTTATAAAGTAGGTACTAGTAAATATACACATGCTTAAAATAATTGTAAGAATTTACTACACATTTCAAAGATTCTGTGACTTTTACTACACATTGTATTTGGGGGCGTTGGAGGATTGAATTAGGCACCTAAATGGTACAAATACCACTGTTAGTAAGCAATGAAACTGTTTATTTCAAATTAGTATTTCATAATTCATATTGGTTTTCCATTAACCTTTTTTTCTTAAATTGAAAAATTCGTATAACATCCAGTTAACTATTTTAAAGTGACATTTAGTGCAGTCATAGTTTTGTGCAACCACACCTCTCCAGTTTCAAAACATTTTCATAACACCAGAACAACACACAGTATATCCATTAAGGAATCACTCCCCACTGCCCCCTACACTTGTTAGAAATCAACCCTCAGCAAATCTCTATGGATTTGTTTATTTATGGTATTTCATTTAAATGGAATCATTTAATATATGGGTTTCACTTAGCATAATGGTTTCAAAGTTTATCCAGGTTGTAGCTTAATCCTTTATATGACTGAATGATAATTCCATTGTATGTATGCCTTTTTATATAAGGGACTAAAGCATCTGTGGATTTTGGTATCTGTGATGGGGTCTTGGGACCAATCCCTTGGGTCCCTTTGGGACCAAGGGACAATTGTACCACAGCTTGTTCGTTCATCTAATGCACATTTTGGCTAATTGTTAATAATGCTGCTATAAATATTTGTGTACAAATTTATTTATGTGTGAACCTGTGTTTTCATTTCTTTTGTGTATATACCTGGGAGTGAAATTGCCAGATCACATGGTTATCATATGCCAGATCATATGCCAGATCTGTGTTTAGCTTTTGAGAGACTGTCAACGTTTCTTGACTGTGGCTGCACCACTGTACGTTTTCACCAGCATTGTAGACTTCCTATTAGTCTACATCTTGTTCAGTTCAGTCGCTCAGTCATGTCCAACTCTGTGACCCCATGGACTATAGCCCACCAGACTCCTCCATCCATGGGATTTTACAGGCAAGAGTACTGGAGTGGGTTGCCATTTCGTTGTCCAGGGGATCTTCCTGGCCCAGGGATCGAACCCTGGTCTTCTGCATTGCAGGCAGACACTTCACCGTCTGAGCCACCAGGGCTTCCCTATCAGATGTATGATTCACACGTATTTTCTTGAAGTCTGTTGAACTGTCTTTTAATTCACTTGATAGTGTCCAAAGTTAAATTTGATGAGGTACAGTTTATTTTTTGAAGTTCTTTATTTCTGATGTTATCTCTAAGAAACCATGGCCAACTGCAAGTCCATTGCTTACCTCTGGATTTTCTTATAAGAGTGTTATGGTTGTAGCCTTCATATTTAGGTCTTTGATCCATTTTGTGTTAACTTTTATATGGTGTGAGGTAAGAGTCCAGCTTCATTCTGTTTTGTGTGGATATCAAATTACCACAACATGTTTTGTTGAAGAGATTTGTTTGTCATTAAATTGTCATCAGATCAGATCAGTCGCTCAGTTGTGTCCGACTCTTTGCGACCCCATGAATCGCAGCACGCTAGGCCTCCCTGGCCATCACCAGCTCCCGGAGTTCACTCAGACTCACGTCCATCGAGTCAGTGATGCCATCCAGCCATCTCATCCTCTGTCGTCCCCTTCTCCTGCTGCCCCCAATTCCTCCCAGCATCATAGTCATTACATCCTTGTAAAAAATCAGTTGACCGTAGAATTATGTTTATTTCTGGATTCTCATTTCTTTTCTCTTGGTTATGTCTGTCTTTGTACCAGTACAACACTGTTCTGACTTAGTAGCTTTGTAGGAAGTTTTGAAATTAGGACGTGTGAACTGTCCAACTTTGTTTTTCTTTTTCAGTATTGATTTGACTGTTCAGGGCCCTTTGTAATTTCATATTAATTTAGGAGTTGATTTTTCCATTTCTGCAAAAAGGCCATGAGAACTTTGAAAGGGATTGTCCTGAATCTGTAGATCACTTTGAGGAGTAGTGCCACTTTAGCAATATTAAATACTCTCTCATTCTGTGAATATGGGATGCTTTTCCATTTCATTAGGTCTTCTTTATTTCTCTCAGCAGTATTCTTTTCGTTTTTAGTTTACAGGTCTTTAACCTCCTTGGTTAAACTTATTTTGGGGTGTTTTATTTTTTGGATGTTGTTATAAATGGAGTTATCTTTATTTCCTTTTTGGATTGTTCATTGTGAATAGAAAACTCAGGATTTTTGTATACTGATCTTATGTTCTGCAACTTGGCTTAGTTTATTAGCTTAGCAGGGGCGGCGGGCGGGAGGAGCTAACCCACGTCCAAGGAGCCTTGGCTGCACGGGCGCAGGAGGGCCTAGACGAGTTATCCTACCTTGAAGGTCAGGAAGGGCGGCGGTGAGGAGATACCCTTCGTCCAAGGTCAGGAGCAGCGGCTGCGCTTTGCTGGAGCAGCTGTGAAGAGATACCCCACGCCCAAGGTAAGAGAAACCCAAGTAAGACGGTAGGTGTTGCAAGAGGGCATCAGAGGGCAGACACACTGAAACCATACTCACAGAAAACTAGTCAGTCTAATCACACTAGGACCACAGCCTTGTCTAACTCAATGACACTAAGCCATGCCCATGGGGCAACCCAAGACGGGCGGGTCATGGTGGAGAGATCTGACAGAATGTGGTCCACTGGAGAAGGGAATGGCAAACCACTTCAGTATTCTTGCCTTGAGAACCCCATGAACAGTATGAAAAGGCAAAATGATAGGATACTGAAAGAGAAACTCCCCAGGTCGGTAGGTGCCCAATATGCTACTGGAGATCAGTGGAGAAATAACTCCAGAAAGAATGAAGGGATGGAGCCAAAGCAAAGACAATACCCAGCTGTGGATGTGACTGGTGATAGAAGCAAGGTCCGATGCTGTAAAGAGCAATATTGCATAGGCACCTGGAATGTCAGGTCCATGAATCAAGGCAAATTGGAAGTGGTGAAACAAGAGATGGCAAGAGTGAATGTCGATATTTTAGGAATCAGCGAACTGAAATGGACTGGAATGGGTGAATTTAACTCAGATGACCATTATATCTACTACTGCGGGCAGGAATCCCTCAGAAGAAATGGAGTAGCCATCATGGTCAACAAAAGAGTCCAAAATGTAGTACTTGGAGGCAATCTCAAAAACGACAGAATGATCTCTGTTCGTTTCCAAGGCAAACCATTCAATATCACAGTAATCCACATCTATGCCCCAACCAGTAACGCTGAAGATGCTGAAGTTGAAAAGTTCTATGAAGACCTACAAGACCTTTTAGAACTAACACCCATTATAGGGGCCTGGAATGCAAAAGTAGGAAGTCAAGAAACACCTGGAGTAACAGGCCAATTTGGCCTTGGAATATGGAATGAAGCAGGGCAAAGACTAATAGAGTTTTGCCAAGAAAATGCACTGGTCATAACAAACACCCTCTTCCAACAACACAAGAGAAGACTCTATACATGGGCATCACCAGATGGTCAACGCCAAAATCAGATTGATTATATTCTTTGCAGCCAAAGATGGAGAAGCTCTATACAGTCAGCAAAAACAAGACCAGGAGCTGACTGTGGCTCACACCATGAACTCCTTATTGCCAAATTCAGACTTAAATTGAAGAAAGTAGGGAAAACCACTAGACCATTCAGGTATGACCTAAATCAAATCCCTAATGATTATACAGTGGAAGTGAAAAATAGATTTAAGGGCCTAGATCTGATAGATAGAGTGCCTGATGAACTATGGAATGAGGTTTGTGACATTGTACAGGAGACAGGGATCAAGACCATCCCCATGGAAAAGAAATGCAAAAAAGCAAAATGGCTGTCTGGGGAGGCCTTACAAATAGCTGTGAAAAGAAGAGAAGCGAAAAGCAAAGGAGAAAAGGAAAGATAGAAACATCTGAATGCAGAGTTCCAGAGAATAGCAAGAAGAGATAAGAAAGCCTTCTTTAGCGATCAGTGCAAAGAAATAGAGAAAAATAACAAAATGGGAAAGACTAAAGATCTCTTCAAGAAAATCAGAGATACCAAAGGAACATTTCATGCAAAGATGGGCTCGATAAAGGACAGAAATGGTATGGACCTAATAGAAACAGAAGATATTAAGAAGAGATGGCAAGTATACACAGAAGAACTGTACAAAAAAGATCTTCATGACCCAGATAATCACGATGGTGTGATCACTGACCTAGAGCCAGACATCCTGGAATGTGAAGTCAAGTGGGCCTTAGAAAGCATCACTACGAACAAAGCTAGTGGAGGTGATAGAATTCCAGTGGAGCTATTCCAAATCCTGAAAGATGATGCTATGAAAGTGCTGCGCTCAATATGCCAACAAATTTGGACAACTCAGCAGTGGCCACAAGACTGGAAAAGATCAGTTTTCATTCCAATCCCAAAGAAAGGCAATGCCAAAGAATGCTCAAACTACCGCACAATTGCACTCATCTCACACACTAGTAAAGTAATGCTCAAAATTCTCCAAGCCAGGCTTCAGCAATATGTGAACCGTGAACTTCCTGATGTTCAAGCTGGTTTTAGAAAAGACAGAGGAACCAGAGATCAAATTGCCAACATCCGCTGGATCATGGAAAAAGCAAGAGAGTTCCAGAAAAACATCTATTTCTGCTTTATTGACTATGCCAAAGCTTTTGACTGTGTGGATCACAATAAACTGTGGAAAATTCTGAAAGAGATGGGAATACCAGACCACCTGATCTGCCTCTTGAGAAATTTATATGCAGGTCAGGAAGCAACAGTTAGAACGGGACATGGAACAACAGACTGGTTCCAAATAGGAAAAGGAGTACATCAAGGCTGTATATTGTCACCCTGTTTATTTAACTTATATGCAGAGTACATCATGAGAAACGCTGGACTGGAAGAAACACAAGCTGGAATCAAGATTGCTGGGAGAAATATCAATAATCTCAGATATGCAGATGACACCACCCTTATGGCAGAAAGTGAAGAGAAACTCAAAAGCCTCTTGATGAAAGTGAAAGTGGAGAGTGAAAAAGTTGGCTTAAAGCTCAACATTCAGAAAACGAAGATCATGGCATCCGGTCCCATCACTTCATGGGAAATAGATGGGGAAACAGTGGACACAGTGTCAGACTTTATTTTTCTGTGCTGCAAAATCACTGCAAATGGTGACTGCAGCCATGAAATTAAAAGACGCTTACTCCTTGGAAGGAAAGTTATGACCAACCTAGATAGCATATTCAAAAGCAGAGACATTACTTTGCCAACAAAGTAGCCGTGTAGTCAAGGCTATGGTTTTTCCTGTGGTCATGTATGGATGTGAGAGTTGGACTGTGAAGAAGATTGAGCGCCGAAGAATTGATGCTTTTGAACTGTGGTGTTGGAGAAGACTCTTGAGAGTCCCTTGGACTGCAAGGAGATCCAACCAGTCCATTCTGAAGGAGATCAGCCGTGGGATTTCTTTGGAAGGAATGATGCTAAAGCTGAAACTCCAGTACTTTGGCCACCTCATGCGAAGAGTTGACTCACTGGAAAAGACTGATGCTTGGAGGGATTGGGGGCAAGAGGAGAAGCAGATGACAGAGGATGAGATGGCTGGATGGCATCGCTGACTTGATGGACATGAGTCTCAGGGAGTTGGTGCTGGACAGGGAGGCCTGTGCTGGACAGGGAGTTGGTGCTGGACAGGGAGTTGGTGCTGGACAGGGAGGCCTGGCGTGCTGTGAATCATGGGGTCGCAAATATCGGAGACGACTGAGTGACTGATCTGATCTGAACTTTTTTGTGGATTCTTTCGTATAGTTTGTATATCTATCTGATCCTGTCTGTACATTAGAAGTAGTTCTTCTTTCTACTATGTTGTTGTTCAGTCACTAAGTTGTATCTGACTTTTTGCAACCCCATGTACTTCAACACGCCGGGCTTCCCTGTCCTTCACTATCTCGTCGAGTTTGGTCAAACACATGTCCATTATCAGTGATGCCATCCAACCATGTCATCCTCTGTCATCCCCTTCTGCCGTCAATTTTCCCCAGCATCAGAGTCTTTTCCGGTGAGTTGGCTCTTTGGATCAGGTGGTCAAAGTATTGAAGCTTCAGCATCATGGATGCCCTTTAATTTTTTCTTGTCTAAATCTTGCCTAATTTAACTTGCCAGTACAGTGTTAAATAGCAGTGGGCTTCCTTATCTTGTTTTTGATCTTAGAGGAAAAGCTTCAGTGATAACTATTGATTTTTCATAAATTTCTTTTATTATGTTAGGGAAGCTTCCTTCTATTCCTAGTTTTCTGAGTATTGTTTTTAGCACGGAAGGCTGTTGAACTTTGTCAGATACTTTTTGTATGTATGTCTGTTAATATTATCATATGGTCTCTCCACCCAAGTTCTATTAATATGATTTATTACACTAATGAAATTGTGTAAGCCATTCCAGGATAATTCTCATATGGTCATTGTATATAATCCTTTTAATGTGCTGTTGTATGTAGTTCGCTGATATTCTGTGTGGGTTTTTGCATGTATATTCATAAAGAATATTGTTGTGTAGTGTTTTTATTTTTTCCCCCTTGTACTTTTGTCTAGCTTTGGTGTCAGGGTAATACTGCCCTCATAGAATGTGTTAGGAAGTATTTCTTGTTGTAATTTTTGGAGGAGTTTGATAGTATTGGCGTTATCTTTTTTAAAATGTTTGGTAGAATTCACCAGTGAAGCTGGATTTTCTTTGTCTGGAGGCTTTTGATGATTGATTCTCTTGTTAGAAATATATTGATTTTCTTCTTGAGTTAGTTTTGGTCTGTTTCATTTACATTATGTAATTTGCTGGTGTACAGTTGTTCATAGTGTTTTCTTATAGTCCTTTTATTTTCTGTGTGATTGGTGATAATACCCTCACTTTCATTTCTGATTTTAATTATTTGTATTTTGATTTTTTGTTCTTAATCTAGGTAAAGATTTGCCAAGTTTGTTGATTTTTGTAAGTTGTTTTTCTGTTCTCTATATTTCATTTATCTCTGCTCTAGTCTTTCTTCCTTTTTGCTGGCTTTAGGTTTTGTTTGCTCTTCTTTTCCTATTTCCTTAAGGTATAAAGTTAGGTTATTGATTTCAAATACTGTTTTTTTTAATGTAGATGTTTATAGGTGCTATAAATTACTTTCTGAGCACTGCCTTTGCTATATACAGGTTTTGGTAACTTGTAATTTCATTTTCATTAGTCTCAGGTTATTTTCTGATTTTCTTTGTGATCTATTCTTTGACTTGTTTCTTGTTTAAAGGTGGGTTTATATTGCTAATTTTCCAGTTTTCCTTCTGATATTGATTTCTAGTTTCGTTCTATTGTGGTCCAAGAAGATATGTTGTATATTTCAGTCTGTTTAAATTTATCAATGATTGTTTTGAAACCTCAATATATGGTATATCCCAGAGAATATTCCATGTGTACTTGAGAAGAGTATATGCTCTTCTGGTAGGTGGAATGTTCTATGTATGTCTGTTACATCTAGTTGACTTATAGTATTATTTGTGTACTCTATTTTCTTATTGATCTTCTGTCTAGCTGTTCCAGCTGTTGTTTAAAGCAGAATTTTAGAGTCTTCACAACTATTATCATCTGTTTCTCCATTCAGTTCTCAGTATTTGCATGTGTTTTTCTGGGCTTTTTTGCTTGCTTATAATCATTATCAATTTTTTTGACCTAAAATCAGTAAATGAACCTGGATTGTTGAAATGAATTATAAGTTTAATTAAGGTGAATTTATAAAGTTACATTTGCTAATTTAATTTAATAATTTAAATTAATCTAATATTGGCCATTATTGGTTGGAAATAATTTTAACAAGTAGTGATTTTCATTTAAAAAATGTAAAAGAATAGTCAAACTAGGTTTGAATCAATAATTAAAATCTAATTAATTTGTGTAGTAAAACTGTTGGGGCAGAGAAATAGCTCTTCATATTTTATGATGTTAATTAGCTGACTTCATTTGAAGTTTTCAGTGGATAGAAAGAATTGATTTATTAAATGAGTCCCACAAAAGTAATAGTCACCTTTTATTGAGCGATTGCTATATTCCTAGGACAGTGAAAGTTGCAGTATATGATCCATTTTAATCCTCAGAGCATCCTCACAAGATAGGTATTTATCTTTTCAGTTGGAGACAGTTGATGTTCAGAGTGCTTAGGTATATGCACACAGTGGAGTGGCCAATACCAGCTATTAAGTGGCAGAGGTTGGAGGCATGTTCAGGTCCTTCTGGCTCTTTTACTGATCTGCTTTTAATTATGGGATACAGTGACTTCTAGAACTTACCTGAAAAAGTAGAAAGAATACGACTTACTCTGGAGAGATTTCCTATAATGAGGTATGGGGTATTGATGTTTTCAAAGAGGATCTTTTTTATTTTTTTTAAACCTTTTGTTTTGTACGAAGTATAACCGATTAACAATGTTGTGATAGTTTCAGGTGAACAGGCAAGGGACTCAGCCATACATGTACTTGTATCCTTTCTCCCCCAAACTCCCCTCCCATTCAGGCTGCCACATAACATTGAGTAGAGTTCCATGTGCTATACAGTAGGCCCTTGTTAATTATGCATTTTAAATATAGCAGTGTGTACATGTCCATTCCAGACTCCCTCTCTTCCCACATCCTTCTGCCCTGGCAACCATAAATTCATTAGGAGATTCTTTCTTAGTAGTTTTATGGCTGTGTACACATGTAGACATTTGAGGATAGAGTAGTGGTGGTGGTGTGTCAGCTAGGATTAAAATTTAATCAGGAACCAAACTATTCAAGGATAGAAGTCAGGTTTTTATTAAAAAAAAAACTTTTAATATATTTCAGACAAACTGGATATTTGAAAAATATTTAAAGGTATTTGAAAAATATTTAAAGTTTTTTGAAGATGCAATAACTCAAGATAGGGAATATTACATTTACTTAAAATACTTGAGGAAGCATATTTATGTCCTTTTAAATTGTTTTTGCAAGACCTTGTGTTGATTTCTTGCTAGCAATGCCATTATAAGTAACAGAATCATTACATCATATATCCTGTAACTGAAAGGGATTTTTGATGTAATCTACTTCTGTATGTCCATTTATCAGATGAGAAAACTGAGTTTGAAAGTTACTAAGATGAGAAACCCAGTTTGTGTGTATGTGCTTAGTCGTGTCCAACTCTTTGTGACCCCATAGAGTGTATGTAGCCCACTAGGCTAGTCTGTCCTTGGAATTTTCCAGGCAAGAATACTGGAATGGGTTGCCGTTTCCTGCTCCAGAGAGAGACCCAGTTTTGTGATTCATTTGCTTTCCGTTCCCTTGGTGCTTAATTGCTCAAGATTAGGAATGGAAGATAGCATGAACATCTAGAAATCATTTTCTGTAATTGCCAATTCTAGGCAAAGCTTTCTAGACAGGGAGGAAGAAAAAGTTTGGGAGGTATGCCAATAAGGAGAGAAGGTTTGGAAAGACATTGTTGCATTTTAATCATGTGGAAGAATATCAAAGAAAGGGAAGACTAAACTATTCTTTTTCAACAATGAGGCCGTCTTGAATCTTCTAAAGTAAATTTATAGATATTAGCAGACAAGAGGAAGAATTGGAGACCTGTTGCATGGTAACAAGCATAGAATTTTGAAGGTTGTCATATGTAGACAAGATGTGGCTACTTAGTAGGTCCCTCCTTATTTCTTAGTATTGATCAAACCTATTGATTAATCTATTAATTTAACTTCTTGTTCCTCTGAAAGTACTTTTCTTTAAGAGAATCACGGATGTGAAGACTTACAGATTATGAATCACAGCCTTGTATATTTTAATTCAGTGATTGTCAATGTAGTGTTTGGGGTTATATAATGTTAGAAGTGTCTAGGGAAGCTTTTTGGAAAGTACATATCTATTTATGATTCTCCTTGGTAAATCAGAATGTACAAATGTAGGGTCAGAGTAGAGAGGAAGATACTATTTATATTCTGGGAAAAGCTACCCACGTGATTATTCTGTATCAGCCTACTACCTTCTCTCTGAAAAGAGGGTTGAAAAAGTTAAATCTTCCATCAAAGACAGGAATTTGGAGAAGTCTGAATTTGGAGTTGATAGAAAAAGCTTTAAAATAAGGATGAGTTTTAAAGTATGTTTGTTTAACTGAATATGTTAATGCTGAAACTGAATTGATGTTTTGAATAGGAGATATAACACAGAATGATGTGTCACAGAGAAAGACTTCTTCAGTTATCTTTAGAAATACAATTAGAAGAGTTCAGAGGCAAATCACAGACAACTGAAATTTGGGTACCAGGTGAACTACATATATTAGCAGAATAAAGAATGGCTTTTTAATTTACATTTTTAAAAAGCTTATTTATTCTTAATTGAAGGATAATTGTTCTACAACATTTGTTTGATTTCATCCATGCATCAACATGAATCAGCCACACATGTATGAATGTCGCCTCCCACCTCCCAGCATTTCCCACCCCTGTAGGTTGTTACTGAGCCCCAGTTCGAATTTCCTGAGTCATATAGCAAATTTTTGATGCCTATCTAGTATACATATGGTAGTGTATATGCTTCTGTATTACTCTTATTTACATTTTTTTAGTTAAAAAATCAGTTTAGCAAATAAATGTGTTTATCATGTGACAGGCTCTGTTCTAGGTAAATCAGTGAACAAAGATGACAAAGATCGCTATCATAAAGAAAGTTACATTTCAATTTGAGGAGGGCACAGTGTAAACAATAGCTGAACATAAGTAAATAGATTAAGTGGTAAGTACTCTTCTAAAAGAAAAAAGTAGAGCAGAGTAAGGAGATTGAGAGTGTTAAGAGGTGGAATGTTGAAATTTGTTTTAGGATGGTAAGAGTAAAACTGTTGAGAACCAGAGACCAGAAGACATAAATAATCTGGTGTAGGTATTTAATCTACATTAAATAGGGATTTAATGTAGGGAAAGTTAACTTTGCAGATACTTGGTGGTGATGTCAGTGTTCAGTTCAGTCGCTCATTTGTGTCCAGCTCTTTGCCACCCCATTGACTGCAGCAAACAAGGCTCCCTTGTCCATAACCAATTCCCAGAGCTTGCTGAAACTCAAGTCCATCGAGTTGGTGATGCCATCCAACCATCTCATATTCTGTCGTCCCTTTCTCCTGCCTTCAATCTTTGCCAGCATCAGGGTCTTTTCCAGTGAGTCAGTTCTTCGCATCAGGTGGTCAAAGGATTGGAGTTTCAGTTTCAGCATTTCAATGAATATTCAGGACTGATTTCCTTTAGGATGGACCGGTTGGATCTCCTTGCAGTCCAGAGGACTCTGAAGAGTCTTCTCCAACACCACAGTTCAAAAGCATCAATTCTTTGGCGCTCAGCTTTCTTTATGGTTCAACTCTCACATACATACATGACTATTGGAAAAACCATAGATTTGATTAGATAGACCTTTGTCGGCAAAGTAATGTTTCTGCTTTTTAATATGTTGTCTAGGTTGGTCATAGCTTTTCTTTCACAGAGCAAGCGTCTTTTAATTTCATGGCTGCAGTCACCATATGCAGTGATTTTGGAGCCCAAGAAAATAAAGTCTGTCAGTGTTTCCATGGTTCCCCATCTTTTTGCCATGAAGTGATGCCTGGGTGCCATGGTCTTTGGTTTTTGAATGTTGAGTTTTTTTTTAATTAACCTTTTTTTAAATTTATTTATTTATTTTTTTTCTTTTTCTTCTTTTTTTAATTTAATTTTATTTTTAAACTTTACAGTATTGTATTGGTTCTGCCATATATCGAAATGAATCTGCCACAGGCATATACGTGTTCCCCATCCTGAACCCTCCTCCCTCCCCATACCATCCCTCTGGGTTGTCCCAGTGCACCAGCCCCAAGCATCCAGTATCGTGCATCGAACCTGGACTGGCGACTCGTTTCATATATGATATTATACATAATTCAGTGCCATTGAATGTTGAGTTTTAAGCCAGCTTTTTCACTCTCCTCTTTCACTGTCATCAAAAGGCTCTTTATTTCCTCTTGGCTTTCTGCCATAAGGATGGTAACGTCTGCATATCTGAGGTTATTTGTATTTCTCCTGGCTATCTTGATTCCAGCTTGTGCTTCATCCAGTCAGACATTTCTCAAGATGTACTCTGCATAGAAGTTAAATAAACTGGGTAACAATATACAACCTTGATATACTCCTTTCCCAATTTGGAACCAGTCCCTTGTTCCATGTCTGGTTCTAACTGTTGCTTCTTGACCTGCATACATATTTCTCAGACAGGTCAGGTGGAATGGTATTCCCATCTCTTTAAGAATTTTCCACAGTTTGTGGTGATCCACACAGTCAAATTCTTTGGTGTTAGTCAATGAAGCTGAAGTAGATGTTTTTCTGAAACTCTCTTGCTTTTTTCTATGATCTTGCAAATGTTGGCAATTTGATCTCTGGTTCATCTGCCTTTTCTAAATCTGGCTTGAATATCTGCGAATTCTTGGTTCACGTACTGTTGCAAGCCTCGCTTGGAGAATTTTGATCATTACTTTGCTAGTGTGGGAGATGAGTGCAGTTGTGTGATAGTTTGAACTTTCTTTGGCATTGCCTTTCTTTGGGATTGGGATGAAAACTGACCTTTTCCAGTCCTGTGGCCACTGCTGAGTTTTCCAGAGTTGCTGGCATATTGAATGCAGCACTTTCACAGCATCATCTTTTAGGATTTGAAATAGCTCGACTGGAATTCCATCACCTCCACTAACTTTGTTCGTAGTGATGGTTTTAAGGCCCACTTGACTTCACGTTCCAGGATGTCTGGTTATAGGTAGTGATCACACTATTGTGGTTATCTGGGTCATGAAGATCTTTTTTGTATAGTTCTTCTGTTATTCTTGTCACCTCTTAATATCTTCTGCTTCTGTTAGGTCCATACCATTTCTGCCTTCTGTTGTTCCCATCTTTGCATGAAATGTTCCCTTGGTATCTCTGAGTTTCTTGAAGAGATCTCTAGTCTTTCCTATTGTATTGTCTTCCTCTGTTAGTTTGCATTGATCCCTGAGGAAGGCTCTCTTATCTCTCCTTGCTATTTGGAACTCTGCATTCATGAACAGTATGAAAAGGCCAAAAGATATGACACTGAAAGATGAACTCCCCAGGTCGGTAGCCAAAGCAAAAAAAATGCCATTTTGGATGTGACTGGTGATGAAAGCAAAGTCTGATTCTGTAAAGAACAATATTGCATAGGAACCTGAAATGTTAGGTCTGTGAAACAAGGTAAATTGTAAGTGGTCAAACAGGAGATGGAAAGAGTGAGCATCAACATTTTAGGAATCAGTGAACTAAAATGGACTGCAATGGGTAAATTTAATTTAGATGACCATTATATCTGTTACTGTGGGCAAGAAATGGGAGTAGCCCTCAGAGTCAGCAAAATGCAGTACATGGTTGCAATCTCAAAAATGACAGAATGATCTCTGTTCGTTTCCAAGGCAAACCATTTGATACCACAGTAATCCAAGTCTGTGCCCCAACCACTAATGCTGAAGAAACTGAAGTTGAACAGTTCTATTATTACCAAGACCTTTTAGAACTAACACCAAAAAAAGGTGTCCTTTTCCTCATAGGGGACTGGAATGCAAAAGTAGGCAGTCAAGAGATACCTGGAGTAAAAGGCAAGTTTGGCCTTGGAGTACAAAATGAAACAGGGCGAAGGCTAACAGTTTTGCCAAGAGAATGCACTGGTCATAACAGATACCCTCTTCCAACAACACAGGAGATGACTGTACACCTGGACATCACTGGATTGTTGAGAATCTCTATACAGTCAGCAAAAACAAGACTGGGAGCTGACTGTGGCTCAGATCATGAACTCCTTATTGTAAAATTCAGACTGAAACTGAAGAAAGTAGGGAAAACCACTAGACCATTCAGGTATGACCTAAATCAAATCCCTTATGATTATTCAGTGGAAGGGACAAATAGATTCAGTGGATTAGATCTGATAGACAGAGTGCCGGAAGAACTATGGACGGAGGTTTGTGACATTGTACAGGAGGCAGTGATCAAAACCATTCCCAAGAAAAAAAATGCAAAAAGGTTGTCTGAGGAAGCCTTACAAATGGCTGAGAAAGGGAAGCTAAAGGCAAAAGAGAAAAGGAAAGATGTCAGTGTAGGAAGTTACATAAAACAAACCAGGAGTTTGGGAAAGATTTCTATACTAGAAATATAAAGTTGGGATATTTTACATCTTTAAATCTGTAAAATTACATCTGCAGAGACTGATCATAGATAGGGAAGAGCCTTAGGGTTGTTTTGCACTGAGGTATGTACTCAAGTGGTTGGGGAGGAGAGGTGTGTGTGTGTGCCCAGTAGTGTTTGATTCTTTGCGACTCTGTGGACTAGCCCACCAGGTTTCTCTGCCCATGGAATTTGCCAGGCAAAAATTCTGAAGTGGGTTGGCCTTTCCTCCTCAAGGGGAGCTTCCAGACCCAGGGATTGAACTGCGTCCTGTGTCTCCTGCATTGTCAGGCAGATTCTTTTACCACTAAGTCACTTGGGAAGCCAGGGAAGGAGAGGACGATCCAGTAAAGTTGTTACCAGCAAAGGAGAACAGCTAGAAAAGTAAGGTAATCCAGAAGTCAACAAATGTTTTAAATTAAATGTTTGTGCTGCTGATAGGTCAAGTTAAGATGAAGACTGAATATTGACTGCTAGGTTTAGCAAAAAGGAGTTACTGGTGACTTCGGCTAGCTCTTTTGATGGTGTAGTGGAGGAAAAGTCTTACAGAAAAGTGAATTTAAGAAAGAATGGAATGAGCAATGTTGGAAATAGCAAGTACAGGTAATTAAAATGGGCTCCAGATTTTTTTATTATTTAATTAAAAAATTTTTTTGATGTGGACTATTTTTAAGTCTTTCTTGAATTTGTTACAATATTGTTTCTGTTTTATTTGATGATATTTTTGACCCTGAGGCATGTAGGATCTTAGTTCCATGACCAGGGAACCAACACACATTCTCTGCATTAGAAGGAAAGTCTTAACCACTGGACCACTTGGGAGTTCCCTGGTGAAGGTGTTAAAAGAAAATGCAAATTCGTTTCTGTGCTGAGGTGAATGAATAGTATGTGAAAAATTGATGTTGGAAAAAATTTGAGAAATTGTGGGAATATATCCTTGACAGGTTCACTGGAGGGAGGCAAGTCTGTGGGTGTAGGTGCCATTGAATGGGTAAATGAAGGGTTTTTGGTTCGTGGAAGTTTTCTGATAATTTCAGTTTTTTTTTTCTGTGAAAGGGGAAGCTGAACAAAAATGGTAAACGGCGTGTTGTAGGATTGAAGAGAGATTTAGTGTGGGTGTGTGTAAAATGGTTGTCTAGGACAGTGGGAAATAAAGTGCTCATTATTTAATTTTTTTCAGAAGTATATAAAGTAGAATATGAAAATTACCATTCATTTTTTTATCTGCCTTCCTTCCTCAGAGGTAACTGCTGTTAATATTTTTCTCTGTATCCTTTCATACCTTTTTTCTAGCTATTTAAAAATGTATGTTCTTATATATATATATATGTATATATATATAAATGTGTATATGTATATATACACACACACAATTAACAACATGTAGCTGAGCTGAGTAGTGTTGAATAGTACCAGTTATGTGTCCATGTCCTAACCTCTGGAACCTGTGAATGTGACTTTGAAAGAAAGGGTCTTTGCAGATATAATTAAGGGTCCTGAGGCAAGATCATCTTGGATTAGGGTGGAATTTAAATCCCAATAACAAATATCCTTAGAAGAGAAGAGAAGACATAGAAGCAGACATGTGAAGTCAACAAATATGGGGAGAAGGTGACGTGAAGATGGAAGCAGAGGTTTAATCCACAAGCCAAGGAACACTAGGAGCCAGCAGAAATTGGAAGAGGCAGGGAAGAATTTTCCTCTAGAGCCTTTGTGGTGAGCATAGTAGATTGAGCATATGGAGATATAATGCAATTGTTGTAAAAGAACAAAATCTATCCTTCTTCAGTAGCTGTATGTTTGTCACATTTCCAGAAAATCTGCCAAATATGCCCTCCTAAAAGATTGTTTTAATCTATATTCCCATTTTCAGTTTGAGCATTGCTTACACTAACACTGAATATTAAGAATCTTTAATTTCTCTTATCTAATGGGTAAAAAGTAGTATATTGTTTTGTTTTGCTTTCCTCTGATTGCTAGTGAATTAAATATTTTCTTATGCTCAGCCATTTGTAAGGCTGCCTAAAAATGATCAGATCAGATCAGATCAGTCGCTCAGTCTTGTCCGACTCTTTGCGACCCCGTGAATCGCAGCACGCCAGGCCTCCCTATCCATTACCAACTCCCGGAGTTCACCGAGACTCAGGTCCATCGAGTCAGTGATGCCATCCAGCCATCTCATCCTCTGTCGTCCCCTTCTCCTCCTGCCCCCAATCCCTCCCAGCATCAGAGTCTTTTCCAGTGAGTCAACTCTTCGCATGAGGTGGCCAAAGTACTGGAGTCTCAGCTTTAGCATCATTCCGTCCAAAGAAATCCCAGGGCTGATCTCCTTCAGAATGGACTTGTTGGATCTCCTTGCAGTCCAAGGGACTCTCAAGAGTCTTCTCCAACACCACAGTTCAAAAGCATCAGTTCTTCGGCGCTCAGTCTTCTTCACAGTCCAACTCTCACATCCATACATGACCACAGGAAAAACCATAGCCTTGACTAGCCGGACCTTTGTTGGCAAAGTAATGTCTCTGCTTTTGAATGTGCTATCTAGGTTGGTCATAACTTTCCTTCCAAGGAGTAAGCGTCTTTTAATTTCATGGCTGGAGTCACCATCTGCAGTGATTTTGGAGCCCAGGAAAATAAAGTCTGACACTGTTTCCACTGTTTCCCCATCTATTTCCCATTGAGTGGTGGGACCGAATGCCATGATCTCCGTTTTCTGAATGTTGAGCTTTAAGCCAACTTTTTCACTCTCCACTTTCACTTTCATCAAGAGGCTTTTTAGTTCCTCTTCACTTTCTGCCATGATACCCATTGTTTAAAAGAAAATAGCTAAGTATAATAAACTTCAAGTATATTTTTAAGAGACAAATGTATAATCTTCTTTTCTTTGTAGTTGACAGTTATCTTCCTTTATTAGTTTAATCAAAGGTAATAATAAGCCTAACATAACATAAAATGCTGATTTAGAAGAAGGGAGGGCAGAGTTGGGGGAGGCGGCTTTGTAACCTTTGAAGACAGAAGTAGAATCTTGTAAACGTAGTTTGGTATGTTGAACTTGTATAAAATACAGGTAAGCCTGCATATAATGAAATTGTTTAACTCACAGAATCTGGTCGTTTGTAAGTATTAGAAAACCACTTTTGTTATGAAGTGTATGTAATTCTCATCACTTAAAATAATGAGTTCTTGGTACAACTTCTCACACCACTCTTCTTTGAGCCCTATTCCTAGATTTCATTTCATTTTTCTTTGTGTTTCATGTAAAGCATGACATTGGTCTTTCATAATAAGAATCCTGTATGTTATGAAAATCAAATCAACCTGATGTTTTTAATTACTGAAATTAAATATGTTCAGAGCATCTTAGGTTATTTAAATGAAGATAATTGAAGGAGAAAGACTTATTGCTCCTGTTGTCATAAACAGAAAATATGACTAGTGAGTTAGATTGCAGTTTGATCCCCATCTGAAATTAAGAAATGAGTCACTTAATCAAGAAACTCCTATATTAACTACTACTTCCAACACTGAAGATTTGATTGATCCCTTTGGTTTTTTCCTTAACTAGGTTTTCTACTGTTTTGATAGATTGATGTCTGTTGAGTCATAGGTCTGTGAAAGATGGCCCAGATTCAGTGTGCTCTGTCTTAAGGTACTGTTCTAATACAGTCATTTAATTCAGAATATACATTTTGTGAGTTTTGTTCAATTTTTGAAAAAATTTTAATCTTCAGTTTACCTTTTCTTACACTTGGCCAAAGGAATTAGGATGAAAAATGACAAATTGTCATAAAGTTAAGAAAAGCTGAACAACACTTTGGAAATGGTGCATGATGAGGCAAGTCAACATCATTTAGGAATGAAGGAGTTATTGGTTTTTTGTTTTTTTGCTGTGATCATAGTTATGAGGGACCCTGGAAAACTTTGAAGGCAATGAAGAGTACCAGGCCAGTATAATCAAGTGATGACGAGAAAATGCAGTTGACTGATTTTCTGATTTGGGACAATTTTTGGTTATGTGGGTGAAAAGAAGAACACTCTTGTATTTCTTCTCTTCTCTGCTACAATATTGAAGACTCTGCCCAGATGTGTTGGTTATCCAAACATCAAGCAATTCCATGTCACCGGCTGGGTATCCCAAAATTTTAGTTAATTCTGACATTTTACCTGGGGTTAGCATCAGATCACACAAGTAAAAGACCATCTCACAGGACCAAAGCCCACCACCTCTCCTCCCACAGACATACAGACACACATGCACATATCTTCAGATACCAATAACTAACCCAAGTTGTTACTTGTGCTTCTGACCAACTGGCTGTCAGTGGAGGTTCCTACACCTTCCTCCTTGCGTTTGATTAGTTTGCTGTAATGGCTCATGAAACTCAGGTTAGTGGTCTGTTTACTAGAGTATGGGTTTATTATAAAAGGATAGAACTCAGGAATACCTGGTGGAAGAGGAGGTATAGAGCCAGGTGTGGGAGAAGAGACATGGCACCCCCACCTCCATGAGTTCCCAACCCAGAAGCTCTCAGCTTCCTTTTGGCTTTCTATGGAGATTTCATTGCACAGGCATAATTGATAAATCATTAATCATTGGTGATTAATTAATCTCCATCCTTTCTTTTCTTCCTTCCTTGGAGGTCAGGGGATAGGGTTTAAAGTCTGACCCTCTTCTTACAAAGTACAATACAACAGTTCAAACACAGAATGCCTTAAGTATATGAATAAGCAGGTATCTCAGCAGAGACATTATCTCCCTATAAAATTAAGTAGGCTAGTGAGACATTAAAAGGAGACATTTTTAATAGGAGTAAGGAAGATGGTTTGATCTGGCCAGTAAGACAGCTGGTTAGCAAATAGCACTAGTATCAAAGTATTTTCAGTGTGAGCAAAATAGGAAACTATTTTGATTCTTGACTATGAAGCAAGTGTGGTTGAATTGTTAGATACAGAATCCCAGGAATGGAAGATTTTTGCTTAAGAGTCTCCATGGGAACAACATTCTGCCAGCATTTATTCTCATACCTTCTAAAATGAATTTAAATTTTAGAAGGTAAATGACAGAAGATTTTTACAAAGAGTAACCAGTTTTATAGGAAACTCAACCTTCCTTAAGCAGTAATTGCCTGTCTTTTTATATAGATTAAAATAACATGAAAACAAGAAAGTGTGTTCTCCACAAACTTGTTTACTGCATTATGGTATGAGACAGAATTCCAGGAAGACAAAATGACACGTTCAGGAAGTAAGGGATCATCTTAAGGAGAATTACTTTGCAACTGTTTGTTTCAGGAATCAGTGGGTCTTAAAGTGGGGTTCAAGCAATGAATAAAATAGCATTGAAAAGCAGGAGAATATAGGTTTATGTCTTGACTTACTTGATTTTTTGGGATAAATACCTTCTTTAGTCACAGTTTCCTGTTCTATAAATTGATAATGCTTCTTATTAATGGGACTGAGAGAAGGTATCTGAAAGTGATTAGTAAACTGTTATATATATATATGTGTGTGTGTGTGTGTGTGTATGTTTTGTTAAAGATTGTAAATGGAAAGCCAGGGGAAAGTGGGGAAAAAAGGAAAAGAAATGTCAAAAAGTTGAGTCTTATAATATTAAAACCCAATAAAATTTTATGTTTAAGTTTTACAAAGAGTATTTAGTATAAAATGAGCTTTTAATAGCCCAAAGTTAACAGTTGGCTCACCTATCATTTATTTTTATTCACTATTTTTCTTCTTATGTGTAAAATTAATCTGAAACAGAGTCTGTATTAGTGCTAAAGTTTGATAATCATTGGATCTTCTGTAGTTGTAATGTGTATTTCATTGAAAAATGTGATTGTGGATATCTGTCTCACTTTTGCCAAATGTACCTCATATTTATTTGCTTAAATATTTGTTGTATAGTCTAGCTTCTATAAATATATACTTTAACTCCTCTCTTAAACAAGATACAGATCTTGGGGATGCAGTCAGGATGAGGAAATTTTGGTCTCTTCATTTTCTGTTTCTATGTCTGGTTTGTGTCTGATTTCAAGAATGTTCAAGTAGACGAGTTTTAGCAGTAATAAAAAAGTACAGTACATTGTGGTAGTGGGTTGTAGTCATTATTTGTGATGAATGATTTTTTTTAAAAATTGTGGATCCTTAGGCTACTGACATTAGAAATGACTGGAGTGCTGTTAAAAATCTGACCTCTGATTCCAACCCAAGACTTGCTGAATCAAAATAAACCTTAGTTGCACATTGGAATTACCTCGGAAGATTAAAAAAAATTACAGATGACTGGACCCCACCCTCAGAAAATCTGATTTAATGCATCTGGAGTTGTGGTTAGGGGTTCTTAAAATAGTGTTAGAATTACCTGTAGGGCTCTTCTGAGTTTGTTAGATCCCAAACTGAGAATTTGTGATTCAGCTGGTTATGTTTGGGGCCTGATATTTTGTAGTTCTAGTAAGTTCTCAGGTGGTACTAATGCCAATCCAGGGACTACACTTTGAGAACTGTACTCTTAGGTTATGAACTGCTTGTTTTGGAGGATATGCAATATTAAATGAAGAAGCTTAGTTGATAAGGAACATAGGAATTATAATAGATTTCAAAGTAAAAAGTGTTATGTGGTAAACTCTGTATTTTAATTTGTAAAGGCGAAAGGTTATTACTGTATTCATTGTATTCATAAGTCTTAAACCTTTAAAGTTTTTAGATGAAATAAAAAAATCCCAAATATTATTAATAATGTGTGTGTGCTCAGTTGCTCAGTCATGTCCGACTCTTTGCAACCCCACACCCTGTGGCCCGCCAGGCTCCTCTGTCCATGGGATTTTCCTGGCAAGAATACTGGAGTGGGTTGCCATTTCCTCCTCAAAAAGAATATCCTCTGATGTTGAAGAAAGCAAATTTTTCTCCCTCATGTCAGGTTTATTGAGGTGGAATTTATATAAAGTAGAAGTTACTCTTTCCTGAGTTTTGACAAATGCATCAACTGTGAAACTATCAGAATCAAAATATAGAAGAGTTGTAACAATTCTCTCAAGCCACTGTGTAGTCGCCTATTTCTCCAACCCCATACCTAGGCAGCCACTGATCTCCTTTCTCATCTTATAGTTCTGCTTCTTTAAGAATGTCATATAAATGAAATCACATATTCTGGTTTCTTTCACTAAGCAGAATGCATTTGAGATTCATCCATGTTGTTGCATTTATCAGTACTTCATTTCTTTCTTTCTTTTTGTAAGAGCATTTTAGGTTTATAGCAAAATTAAGCTGAAAGCATAGAGAATCTTGTATAGCCACGACCCCCCCATTCTCAGCCGACCTGATTAACAACAGAGTGGTTCACTAGTTATGATCAATGAAACTACATCGACACGTCATTATTACCCAAAGTCCATAGTTTACATTAGGGTTCATTTTATTGTTTATTTTTTGTTTGACAAAAATGTAATGACCTGTATCGACCAGAAGGCAATGGCAACCCACTTCAGTACTCTTGCCTGGAAAATCCATGGACAGAGGAGCCTGGTAGGCTGCAGTCCATGGGGTTGTGAAGAGTTGGACACGACTGAGCGACTTCACTTTCATGCATTGGAGAAGGAAATGGCAACCCACTCCAGTGTTCTTGCCTGGAGAGTCCCAGGGACAGCGGAGCCTGGTGGGCTGCTGTCTGTGGGGTCGCACAGAGTCGGACACGACTGAATTGACTTAGTAGTAGTAGTAGTAGTAGTAGTAGTAGTAGTAGTAGTAAAATAGTTTCACTGCCCTAAAAAAATGTGTTTTGCCTGTTTATCCCTTCTATCCCCTTAATCCCTGGCAGCTACTTTTTACTGTCCTCCATGGTTTAGCCTTTTCCAGAATGCCATTTAGTTGAAATCATACAGTATGTAGTGTTTTCAGATTGGCTACATCACTTTAAAATATGCATTTAAACTTTTTCCATGTCATTTCATGACTTGATAACTCATTTTCTTTTTATCACTGAATAACACCACAGTTTATTCATTTACTTGCTGAAGGACATCTTGATTGCTTCTAAGTTTTAGCAATTAGGAATAAAACTGCTCTGAACATCTGTGTGTATATTTTTATGTGAGCACAAGTTGTTAATTCATTTAGATAACCTTCAAGGAGTAAAGGTACGTTAGTTTTGTAAGAAACTCCCCAACTGTCTTCCAAGTGGTTATACCTGCCAGCAATATAAGAGAGTTCCTGATGCTCTACATCCTCATCAGCATCTGATATTGTCAGTGTTCCAGACTGACCATTTTGATAGATGTGTGTTGTTGAATATCTTTTTATATGCCATCTGAGTATCTTCTTTGGTGAGATATTTAGGTTTTTTGCCCATTTATAAATTGAATTGTTCGTCTATCTTACTGTTTAGTGCTAAGAGTCTTTTGTATATTTTAGATAACAGTCATTATTAGATATATTGTTTATATACATTTTTTTCCCCAGTCTTTGAATTTGCTTATTCTCTTGGCAGTGTCTTTTGCAGAGGAGAGGTTTTTAATTTATCAAAGTCCAACCTAATTTTTTCCTTTTATGAATCGTGCCTTTGATGTGGTATCTAAAAAGTTCTCTCCAGACCCAAGATCATCTGGATTTTTCTCCTGTGTTATCTTCTAAGATTTTTATGCATTTTAGATACAAGCCTGTCATCTATTTTATATTCATTTTTGTGAAGATGTATAATCTTCATTTGGATTTTTTTTTTTTCCGCATGTGAGTGTCTCTTTGTTCCAGCACCCTTTGTTGAAAACGTTTCCTTTCTTCTCCATTGTATCACCCCTTGCTCCTTTGTCAAAGATCAGTTGACTAAATTGGTGTGGGTCTATTTCTGGGCTCTCTGTAATATTTTCTTAATCTAGTTGTCTGTTCTTTTGCCATTATCACACTGCTTTGATTACTGTAGATTAAAAGAAAGTTTTAAAGTTGAGTGGCTTCAGTCCCCCTGAATTTCTTTAATATTGTGTTGGTTCATAATTGGAAAAGACACGTATACCCCAGTGTTCATTGCAGCACTGTTTAACAATAGCTAGGACATGGAAGCAATCCAGATATCCATCAGCAGATGAATGGATAAAGAAGTTGTGATGTATAAATACAGAATGGAATATTACTCAGCCATAAAAAGCAACAAGTTTGAGTCAGCTCTAGTGAGGTGGATGGACCTAGAGCCTATTATATAAAGTTAGTCAGAAAGAGAAAAACTAATATTGTACATTAATGTGTATATGTGGAATCCAGAAAAATGGTACTGATGAACGTATTTGCAAGGCAGGAATAGAGGCACCAACATAAAGAACACACTTGTGGACACAGTAGGGGAAGGAGAGGGTGGTTCGAGTTGAGAGAGTAGCCTGGAATTATATACATGACCATATTTACACTAGATAGCTAGTGGGAGGTTGCTGTACAACACAGGGAGCTCAGTCCAGTGCTCTGTGACAGTTTAGAGTGGTGGGATGGGGTCAGCACTTACGGCTGATTCACGTTGTTGTGTGACAGAAACCAACACAACATTGTAAAGCAGTTATCTTCCAATTAAAAGCTAAAAAATATGTATTGGTTTTTCTGTCTTTTGCCTACCTGTATAAGCTTTAGAACCAGTTTGTGATATAGATAATGTAACTTGTTGATTTTGATTGGGATTGTGTTGAATCTATAGCTCCACTTGGGAGGAACTGACATTTTGACAATATTTTCTATTCATGAACATGGAATAGCTCTCCATTTACTTAGTTCTTGGGTTTCTGTCACCAGTTTCATCATTATTAGTTTTCTTCCTATAGATCTTATATATAACTTTTTAGATTTGGCTTAAGTATTGCATTTTTTGGTGTTGATACGAATGGTGTTATGTTTGCATTTTTTGGTGTTGATACAAATTGCACTTGCTCATTGCTGAAATATAGGAAAGCAGTTGACTTTTGTATGTTAACCTTGTATCCTGCAACCTTTTTATAATTGCTTATTATATAGGAATTTTTTGTCTATTCATTTAGATTTTCTGCATGGATAATCATGTCATCTGTGAATAAAGGCAGTTTTATTTCATCTTTTCCAATCCATATACCTTTTATTTCCTTTCTATGTTTAATTGCATTAGCCACAGTGATGATGGGACATCTTTGACTTGTTCCTGATCTTACTGGGAAAGCTTCTGTTTTCTCAACATTAAGGAATGAAATTAGCTGTAGGTTTTTTTTAATTGTGTTCAAGTACACGTAACATAAAATGTACCATCTTGATTTTTAAGTGCACATTTCAGTAGTGTTTAGTAGTTTCATATTGTACAATCAATATCAGAATTCTTTCCATCTTGCAAAATGGAAACTCCATACTGGGTAAACAACTTTGTATTTCTCACTCTTAATAGCCCTTGGCATCCACCATTTTACTTTCTGTGTCTATGAATTTGACTACTCCAGGTACCTCATATAAGTGGAATCATACACTATTTGTCTTTTTGTGACTAGTCTGTTTCACTTAGCATAATGACCTAAGGGTTCATCCATGTTATAACGTGTGTCAGAATTTTCATCTTTTTTAAGGCTGAATTATATGTATAATGTATATGTATATATAATTTTTTTTATCCATTCACCCATCAATGTACACTTGGATTGCTAAATGTGGATATACATGTATCTCCTTGAAGCCCTGTTTTTAATTGTTTTTGATATATACTCAAGTGGAATTACTGGGTCATTCATTTCTTCTTTAAATTCTTTAAACAACTTTTTGTAGTTTTTAGTATTTAAGGATTTTGCTTTCTTTGTTATATTTGTTCTTAAGTATTTTATTTTCAGATTTTCAATTTTATTTTTTATTTTATTGACTTATGGTTGATTTGCAGTGTTGTGTTAGTTACTGATATATAGCAAATTGATTCAGTTAAAATACACACACACAAACACACAAATATATATATTTATTTTTTACATTCTCTTCCACTATAGGTTATTACAAGATATTGAGTATAGTTCTCTATGTTTACACAGTAGGTCCTTGTTGATCATCTGTTTTATATATCAGATCAGATCAGATCAGTCGCTCAGTCGTGTCCAACTCTTTGAGACCCCATGAATCGCAGCACGCCAGGCCCCTCTGGCCATCACCAACTCCCGGAGTTCACTGAGACTCACGTCCATCGAGTCAGTGATGCCATCCAGCCCTCTCATCCTCTGTCGTCCCCTTCTCCTCCTGCCCCCAATCCCTCCCAGCATCAGTCTTTTCCAGTGAGTCAACTCTTCGCATGAGGTGGCCAAAGTACTGGAGTCTCAGCTTTAGCATCATTCCGTCCAAAGAAATCCCAGGGCTGATCTCCTTCAGAATGGACTTGTTGGATCTCCTTGCAGTCCAAGGGACTCTCAAGAGTCTTCTCCAACACCACAGTTCAAAAGCATCAATTCTTCGGCGCTCAGTCTTCTTCACAGTCCAACTCTCACATACATACATGACCACAGGAAAAACCATAGCCTTGACTAGACGAACCTTTGTTGGCAAAGTAGTATCTCTGCTTTTGAATATGTTATCTAGGTTGGTCATAACTTTCCTTCCAAGAAGTAAGCGTCTTTTAATTTCATGGCTGCAGTCACCATCTGTAGTGATTTTGGAGCCCAGAAAAATAGTCTGACGCTGTTTCCACATCTATTTCCCATGGAGTGGTGGGACCGGATGCCATGATCTTTGTTTTTTTAAGCTAACTTTTTCACTCTCCACTTTCACTTTCATCAAGAGGCTTTTTAGTTCCTCTTCACTTTCTGCCATAAGGGTGGTATCATCTGCATATCTGACGTTATTGATATTTCTCCTGGCAATCTTGATTCCAGCTTGTGTTTCTTCCAGTCCAGCGTTTCTCATGATGTACTCTGCATATAAGTTAAATAAACAGGGTAACGATATACAGCCTTGACGTACTCCTTTTCCTATTTGGAACCAGGCTGTTGTTCCATGTCCAGTTCTAACTGTTGCTTCCTGACCTGCATACGAATTTCTCAAGAGGCAGATCAGGTGGTCTGGTATTCCCATCTCTTTCAGAATTTTCCACAGTTTATTGTGATCCACACAGTCAAAGGCTTTGGCATAGTCAATAAAGCAGAAATAGATGTTTTTATATAGAAGTGTGTATATTTTAATCTGAAACTTCTAATTTATCCCTCACTTTGGTAACCATAGGTTTGTTTTCTTTGTGAGTCTGTTTTGTAAATTCATTTGTATCAGTTTTTTAGATTCCACATATAAGCAATGTTGCATGAAATTTGTCTGGCTTACTTATAATCTCTAGGTTCATCCATGTTGTTGGAGATGACATTTCATTCTTTTTTATGGCTGAGTAATATTCCATTGTGTTTGTATTGGGGGGGTGGGGATACATACACATCCATTCATTTGTTGATGGACACTGAGGTTACTTCCATGTCTTAGTTATTATAAATGGTGTTGCAATATATATTGGAGTGTGTGTTTGTTTTCAAATTATGTTTTCCTTTGGATATATGCCCAGAAGTGGGGTTGCAAGATCATATGTTAGCTCTGTTTATAATGTTTTAAGGATTAAGTATTTTATTTTTGATGGCATTATAAATGGAATTGTTCATTTTCAGATTGTTCATATTTATTATATGGAAACAGCATATATTTGTTTATTTTTAATCATACAGGTTTGCTAAATTTTTAAAATTAGTGCTAAATTTTTTCTCTGTGTGTGTAATCTTTAGGATTTTCTGCATGTATTATTATATGATCTACAGATAGCTTTATTTCTTTTCCTATTTGGATGCCGTTTCCTTATGTTTCTTGCCTGATTGTTGTGATTTCTAATACTGTGTTGAAAAGAAGTGTTGAAAGTAGGCATCCTTAGCTCCTTCCAGATTTTAGAGAAAAGCTTTCAGCCTTTCACTATTAGGTATTAGTGAAATTTTCATATATTACTTTTATCATTAAAAAGATGATTTCCTTCTATTCCTAGTTTGTTGTTTTTAATCTAACATGGTGTCACATTTTGTAAAGTGCTTTTTCTGTATTGCTTGAGATGATTATGTAATTTTTCCCCCTTTGCTCATTAACGTACTGTGTAGTACATTGATGGATTTCAATATGTTGATCCATCCTTGCTTTCTAGGAATAAATCCCATTTGGTTAAGGGGTATAATTCTTTCAGTATGCTATTGTTTAGCTCAATCTTGAAACATTTAAAAAAATAATTTTTGTTTATATGATGATAGTCTTAGTAAATGACAAGACTATGTTCATTTTATACAGAGTTTGTATAGTGTGGTAATTCAGTTCTTATTTTTGACCTCGTGTTTATATACTGCCTTGCTTGGATTATACCTGATTTAAGGGAGTATATTGGTTCCCCTAAGGCTACAGACAGAATTTCACATATGAAAGCTGCTTATTTAAGTCATATAGTTAAATATTGGTGAGTTTGATAGTTTTCAGTTCTAGTATAAAAGAGGCATAGATATGTTGCTATTTTGTAATGTTCTGAACTGTAATTCTCAGATTAATATATTTTAAGTCAAAGAGATACTATAATTTTTGTTCTTCAGTCACCAAATTGTGTCCAACTCTGCAACCCCATAGACTGCAGCATGCCAGGCTTCCCTATCCTTTGCTATCTTCAGGAGTTTGAATGATTTTATTTTCCTCTGTATAATTCAGTTGATAGTTATTCATATTTACATATTTTTACCATGCAAAAAATCAAATTTTTGTGTGTGTTACAACAGGCAGTGCTTAGTTTAGTTTTCTTTATTATATATAATTCTTTAATCCTTATATTGGACAAAATTTGCATCTTGATATAATCTACTTAAAAATATTCAATTCATATAGTTTTTACATAAAGATATGAGAATTTATCCCCCTTTTGCTATTCTTTTTGGCTTAGCTCTCAACTTTTCCTTCATTCTACGTAAATAGCATAATATCTATTGTTCCATATTTATCTCTCTTCATATTATCTTATACAGATATTTGTATTCCCAGTTACATATATAGACTTGCTGTGATGTCGAGTTTAAAAAGGTGGGATCATTATATATACTTTCTGCATCCTTTCTGTTTTCATTAATAGTGCCTTAGAGAAATCCCCCATCTAAAGGGTAACTTTGCTATCCATTTGAAGTATAACTATAATTCATTGTTTTTGTGACTTCAAAAGAATGCTTAATTGTGTGTTGTATAAAATTATGGAAATAGTCTTTCTAGTTCATTGTCATTTTAAACAGTATTGCGTCTTTGAATATGTCCTTTCTTCCAGATGGTTTTATTTCTTTGGGATAGATTTCCAGAAGTAGAATTGTTGACTTTAAGGGTTTTTATATTTTTTATTTAAGTATATGCTGCCAAATTGCTTTTTACCAAAATTTTCCATTAGCAATGTGTGATAATACTTTTTCTCCTACACCTCTGCCAGGAATTGGGGCTATAGTTTTTTAAACCTTTGCCAGTCTAGTAGGTGTAATGTTCATTTCATTGTTGTTTCTAATTTGAATTTCCCTGAGTACTAAGGAGTTTGGACATCTTATTTTTTTATTTGTGAGCATTTGATTTTCCTCTTTGTGAATTGTTCTTTTGATATCCTTTTTGCCCAAATTCTGTTTGAGTTCTTTGTCTTTTTCATATTGTAAGAGCTCACTGTGTCTTAATACATTAATACATTACCTCTGTTGCAGATGTTTTTATTTCTCTCCAGGTACAGAAAGCTTTTTATGTGAATCCCTTTGTACTTTTTAGTTTTGAATTTTGAATAAGATGTTTCCCAGATTTTTTTTCGTGGAAGATTTTTACTTTTTCTACACTCACATTTGTCTTGAGTTTATTTTTGTGTGTCTTACAACATTAGAGTACCCACTTTTTCTTCAAGATTAAGTTCAGTTCAGTTGCTCAGTTGTGTCCGACTCTTTGCAACCCCATGAATTGCAGCACACCAGGCCTCCCTGTCCATCACCAACTCCTGGAGTTCACTCAGACTTACGTCCATCGAGTCAGTGATGCCATCTAGCCATCTCATCCTCTGTCATCCCCTTCTCCTCCTGCCCCCAATCCCTCCCAGCATCAGAGTCTTTTCCAATGAGTCAACTCTTTGCATGAGGTGGCCAAAGTACTGGAGTTTCAGCTTTAGCATCAGTCCTTCCAGTGAACACCCAGGACTGATCTCCTTCAGAATGGACTGGTTGGATCTCCTTGAAGTTCAAGGGACTTTCAAGAGTCTTCTCCAACACCACAGTTCAAAGGCATCAATTCTTTGGCGCTCAGCTTTCTTCACAGTCCAACTCTCGCATCCATACATGACCACTGGAAAAACCATAGCCTTCATTTAAAAAACAAATTAATTAAACCATTGTGACATTGTACAGGAGGCAGGGATCAAGACCAACCCCAAGAAAAAGAAATGCAAAAAGGCAAAATGGTTGTCTGAGGAGGCCTTACAAATAGCTGTGAAAAGAAGAGAAGTGAAAAGCGAAGGAGAAAAGGAAAGATACATTCATTTGAATGCAGAGTTACAGAGAAAAGCAAGGAGAGATAAGAAACCCGTCCTCAGTGATCATTGCAAAGAAATAGAGGAAAACAATACAATGGGAAAGATTAGAGATCTCTTAAAGAAAATTACAGATAACATGGGAACATTTCATGCAAAGATGGGCTCAATAAAGGACCGAAATGATATGGACTTAACAGAAGCAGAAGATATTAAAAAGAGGTGGCAAAAATACAGAGAAGAACTATACCAAAAAGATCTTCATGACCCAGATAATCACGATGGTGTGATCAATCACTCACCTAGAGCCAGACATCCTGGAGTGTGAAGTTGAGTGAGCCTAAGGAAGCATCACTACGAACAAAGCTAGTGGAGGTGATGGAATTCCAGTTGAGCTATTTCCAATCTTAAAAGATGATGCTGTGAAAGTGCTGCACTTAATGTGGCAGTAACTCTGGAAAACTCAGCAGTGGCCACAGGACTGGAAAAGGTCAGTTTTCATTCCAATCTGAAAGAAAGGCAATGCCAAAGAATATTCAAACTACCACACAATTGCACTCGTCCGCAGGCTAGTAAAGTAATGCTCAAAATTCTCCAGGCCAAGCTTCAACAGTACGTGAACTGAGAACTTCCAGATCTTCAAGCTGGATTTAGAAAAAGTAGAGGAACCAGAAATCAAATTGCCAGCATCAGTTGAATCATCACAAAAGCAAGAGAGTTCCAGAAAAACATTTACTTCTGCCTTATTGACTATGCCAAAGCCTTTGTGTGGATAACAGTAAACCGTGGAAAATTCTGAAAGAGATGGGAATACCAGACCACCTGACCTGCCTCTTGAGAAATCTGTATGCAGGTCAGGAAGCAACAGTTAGAACTGGACATGGAACAACAGCCTGGTTCCAAATAGGAAAAGGAGTATGTCAAGGCTGTATATTGTCACCCTGCTTATTTAACTTCTGTGCAGAGTATATCATGAGAAATGTCGGACTGGATGAAACACAAGCTGAAATCAAGATTGCTGGGAGAAATGTCAGTATCCTCAGATATGCAGATGACACCACCCTTATGGCAGAAAGTGAAGAGGAACTAAAAAACCTCTTGTTGAAAGTGAAAGTGGAGAGTGAAAAAGTTGACTTAAAGCTCAACATTCAGAAAACTAAGATCATGGTATCCAGTCATCACTTCATGGCAAATAGATGAGGAAACAGTGGAAACAGTGCAGACTTTATTTTTTGGGGCTCCAAAATCACTGCAGATGGTGATTGCAGTCATGAAATTAAAAGATGCTTGGACCAACCCAGACAGCATATTCAAAAGCAGAGACATTATTTTGCCGACAAAGGTCTGTCAAGTCAAGGTTATGGTTTTTCCAGTAGTCATGTATGGATGTGAGAGTTGGATTATAAAGAAAGCTGAGTGCCTAAGAATTGATGCTTTTAAACTGTGGTATTGAAGAACACTCTTGAGAGTCCCTTGGACAGCAAGGATATCTAACCAGTCCATCCTAAAGGAAATCAATCCCGAATATTCACTGGAAGGACTGATGCTGAAGCTGAAACTCCATTACTTTGGCCATCTGATGAGAAGAACTGACTCATTTGAAAAGCCTCTGATGCTGGGAAAGTTTGAAGGCTGGAGGAGAAGGGGACGACAGAGGATGAGATGGTTGGATGGCATCACTGACTCAATGGACATGAGGTTGGATAAACTCTGGGAGTTGGTGATGGTCATGGAGGCCTGACGTGCTGAAGTCCATGGGGTTGCAAAGAGTCGGACACGACTGAGTGACTGGACTGAACTGAACTGAAGCCATCCATTTTCCTCTAACTTGAGGGAATGCCCTTATTTATTAAAAATTTTCAGTTTTATGGTATTCTTTCTCTGTTTGTTTTTTTATTTATACTATTCTGTTTCTGTATAAATACTGAGTAGTTTTCTCTAACAGTAATGTGTTTACATATTAGATGCAGGTTCCAGCTTAACCTTTTTCATCTTTGGCTTGCAGCATTAGTTCTTATATATAAGTATGATTGTTTTTTTCCTTAAAGATAGTTTGTAAAAGCCCTTTGGAGTCTAATTTGAATTACATGAAATTCATTAGCATAAGAGATAACTGATGTCTGTGATAGTGCTTTCTGAATATATGATAATGTTTATATTTTTTAATAATAATGCATACTTTATGTATTTTTCCAAGTTACTTAATTAAATATTTTATAGGTCTTGATGCTTTTGTAATGAGAACATTTTATTCTTACTTATTTCTCTAAGGTTATTCTTCCTTCAGCACAAAAACTATTGATTTTTGTATATTGCTGTTTTCTCTAGCCATCAGCTGGTAAATGGATTAAAAACAATGTGGTATACAACAAAGCATTATTTAGCCATAAAGAGGGACCAAGTGTTGATTTGTGCTTTAGATAAGATAGATGAACCTTGAAAACAGTATGCCAAGTAAAAAGAGTCAAATCCAGAAGTTCATATAGTGTATGATTCCATTTATATGAAAATGTTCAGAATAGGCAAATGCAGTGATACAGAAAGTAGATTACTATTTGTCAAGGGCTATGGATAGGAGAAATGAGAAATTACTGCCAATGGGTGTAGGGTATCTTTTGGGGATGATGAAAATGTCCTGGAAGTAGATAGTGGTGATGGTTATATAATGTTGTGAATAAACTGAAAACTACTGAATTGTGTGCTTAAAGTATATAAGGTTGAATTTTGTGTTGTGTGAATTATATCTCAGTGTTTAAAAAGAAACGGTGACTTTTTATTTGTATTACTTAGCCTTGAATTTGGTGTTAGGAAACAGAAAACCAGATAACCTTGGCTTGATAAAATAGAACTTCATTTTTCTTACACAATTGTCTTTTGTATTGCTTCATTGATACAGTGATAGTAGAACAGATAATTAATTCTTGCTCCATAATTTATTCTTGACTTCTTGTTCATGTTTGCATGTGGTTGATATGGCTTCAAGCACAGGAAGATAGAGGAAGTGATTGTATCAACAACAGTGAATGTATCAGTAACTCCAAAGTAGTCTTCAAATCTCAAGGCTTGACCTTGTTAAATGGTCACTCTTGGCTGGAAGTTGGTGGGCGATAAGATGGTGGGGAGTGAGATTTGTGTCAGAAGGTTTGTGGCACATGAACTTTCCCATCTAGATCCTTATTTAAACTAATGTCATTTAGCGTTTCACAGTTAAAAAAGACACTCGTTAATTTTGTTGTCTCAGTTATATTCAAGTTTTTTTCCTAGTTCACTTTGTTTTTTTCTTTTAAAGTTCTCTACATTTTCAGGGGTTGTTCATAGCATTTGTTTATTTACAGAATGGGGAATAGGGAACTAATTATTCAGGTTTGTTTAGCTTTGTTTTTAATAGCTTTATTGAATTAGAATTGACATACAATAAAATGTATGTATTTAAATTGTACTATTAAGTTTTGACATAAGTATACGCTTGTGAAAACATTGTCACTGAAGTTAGGAAATTTTTTTTTGTTAATGCCTCTCTTGTTATTGAGATGTAATTGATGTGTAACATTATAATAGTTTCAGGTATACAACATAATGATTTGATATTTGTATGTATTGCACAGTGGTCACCACAATAAGTCTAGTAAATGTCCATCAATACACAGTGACAAATTTTTTTTCTTGTGATAAGAACTTTTAATACTTTAAAATGTATAATACAACATTATTAATTGTAGTCACCATGCTGTGCGTTACATCCCTTGGACTTAACTTATTTTGTAACTGGAAGTTTGTACCTTTTGGTTACCTTTACCCATTTTGCCTGCCCTGACCTCCTGCCTCTGAGAACTACCAATGCCCTCTGTATTTATGAGTTGGTGTTCTGTTTTAAATTTTTTAGATTCTGTATTTAAGAGATCATGTAGTATTTCTCTTTCTCTGTGTGACTTATCATAATGCCCCCATGGTCCATCCATTTTTCTCAAATAATAAGATTTTCTTCTTTTTTATAGGTGAATAATATTTAATTGCATATATATATATAGCTACATATACAGGTGTGTGTGCACACGTGTGTACACACACATGCACATGTATATATATGAAATGTTTTCTTTATGTAACATGCACTCTAAGTTGCTTCCTGCCATGTTTTGGCTATTGTGGATAACGCTGCAGTGAACATGAGAATGCAGGTCTCTTCGAGATAATGTTTTCATTTCCTTTGGACAAATGCTGAGAAGTGGAAGTGCTGGATCATGTAGTAGTTCTATTTTTAATATTTGGGGAACTTTCATACTGTTTTCCGTGGTGGTTACACCAATTTATATTTCCATCGACATTATACAAGTGTTTCCTTTTCTCCATATTCTCACCAAGACTTATTTTTTTTCTCTTTTTGATTATAGCCAAAGAGTTGGACATGACTTAGCAACTGAACAACAAAATTCTACTACATGTGAAGTGGTAGCTCATTTTGGTTTGATTTGCATTTTCCTGATGGTTAGTTATATTGAGTGTCTTTTCATATCCTATTGGCCATATGTATGCCTTTGAAAACAGTATCTATTGAGATTTTCTACTCGTTTTTAAATTGGAATTTTTTTTTTTTTTTTTGCTATTGAGTTGTATGAGGTCTTTATGTATTTTTGATATTAACCCCTTATCAGATATATGGCTTAGAAATATTTTCTCACATACAGTAGGTTGCCTTTTTACTTTGTTTATGGTTTCCTTTGCTGTATAGAAAATTTTTAGTTTGATATCGTCCCACTTGTTTTTTCTTTTGTTGCCTTTGCTTGTGCTATCAAATTCAAAAAATCATTAACAAGACTAATGCCAAGGGTCTTAGCACCTATAGTTTCTTTTAGGAGTTTTATGGCTTCAGGTCTTACCTTCAGTTTTAATCATTTTGAATAAATTTTTGTGCATGATGTAAGATGGTGGTCCAATTTCTTTCTTTTGCATGTGGCTGTCCAGT